>NC_089837.1:354022134-354343134 GCF_035609145.1 Eleutherodactylus coqui | reverse complement strand
ACTAGCTAGAAAGCAACTTTGTATAAGTTACTAGTATTAAAAGCAATCTCAGTATCAAGCCTTTTAAGCATTCTGACACATGATGATTGCATATAGTCTATGTTTCAAGCATTTGAAATGTGACAGAATGTGGGACGTTGAAACATACTCACCATCCAAAGGTATTTTCGTCTTCTTCCAAGCGTATCGTCCATCAGTTCCAAGAGTTAGAAAAGAGCGTGAAAATGCCGAATTTTTGGGCCTACAAGACAAAAACATAAAATCATGTCATTAAATACATTGGGAGATAAGGGTATTAGAGAAATGTATTAAAAGCAAAGCATTAAAGAAGGATACATTGTGTACTTACTTTGACTTGGTTTTCACAAATGATGAATGTAGGCCTCAAATGTTCTTCACATAGCTTGCTTTTGAATTCTAGCTTGATAGAAGGTCCAAAATGTCTTCTAGTATCCAAAAGTTGAAAACGTTCCTTCGAAAGATACTGCAGAGCCATTCCATGGTTCCACAAAAGTGCATCAACCGTGTCATGGCTCATGCAATATGCAATAACAAAGGCGCATAGCTTTGTGCATGCACAACATTTCACAACATTGCAGTAAGAGCACTTCTTTGGCAAGTGCTTTTTACTGCATATAACATTGCAAAATGTGTGAACATTGCACAAGAAAACCCAGGAGTTACAAAAGTCCTTCTTACCTTAGTCTCAATGCAGACGTACAGGCCTGGAATGGACAATAGTTTCAGGCTGAAGGTAAAGAGATGCCCGGGTCATGCAAGTTTCAAGCAGAGAGTTCGACTTTATCCGCTGACCTTTTCTTTACAGTAGCTAGAAAGCAACTTTGTATAAGTTAGTAGTATTAAATGCAATCTCAGTGTGGGGGGTCTGGAACGCAGACCGTAATGCGAATGTTGCCTGTATCCAAATTAAGAGGAAATATTATATAGAGTACTCATAGTTGAGAACCATAATGACCCACTATACACAGACTTAGTAAATCAGAATGAATTCTGTTTATTGTTGTACATTGCTAGTTTATATGCAAGTTGTAAAGAAGGCGTTTCCAAATGTTACCTGATGCCTGGTTACAAAGTACTTTTGGCAACTGTAAATCAACAAGCTTTTCTAAACAAAAGGTATCAACAAAACTGTTTGAAGTAGACATGGAAACAGTTACAGTGTGATAATAAAGACTGGCTGTCTACTTTTGTTAATTACATTTCTCGTTTGACTAGAAGTGTAGTCTTCAAAGTTTATCAGCAATTTGCACATCAAAAGAGGGGACATTGTTTCTAGTTTTCACATAGACAAAACTGGTTCGGCCACCTACTCGGGAGTCAGCACAAAGTTGGTATTTAGTAAGATAACTGAATAAAATCTAATTAATCATACATTTAGTATTCTAAAATCAATATTCAAATAAACGCTTGAATATACCTTTTTACATATGATTCTGTATCCAAATTCTACTAGCAACTTCCGGAATGTTTTACATATAATACATAACATTATATAACCAAATAACTAATGTCACATTCATTACACTGTTTCCTTATCTTTCTTATGTTAGGTTATTGATTAATAATGATTGACCCCTATCATTCCCCCATTTGGACATCAGAGCCACCATTATCTCCTGGTTCTGTCACCCATAGGTGCCGGGTTCCCAGGTAGGAATGGTGCACTCTATGTCCATCAAGATATGAAGACATAATATCAAATATTGCAAGTCAATCAAGTTCACAATACAGTAATCTTAGATTTATCAACATCAATATCGTCATCGTCATATTAGACACTTAAAGGGGTGTAGAAAATCGGCATTCAGTACATTTAGCTATTCATAAAATTATTACCTTAATTGCAATATATATATATATATATATATATATATATATATATATATATATATATATATATATATATATACACACATAAGATTATACTAGTCGGACGATTGCAGAGTAGCTGTTACTTCTGTTGCCTTAATTCGTTGGCATTTCCCGATTTCATTAGAGTCACAAGTAAAATTACAACATTCTTCAGCCAACGCAACATTTCTCACCTAAAACCGAGTTATATTCGTCCAATGTATATATTCAATGGTATCGCAATGGGAACAATATTCAAATAAATTAAGGAAGGTGTTTTCCTGAACAACATTGTCATCTACTACATCACTATCATTGTGAACTATTGAGCGTATGTCTCGAAGAGTCTCTACAGGAGTGGGGACAGATAATAGAAAAGTCCGCAAAATGTCCTCTCCACTCCTGAGGTTGGGCATACATGTGTGGGAAATATTTGCCCATCCAGTCCATCGCTTCTCCATGTGGATCGTTCGTAGTGGTGTTTCCCAATAAGAAGACAGTCCAATAAGACAAAAATGCAAAATTCAAAATCAAAATGTCCATTACCTCCCCCACCCAAACAACGCCGGGATCCCACCCATCACTTTTCCTCTGGCTCGGGAACTTTCTTGCAGTGGGAGGCATGTATCCACTTTTACAGAAGTAGGCGTTGACAACAGAACTTGGTATGGTCGTCAAACCTTGGGTCCAAGGCCTTTACTACGTGTCTTTTTGTGACCACCCAATCTCCAGGTGGCAAGAAATGAGTCGCCTCTAGGTTGTCAGGGTCTGGAATTGGGGAAAACACTAGATCGGGTGTTATTTTCAGTTTACGACATAGTTCTTGTACATTTTCAATAACCTTATCACACTCCCGCTGTAGGGCCTGTGGATGGTACAGGCCTAATCTTGGCATAGAGCCAAACAACACTTCTTTTAACTTAAGCATATAATTTTAGTTCTTTCAACTTTGTTAAACTCTGCGGGTGATATGGAGTGTAAAACGCTTGTTCCACCCCAAGGCTGACATCACCTTTCGCATCACTTCACCTGTAAACTGTGTACCTCTGTCACTCTCAATTGTCTCTAGTACCCCAAATCTACATACAAGTTCTGACACAAGTTTAGCCACTGTACATTGTGCGGTGGCTTTGAACAGGTCCACGCACACAAGGACGTACTCATACCTGCCTGATTTGGGAAGCTGGATGTAATCGATTTGTAATCTCTGAATAGGATACAGTGGTCACTTCACATGCCTTCACATATGCCTTCGCCAACCTGTCCAACCCTGGAGCATACCATACCTTGTCCATAACAGAAACCATGGCATTCCGAGAGGCATGCACTTTCCCGTGAGCTAGGACGGCGAGGTGGGGGTAGGCAGCCGCTGGTACATCATCTACGTCCCGTAGGACGGCAAATCCCAAATCAACAAGAGTGGTGGGACCAAGATCCAACTTACAGCACAAGGGGTCTTGCGTCCTCTCCTAGGAGAGCTGCAGCCTTGGCTGCCCTATCCCCCTGTTCTCTGGTGACTGCCCCTGCGTGTGTGCTTTAACCTTTATTATGGCCACCTGTCCTGGCAACATGATAGCTTAATGGGCTTGCCTTGTGCCGTGAGAAAGCTCCTGGACCGCCAGATGGGTCCATAATCGTGTGCAGTACCAAAGGCGTACCTGGAATCAGTGTAGATGTTAGCAGTGGTAGCTTTTTCAATCGTACAGGCCTCAGTTCCTGCGCTGACATGTGTGGCGGCAGTGGCTTTTGTACAAGCATCTCATTCAGTGTGACTACTTCAAAACCTGTTACAAACCTTCCTTCGTCATTCAGGTATCTAGATCCATCCACAAACATTTCAAGGTGGGGGTTTAGGAGGGGTTTGTCAGTGACATGTGCGAACCCAGCTGTCACAATCATGCTGGTGTTCTGCGTCAAAGGCCTCCTCTTCATCATCAGTCAGAGAATTTGCAAAAAGCAACGCTGGTTCTCTGTACTTACTCCCCCATTTGAATCAGTGTCACCTAATGGCAATAAGGTGGCCGGATTCAAAGTGGTGCAACGTTGAAATGAGACATTGGATGAAGAGTGTACTGCAAGTTCCATTTTGATCTGTCTAGCACTGGACAGATGTCTATGGCTTACCTGTGTCAGGATACCATGTATGTCATGTGGGGTGTAGATCACCATGGTGTGATCTAAGAAGTTTCTCTTTGCTGGCTTTGCAGCCATTCTACTCTGATGGAGGAAACACAAAAGGCTTAGTGATGCATTGAGGTAACTATTTGTGTCAGCAGTACATAAAAGTAAATTAAAAACAAATCATCAACATATTACAAGAGGGCGGTGCCCTCGCGAATTGGCCAGGCGTCTAATACCAGTTTCATGAATCTAGTGAACTGGTATTGGGCTATACTGTGCCCCTTGTGGCAGCACTATCCAACAGTACTGCTTTCCTCTGAAATTAAATACAAACAAATACAGACAGTCTGTCGAGGTCCATCTGACTGGTAGCCCAAAGGCTCAAAGGAACGACACTAAGAACTTGTTTCTCTGCGTGCGTAAGAGTGAAGACAGGGAGAGGTGTCGCTAGGTCTGCTGCCATCCGACCGAAGGTCGGGTGACTTTCAGACCTGGGGTGTATACGAGCCTCACCGGACGAGTGAAGTTCGATACAAGATCCCAAGGATCCCATCATTTCGGTTCCCAATATGCTTTCAGGACTTTCCAGCACAAGGAAGCGTATGAGGCATCGTGACCCTTTAAACATTACCTCTAGTGGTTCAGTTTCTGCCAGCTGAATCGGCATTCCTGAAACCCCTTGCACCAATTACTGCTAGACAATCAGGCTGGTATTCTATTTAAAATAGATCAGAACCTTGTAGCAAAAAAAAATTAAAAATTAAAAATTTTGAAATTGCTGACCTGCAATACCTGGATCAACTATGTCAGATGTCCAGTTCCTTGTGCTAAGCAATGACTCAGGAATTGGAGTTTGTCTTGGAGGTGGCTTACTATTTGTCAGGACCTGCGGAAAGCTGAGTTTCTGCAGTAGCTATCAAGACAAATACATGAGCCGCATCCACCAAGAGAGCAGTTAGTTTACAAAACCTCCTCTGAACTGTCACTTGAGGTCTCAACCCGTACCGATCCATCCGGTGAAAATTTGATGGATGCAGATAAGGCTTGTAAGATATTAGTACAAATAACAGACATGAATTACAACAAGGCAGAATAATCCACAAACATCTATTCATATTGGAATATGATATTCTTTAAGCAAATTCATTATTAATCTGATCCTGCCTGCAATGTCTCATCAAATTTAAGAAGAAAAGTGCTTTTTACTGCATATAACATTGCAAAATGTGTGAACATTGCACAAGAAAACCCAGGAGTTACAAAAGTCCTTCTTACCTTAGTCTCAATGCAGACATACAGGCCTGGAATGGACAATAGTTTCAGGCTGCAGGTAAAGAGATGCCCGGGTCATGCAAGTTTCAAGCAGAGAGTTCGACTTTATCCGCTGACCTTTTCCTTACACTAGCTAGAAAGCAACTTTGTATAAGTTACTAGTATTAAAAGCAATCTCAGTATCAAGCCTTTTAAGCATTCTGACACATGATGATTGCATATAGTCTATGTTTCAAGCATTTGAAATGTGACAGAATGTGGGACGTTGAAACATACTCACCATCCAAAGGTATTTTGGTCTTCTTCCAAGCGTATCATCCATCAGTTCCAAGAGTTAGAAAAGAGCGTGAAAATGCCGAATTTTTGGGCCTACAAGACAAAAACATAAAATCATGTCATTGAATACATTGGGAGATAAGGGTATTATAGAAATGTATTAAAAGCAAAGCATTAAAGAAGGATACATTGTGTACTTACTTTGACTTGGTTTTCACAAATGATGAATGTAGGCCTCAAATGTTCTTCACATAGCTTGCTTTTGAATTCTAGCTTGATAGAAGGTCCAAAATGTCTTCTAGTATCCAAAAGTTGAAAACGTTCCTTCGAAAGATACTGCAGAGCCATTCCATGGTTCCACAAAAGTGCATCAACCGTGTCATGGCTCATGCAATATGCAATAACAAAGGCGCATAGCTTTGTGCATGGACAACATTTCACAACATTGCAGTAAGAGCACTTATTTGGCAAGTACTTTTTACTGCATATAACATTGCAAAATGTGTGAACATTGCACAAGAAAACCCAGGAGTTACAAAAGTCCTTCTTACCTTAGTCTCAATGCAGACGTACAGGCCTGGAATGGACAATAGTTTCAGGCTGCAGGTGAAGACATGCCCAGGTCATGCAAGTTTCAAGCAGGAAGTTCGACTTTATCTGCTGACCTTTACTTTACACTAGCTAGAAAGCAACTTTGTATAAGTTAGTAGTATTAAAAGCAATCTCAGTATCAAGGCTTTTAAGCTTTCTGACACATGATGATTGCATATAGTCTATGTTTCAAGCATTTGAAATGTGACAGAATGTGGGACGTTGAAACATACTCACCATCCAAAGGTATTTTGGTGTTCTTCCAAGCGTATCGTCCATCAGTTCCAAGAGTTAGAAAAGAGCGTGAAAATGCCGAATTTTTGGGCCTACAAGACAAAAACATAAAATCATGTCATTAAATACATTGGGAGATAAGGGTATTATAGAAATGTATTAAAAGCAAAGCATTAAAGAAGGATACATTGTGTACTTACTTTGACTTGGTGTTCACAAATGATGAATGTAGGCCTCAAATGTTCTTCACATAGCTTGCTTTTGAATTCTAGCTTGATAGAAGGTCCAAAATGTCTTCTAGTATCCAAAAGTTGAAAACGTTCCTTCGAAAGATACTGCAGAGCCATTCCATGGTTCCACAAAAGTGCAACAACCATATTATGGCTCATGCAATATGCAATAACAAACGACCATAGCTTTGTGCATGCACAACATTTCACAACATTGTAGTAAGAGCACTTCTTTGGCAAGTGCTTTTTACTGCATATAATATTGCAAAATGTGTGAACATTGCACAAGAAAACCCAGAAGTTAAAAATGTCCTTCTTACCTTAGTCTCAATGCAGACGTACGGGCCTGGAATCGACAATAGTTTCAGGCTGCAGGTTTAAAAATGCCTGGGTCATGCAAGTTTCAAGCAGAGAGTTCGACTTTATCCGCTGACGTTTTCCTTAAACTAGCTGGAAAGCAACTTTGTATAAGTTAGTAGTATTAAATGCAATCTCAGTATCAAGCCTTTTAAGCATTCTGACACATGATGATTGCATATAGTCTATGTTTCAAGCATTTGAAATGTGACAGAATGTGGGACGTTGAAACATACTCACCATCCAAAGGTATTTTGTTCTTATTCCAAGCATATCGTCCATCAATTCCAAGAGTCAGAAAAGAGTGCGAAAATGCCGAATTTCGGGCCTACAAGACAAAAACATAAAATCATGTCATTGAATACATTGGGAGATAAGGGCATTATAGAAATGTATTAAAAGCAAAGCATTAAAGAAGGATACATTGTGTACTTACTTTGACTTGGTGTTCACAAATGATGAATGTAGGCCTCAAATGTTCTTCACATTGCTTGCTTTTTAATTCTAGCTTGATAGAAGGTCCAAAATGTGTTCTAGTATCCAAAAGTTGAAAACGTTCCTTCGGAAGATACTGCAGAGCCATTCCATGGTTCCACAAAAGTGGATCAACCGTGTCAAGGCTCATGCAATACGCAATAACAAAGGCCCATAGCTTTGTGCATGCACAACATTTCACAACATTGCAGTAAGAGCACTTCTTTGGCAAGTGCTTTTTACTGCATATAACATTGCAAAATGTGTGAACATTGCACAAGAAAACCCAGGAGTAGAGATGAGCGAACGTGTTCTTCCGAGCTTGATATTCGTGCGAATATTAGGGTGTTCGGGATGTTCGTTATTCGTAACGAACACCATGCGGTGTTCTGGTTACTTTCACTTCCTTCCCTGAGACGTTAGCGCGCTTTTTTTGGCCAATTGAAAGACAGGGAAGGCATTACAACTTCCCCCTGTGTTGTTCCAGCCCTATACCACCCCCCTGCTGTGAGTGGCTGAGAAGATCAGGTGTCACCCGAACATAAAAGTCGGCCCCTCCCGCGGTTCGGCTCAGATGCCGTGTGAGTTAGTGAGGGACAGTGCTGTTTGTACCGGAGCTGCTGTAGGGAAAGAATTGGTAGTTAGTGTAGGCTTCAAGACCCCCCAAAGGTCCTTATTAGGGCCACTGATAGCTGTGTGTTGGCTGCTGTTAGCAGTGCCATTTTTTTTTCTTCTCAAAATCGGCTCTGCAGAGCGTTGCACCCGGCATTAGGGACAGAAGTGCTGCATAGGCAGGGAGAGTGTTAGGAGTGAGTGTAGCCTTCAAGAACCTCAACGGTCCTTTCTAGGGCCATATTTATCCGTGTGCAGTACTGTCCAGGCTGCTGTTAGCTGTGTTGCATTTTTTTTTGCTTCTCAAAATCGCCTCTGCAGAGCATTCCACCCTCCATTGATACTGCAGGGAAAGAATTGTATAGGCAGGGCCACAACACAGTTATTATTCATTGAATATACGCAGTGCTGCCTTTTGCTTGTAAAACAAGTGAAAATAATTCTATTTGTCCTGCCTCTGTCCGTCCTAACGCCGGTGGACACGTGTCGGCTGCGTGTGCAACCTGTAAAAATCATACGCACCCAGCTACGTTTTACTCCTGGCTTCGCCATTTGCTTTCCTTAATTGGGAAAAAAATACCTGCTCTGCCACAGTTAATAACTCTGCTACCCTCACGTTCTGTGACACATTAGCAGGAAAACAGCACAGTTATTAAACTTCTCATGTTCATAGAATATACGCAGTGCTGCCTTTTGGTGCAAAAAAACGGAAAATAATTCTATTTGTCCTGCCTCTGTCCGTACTAACGCCGGTGGACACGTGTCGGCTGCGTGTGCAACCTGTAAAAATCAGACGCACCCAGCTACGTTTTACTCCTGGCTTCGCCATTTGCTTTCCTTAATTGGGAAAAAAAATACCTGCTCTGCCACAGTTAATAACTCTGCTACCCTCACGTTCTGTGACACATTAGCAGGAAAACAGCACAGTTATTAAACTTCTCATGTTCATAGAATATACGCAGTGCTGCCTTTTGGTGCAAAAAAACGGAAAATAATTCTATTTGTCCTGCCTCTGTCCGTACTAACGCCGGTGGACACGTGTCGGCTGCGTGTGCAACCTGTAAAAATCATACGCACCCAGCTACGTTTTACTCCTGGCTTCGCCATTTGCTTTCCTTAATTGGGAAAAAAAATACCTGCTCTGCCACAGTTAATAACTCTGCTACGCTCACGTTCTGTGACACATTAGCAGGAAAACAGCACAGTTATTAAACTTCTCATGTTCATAGAATATACGCAGTGCTGCCTTTTGGTGCAAAAAACGGAAAATAATTCTATTTGTCCTGCCTCTGTCCGTACTAACGCCGGTGGACACGTGTCGGCTGCGTGTGCAACCTGTAAAAATCAGACGCACCCAGCTACGTTTTACTCCTGGCTTCGCCATTTGCTTTCCTTAATTGGGAAAAAAAATACCTGCTCTGCCACAGTTAATAACTCTGCTACCCTCACGTTCTGTGACACATTAGCAGGAAAACAGCACAGTTATTAAACTTCTCATGTTCATAGAATATACGCAGTGCTGCCTTTTGGTGCAAAAAAACGGAAAATAATTCTATTTGTCCTGCCTCTGTCCGTACTAACGCCGGTGGACACGTGTCGGCTGCGTGTGCAACCTGTAAAAATCAGACGCACCCAGCTACGTTTTACTCCTGGCTTCGCCATTTGCTTTCCTTAATTGGGAAAAAAAATACCTGCTCTGCCACAGTTAATAACTCTGCTACCCTCACGTTCTGTGACACATTAGCAGGAAAACAGCACAGTTATTAAACTTCTCATGTTCATAGAATATACGCAGTGCTGCCTTTTGGTGCAAAAAAACGGAAAATAATTCTATTTGTCCTGCCTCTGTCCGTACTAACGCCGGTGGACACGTGTCGGCTGCGTGTGCAACCTGTAAAAATCAGACGCACCCAGCTACGTTTTACTCCTGGCTTCGCCATTTGCTTTCCTTAATTGGGAAAAAAAATACCTGCTCTGCCACAGTTAATAACTCTGCTACCCTCACGTTCTGTGACACATTAGCAGGAAAACAGCACAGTTATTAAACTTAGATTATTCATTCACTAGAGGCAGTGGGGCCTTTCGTTTTCAAAAAAGGGAAAAAATTATATTTGGCCTGCAGTCTTGCGCCAATTTATTAGCTGCCTGTGAAATCAAATCACTGGTAATACAGCATGCTGAGGGGTAGGGGTAGGCCTAGAGGACGTGGACGCGGCCGAGGACGCGGAGGGCCAAGTCAGGGTGTGGGCACAGGCCAAGCTCCTGATCCAGGTGTGTCGCAGCCGACTGCTGCGCGATTAGGAGAGAGGCACGTTTCTGGTGTCCCCACATTCATCGCCCAATTAATGGGTCCACGCGGGAGACGGTTATTAGAAAATGAGCAGTGTGAGCAGGTCCTGTCCTGGATGGCAGAAAGTGCTTCGAGCAACCTATCGTCTACCCGCAGTTCTGCGCCGTCCACTGCTGCCAATCCGAATCCTCTGTCTGCTGCTCCTCCTTCCTCCCAGCCTCCTCACTCCACTACAATAACACCTGCTCAGGAGCGGGAACACTCCCAGGAACTGTTCTCGGGCCCCTGCTTAGATTGGGCAGCAGCGGTTCCTCTCCCACCAGAGGAGTTTATCGTCACTGATGCCCAACCATTCGAAAGTTCCCGGGGTCCGGGGGAAGAGGCTGGGGACTTCCGCCAACTGTCTCAACAACTTTCTGTGGGTGAGGAGGACGATGACGATCAGACACAGTTGTCTTGCAGTGAGGTAGTAGTAAGGGCAGTAAGTCCGAGGGAGCAGCGCACAGAGGATTCGGAGGAAGAGCAGCAGGACGATGAGGTGACTGACCCCACCTGGTGTGCAACGCTTACTCAGGAGGACAGGTCTTCAGAGGGGGAGTCAAGGGCATCAGCAGGGCAGGTTGCAAGAGGCAGTGCGGTGGCCAGGGGTAGAGGCAGGGCCAGACCGAATAATCCACCAAGTGTTTCCCAAAGCGCCCCCTCGCGCCATGCCACCCTGCAGAGGCCGAGGTGCTCTAAGGTCTGGCAGTTTTTCACAGAGACGCCTGACGACCGACGAACAGTGGTGTGCAACCTTTGTCGCGCAAAGCTCAGCCGGGGAGCCAACACCAACAGCCTCACCACCACCACCATGCGCAGACATATGATGGCCAAGCACCCCGCAAGGTGGGACGAAGGCCGTTCAGCGCCTCCGGTTTGCACCCCTGCCTCTCCCCCTGTGCCCCAACCTGCCACTGAGATGCAACCCCCCTCTCAGGACACAGGCACTACCGTCTCCTGGCCTGCACCCACACCCTCACCTCCGCTGTCCTCGGCCCCATCCAGCAGTGTAGTTCAGCGCACCGTCCAGCCGTCGCTTGCGCAACTGTTGGAGCGCAAGCGCAAGTACGCCGCCACGCACCCGCACGCTCAAACGTTAACCGTCCGCATAGCAAAATTCATCAGCCTTGAGATGCTGCCGTATAGGGTTGTGGAAACGGAGTCCTTCAAAAGTATCATGGAGGCGGCGGCCCCGCGCTACTCAGTTCCCAGTCGCCACTACTTTTCCCGATGTGCCGTCCCAGCCCTGCACGACCACGTCTCCCGCAACATTGTACGCGCCCTCACCAACGCGGTTACTGCCACGGTCCACTTAACTACGGACACGTGGACAAGCACAGGCGGGCAGGGCCACTACATCTCCCTGACGGCACATTGGGTGAATTTAGTGGAGGCTGGGACAGAGTCAGAGCCTGGGACCGCTCATGTCCTACCCACCCCCAGAATTGCGGGCCCCAGCTCGGTGGTGGTATCTGCGGAGGTGTATGCTTCCTCCACTAAAGCACCCTCCTCCTCCTCCTCCTCCTCCTCTGTCTCGCAATCAAGATGTGTTAGCAGCAGCATGTCGCCAGCAGTCGGTGTCGCGCGGTGTGGCAGCACAGCGGTGGGCAAGCGTCAGCAGGCCGTGCTGAAACTACTCAGCTTAGGCGATAAGAGGCACACGGCCCACGAACTGCTGCAGGGTCTGACACAGCAGACCGACCGCTGGCTTGCGCCGCTGAGCCTCCAACCGGGCATGGTCGTGTGTGACAACGGCCGTAACCTGGTGGCGGCTCGGCAGCTCGGCAGCCTCACGCACGTGCCATGCCTGGCCCACGTCTTTAATTTGGTGGTTCAGCGGTTTCTGAAAAGCTACCCACGCTTGTCAGACCTGCTCGTAAAGTCGCGCCGGCTCTGCGCACATTTTCGCAAGTCCCACACGGATGCTGCCACCCTGCGCACCCTGCAACATCACTTTAAGCTGCCAGTGCACCGACTGCTGTGCGACGTGCCCACACGGTGGAACTCTACGCTCCACATGTTGGCCAGGCTCTATGAACAACGTAGAGCTATAGTCGAATACCAACTCCAACATGGGCGGCGCAGTGGGAGTCAGCCTCCTCAATTCCTTTCAGAAGAGTGGGCCTGGTTGGCAGACATCTGCCATGTCCTTGGTAATTTTGAGGAGTCTACCCAGGTGGTGAGCGGCGATGCTACAATCATTAGCGTCACCATTCCTCTGCTATGCATCTTGAGAAATTCCCTGCAAACCATAAAGGCAGCTGCTTTGCGCTCGGAAACGGGGGCGGGGGAAGACAGTATGCCGCTGGATAGTCAGGGCACCCTCCTGTCTATTTCTCAGCGCGTACAGGAGGAGGAGGAGGAGCATGAGGAGGATGAGGAGGAGGGGGAAGAGACAGCTTGGGCCGCTGCTGACGGTACACCGGCTGATTGCCTGTCATCCTTTCAGCGTGTATGGCCTGAGGAGGAGGAGGAGGAGGAGGATCCTGAAAGTGATCTTCCTAGTGAAGACAGCCATGTGTTGCGTACAGGTACCCTGGCACACATGGCTGACTTCATGTTAGGATGCCTTTCTCGTGACCCTCGCGTTGCACGCATTCTGGCCACGACGGATTACTGGATGTACACACTGCTCGATCCACGGTATAAGGAGAACCTGCCCACTCTGATTCCCGAAGAGGAAAGGGGTTCGAGAGTGTTGCTATACCACAGGACCCTTGCGGACAAGCTGATGGTAAAATTCCCAGCCGACAGCGCTAGTGGCAGAAGGCGCAGTACCGAGGGCAAGGTAGCAGGGGATGTGCGTAGATCAAGCAGCATGTACATCCCAGGCAGTGCAACAGTCTTTAAGGGCCTGGCCAGCTTTATGGCTCCCCACCAAGACTGTGTCACCGCTCCCCAGTCACGGCTGAGTCGGCGGGAGCACTGTAAAAGGATGGTGAGGGAGTACGTAGCGGATCGCACGACCATCCTTGGTGACGCCTCTGCCCCCTACAACTACTGGGTGTCGAAGCTGGACACGTGGCCTGAACTAGCGCTGTATGCCCTGGAGGTGCTTGCTTGTCCTGTGGCTAGCGTCTTGTCGGAGAGGGTGTTTAGTGCGGCTGGGGGAATCATCACAGATAAGCGTAGCCGCTTGTCAACCGACAGTGCCGACAGGCTAACACTCATCAAGATGAACAAAGGCTGGATTTCGCCAGACTTCTGTTCTCCACCAGCGGACAGCAGCGATACGTAAGCAATACGTAGGCTGCACCCGCGGATGGAAGCTACGTTCTCTCTCACCATCCAAAACGGGGACATTTCTGCTTCATCAATCTGTGTCTAATATTCCTCCTCCTCCTCCTGCTCCTCCTCCTGAAACCTCACGTAATCACGCTGAACGGGCAATTTTTCTTAGGGCCACAAGGCTCACTCAAATAATTTTTCTGAACAATTTTTATAAGTTTCAATGCGCTTAAAAGCGTTGGAACTTTAACTTGAACCAATTTTTCGTTACACTGGGCTGCCTCCAGGCCTAGTTACCACTTAAGCCACATTAACCAAAGTGATTAATGGGTTTCACCTGCCCTCTTGGCTGGCCATGGCCAATTTTTGGGATGTACATTAGTACTGTTGATACAGCAATTTTTGTGGGCCCTCGCCTACAGTGTAATCAAATTAATTTTTAGCCCACCTGCATTACAGCTGACGTTACCTCAGCTGTGTTGGGCAATGCAATGGGATATTTTTATGTACCGCCGGTGGGTTCCAGGGAGCCACCCATGCTGTAGGTGCACACGGAGTTTTTAATACATCTGTCCACTTCTAAAGAACCCCAGTCTGACTGGGGCATGCAGTGTGGGCCGAAGCCCACCTGCATTATGCACGACATTACTACCTCAGCTGTGTTGGGCAATGCAATGGGATATTTCTATGTACCGCCGGTGGCTTCCTGGCACCCACCCAGGCAGTGGGTCCACAGGGAGTTTAACCTACATGTGTCCACTTCTAAAGAACACCAGTCTGACTGGGGCATGCAGTGTGGGCCGAAGCCCACCTGTATTACGCACGACATTACTACCTCAGCTGTGTTGGGCAATGCAATGGGATATTTCTATGTACCGCCGGTGGCTTCCTGGCACCCACCCATGCTGTGGGTCCACAGGGAATTATAAATGCATCTGTTTCCACTTATAAAGAAACCCAGTCTGACTGGGGCATGCAGTGTGGGCCGAAACCCACCTGCATTAACCCTTTCCAGTCCACTGTGTGACCTGTGAAGACATTAGGGTTTAAGGCTGTACAGCTCCGTTGTTGGTAGACGTCCGTCGGGGTTCTCTTACTGTATATTGCCAGCCTCTCTGTTGTCGGAGCCTATCCTACGTGTCAGCTCATGCAGTACTGGCTTTAGCCAGCATATAGCGCCGTTGTATAACGGCAGAAAAAGAGTAAGCCCCCTAGGAAAACCATATACAAATTGGATTGGAAAGGGTTAAGCACAACATTACTACCTCAGCTGTGTTGGGCAATGCAATGGGATATTTTTATGTACCGCCGGTGGGTTCCAGGGAGCCACCCATGCTGTAGGTGCACACGGAGTTTTTAATACATCTGTACACTTCTAAAGAACCCCAGTCTGACTGGGGCATGCAGTGTGGGCCGAAGCCCACCTGTATTACGCACGACATTACTACCTCAGCTGTGTTGGGCAATGCAATGGGATATTTCTATGTACCGCCGGTGGCTTCCTGGCACCCACCCAGGCAGTGGGTCCACAGGGAGTTTAACCTACATGTGTCCACTTCTAAAGAACACCAGTCTGACTGGGGCATGCAGTGTGGGCCGATGCCCACCTGCATTATGCACGACATTACTACCTCAGCTGTGTTGGGCAATGCAATGGGATATTTTTGTGTACCGCCGGTGGGTTCCAGGGAGCCACCCATGCTGTAGGTGCACACGGAGTTTTTAATACATCTGTACACTTCTAAAGAACCCCAGTCTGACTGGGGCATGCAGTGTGGGCCGAAGCCCACCTGTATTACGCACGACATTACTACCTCAGCTGTGTTGGGCAATGCAATGGGATATTTCTATGTACCGCCGGTGGCTTCCTGGCACCCACCCAGGCAGTGGGTCCACAGGGAGTTTAACCTACATGTGTCCACTTCTAAAGAACACCAGTCTGACTGGGGCATGCAGTGTGGGCCGATGCCCACCTGCATTATGCACGACATTACTACCTCAGCTGTGTTGGGCAATGCAATGGGATATTTCTATGTACCGCCGGTGGCTTCCTGGCACCCACCCATGCTGTCGGTCCACAGGGACTTCACAATAGGGAGTTGTACCTGCCTGTGTCTATGAATTAAAAAGCCCGGTCTAACTGGGGCATGCAGACACCTTGACAGAATGAATAGTGTGTGGCACATAGGTTCCCCATTGCTATGCCTACGTGTGCAGCTCCTGATGGCGGTGGCACAGGATTCTATTTCTCATTGCTTCTGTACAGCATTGTGGGCTATCGCCCCGCCACTTTTAAAGAGGGTCGCTGCCTAGCCGTGCCAACCCTCTGCAGTGTGTGCCTGCGGTTCCTCCTCATGGCTGACGCACTTCTAAATAGACATGAGGGTGGTGTGGCATGAGGGCAGCTGAAGGCTGCGCAGGGACACTTTGGTGTGCGCTGTGGGGGGGAGGGGGGGCGGTTGGTCAGCATGTAACCCAGGAGAAGTGGCAGCGGAGTGTCATCCAGGCAGTGATTGTGCTTTGTTGTAGCTAGTGTGGTGCTTAGCAAAGGTATGCCATGCTAATGAGGGCTTTTCAGAAGTAAAAGTTGTTGGGAAGGGGGGGGGCCCACTCTTGCCGGTATTGTGGCTTAATAGTGGGACCTGTGAACTTGAGATGCAGCCCAACATGTAGCCCCTCGCCTGCCCTATCCGTTTCTGTGTCATTCCCATCACTTTCTTGAATTGCCCAGATTTTCACACATGAAAACCTTAGCGAGCATCGGCGAAATACAAAAATGCTCTGGTCGCCCATTGACTTCAATGGGGTTCGTTGTTCGAAACGAACCCTCGAGCATCGCGGGAAGTTCGTTCCGAATAACGAACACCCGAACATTTTGGTGTTCGCTCATCTCTACCCAGGAGTTACAAAAGTCCTTCTTACCTTAGTCTCAATGCAGACGTACAGGCCTGGAATGGACAATAGTTTCAGGCTGAAGGTAAAGAGATGCCCGGGTCATGCAAGTTTCAAGCAGAGAGTTCGACTTTATCCGCTGACCTTTTCTTTACACTAGCTAGAAAGCAACTTTGTATAAGTTAGTAGTATTAAATGCAATCTCAGTATCAAGCCTTTTAAGCATTCTGACACATGATGATTGCATATAGTCTATGTTTCAAGCATTTGAAATGTGACAGAATGTGGGACGTTGAAACATACTCACCATCCAAAGGTATTTGGTCTTCTTCCAAGCGTATCGTCCATCAGTTCCAAGAGTTAGAAAAGAGCATGAAAATGCCGAATTTTTGGGCCTACAAGACAAAAACATAAAATCATGTCATTAAATACATTGGGAGATAAGGGTATTATAGAAATGTATTAAAAGCAAAGCATTAAAGAAGGATACATTGTGTACTTACTTTGACTTGGTGTTCACAAATGATGAATGTAGGCCTCAAATGTTCTTCACATAGCTTGCTTTTGAATTCTAGCTTGATAGAAGGTCCAAAATGTCTTCTAGTATCCAAAAGTTGAAAACGTTCCTTCGAAAGATACTGCAGAGCCATTCCATGGTTCCACAAAAGTGCATCAACCGTGTCATGGCTCGTGCAATATGCAATAACAAAGGCCCATAGTTTTGTGCATGCACAACATTTCACAACATTGCAGTAAGAGCCCTTCTTTGGCAAGTGCTTTTTACTGCATATAACATTGCAAAATGTGTGAACATTGCACAAGAAAACCCAGAAGTTAAAAATGTCCTTCTTACCTTAGTCTCAATGCAGACGTACGGGCCTGGAATGGACAATAGTTTCAGGCTGCAGGTGAAAAGATGCCCGGGTCATGCAAGTTTCAAGCAGAGAGTTCGACTTTATCCGCTGACCTTTTCCTTACACTAGCTAGAAAGCAACTTTGTATAAGTTAGTAGTATTAAATGCAATCTCAGTATCAAGCCTTTTAAGCATTCTGACACATGATGATTGCATATAGTCTATGCTTCAAGCATTTGAAATGTGACAGAATGTGGGACGTTGAAACATACTCACCATCCAAAGGTATTTGGTCTTCTTCCAAGCGTATCGTCCTTAAATTCCAAGAGTCAGAAAAGAGCGTGAAAATGCTGAATTTTCGGGCTTACAAGACAGAAACATAAAATCATGTCATTGAATACATTGGGAGATAAGAGTATTATAGAAATGTATAAAAAGCAAAGCATTAAAGAAGGATACATTGTGTACTTACTTTGACTTGGTGTTCACAAATGATGAATGTAGGCCTCAAATGTTCTTCACATAGCTTGCTTTTGAATTCTAGCTTGATAGAAGGTCCAAAATGTCTTCTAGTATCCAAAAGTTGAAAACGTTCCTTCAAAAGATACTGCAGAGCCATTCCATGGTTCCACAAAAGTGCAACAACCATGTCATGGCTCATGCAATATGTAATAACAAACGACCATAGCTTTGTGCATGCACAACATTTCACAACATTACAGTAAGAGCCCTTCTTTGGCAAGTGCTTTTTACTGCATATAACATTGCAAAATGTGTGAACATTGCACAAGAAAACCCAGAAGTTAAAAATGTCCTTCTTACCTTAGTCTCAATGCAGACGTACAGGCCTGGAATCGACAATAGTTTCAGGCTGCAGGTTTAAAAATGCCTGGGTTATGCAAGTTTCAAGCAGAGAGTTCGACTTTATCCGCTGAGCTTTTCCTTACACTAGCTAGAAAGCAACTTTGTATAAGTTAGTAGTATTAAATGCAATCTCAGTATCAAGCCTTTTAAGCATTCTGACACATGATGATTGCATATAGTCTATGTTTCAAGCATTTGAAATGTGACAGAATGTGGGACGTTGAAACATACTCACCATCCAAAGGTATTTTGGTGTTCTTCCAAGCGTATCGTCCATCAGTTCCAAGAGTTAGAAAAGAGCGTGAAAATGCCGAATTTTTGGGCCTACAAGACAAAAACATAAAATCATGTCATTGAATACATTGGGAGATAAGGGCATTATAGAAATGTATTAAAAGCAAAGCATTAAAGAAGGATACATTGGGGGGCGTGTCCAGCAGCCATGCTGTGAAGTCGCAAGTGACTTGAGCTCCGTGGCAATCCCCGTTATCCTGACATCATCCTGACTGCCCGACATCACAAACGGCTAGAAAGACTCACCGAGACGCAGGGAGCACCTCTGGAGGGATCGGGAGAGCTTTTGCGGGCAACCGGCGGTGAGAAGCGGCTGATATCAGCCTTGGGCCTGCTCCTGGGGCTCCGGAGCGAGCACTCCAGGCCGAGAGAGGCAGCGCACATCCCGCGGCCCGACTGTGCCGGGGGGACCCGACGGGAGTGTGAGGCGTGTGCGACGGCAGGAGACAAAGCCCGGAAGGCTGAGAGGTGAGAGGGGTGCCGGCGGAGGACCGGAGCGCCACGGCCCAGAGGACTCGGAGGCTTCCCGCGGCATAGAGAAGGGGGCGGGGCCTCGGCGAGCGGCAGACACCGACCGAGGGGGATAGCGCCCCAGACCCGACAGCCCAGTACAGCGGGACCCCCGCTGTGGAAGTGAGGGGCGACGGGGTAACGAAGGAGGGGTGAGAAGTTCACATAGAGACCATTGAACTGTTCCCTCTGAGCAGCGGAGAGCAGAGGGGCTACATCCCCTCCCCCCTAGCTCCAACAGCAGCCCTGCGTGAGAGGCACACTGAAGGCCTGCCAAACACCCCTTAAAGGGGCCACTCCTGAAACGAGCGGACACCCCATAACAGGGATCCACCGACAACCTGCACCATTCTATTACAAGGTGCATGGTGGAACCCCTCTCTAACAACCCTAAAGCAGGTGATCCACTCATAACCAGCACAGCTGGCAATTAGCACCATCTAACCAAAGTGCAAGACAGCACCCCACGTGCCCAGATACTCCTTAGTCCGGTGCGGACAACCATCATCGGGCTGTACGCAATACCTACCTGTAATCGCACCGCCTCTGAAATGGACAAACAGCACGTGAAACATACTGTAAACACTCGCCTTCCTCTTCAAGGAGGTGCCGGATTACGACCTGTGAGGCACTGGCCTCTCGCCAAAGTATAAAGACCGCAGTCAAGCCAAACGAACTCTGAGCACTACAACCGCCGCTTTTATATTCTGGCGAGACTCTCAACGACATCCTAGACTGCGACAAAGAGTAAACATCGAACACACCTAACCGATACCTAACCTAATCAAATCAAGCAGGTTAGCAACTTTTATCCCCCGGGCCCCCCACCCCGCTGCAGCGGAGCATATTCATACATCTCAAATCCTCAACAGCAAGGAGGCCCTCCACGGCTTCTTCGGCGCATAAAGACCGCAAACATACCGCCGCCGTCCTCCTCCCGCAGGCGGGGCAACCGCAAGTCGTCCAGAATGAGCCGCAACACTCCTCCACCGATAACAGAGCGCCTCAAGGCCTACGCACTTGACCCAACAACAGACACCCCACGCCGACCACCCAGACTAGAGGAAGACGCAAGCGGGGCCTCAGGCTCGGCAACATCTCCAGAGGCAGAAAATGAACCAACGCTCAGGCAAGTCACAGCGCAACTCTTGGAGGCCATACAGACCAGTACCACCTCCTTAACCGGGAAAATAGAGGAGGTCAAAATAGACGTAGGCTTGATAAGACAAGACATGCAAAACCTCAGAAGCAGAGTGGGGGAGGCCGAGACACGTATATCACAGCTCGAAGATACTATGGCTCCAATACCAGATAAGCTCATAGAACTTGACAAGGCAGCAAACGCCTGGTTCCAGCGAGCAGACGATCTGGAAAATAGACTGCGCAGAAACAATCTCCGGATAATAGGACTACCGGAACGCGCCGAGGGTCAAGATCCCTGCTCATTTATGGAAACCTGGTTGAAAGAACTTTTGCCAGAGGCCAAATTCACAACGGCCTTCGCCATCGAGCGGGCCCATAGGATCCCGGGTCGCCCACTGCCTCCAGGAGCGCCCCCGAGACCAATGCTGGCAAGACTTCTGAGCAGCAAGGATAGAGACATCACCCTCCAGGCCGCAAGGCGAGTGCAGAACCTCCAATACCAGAACGCTAATATCTCTCTTTTCCCAGATTTTTCGGCTGCCCTGCAGAAAACCAGAGCATCCTTTGTAGCGGTCAAGTGCCGACTGAGGGAAGCCGCTATACCATATTCCATGATGTATCCAGCTCGCCTACGTGTGGTCCACAATGAACGAGCTACCTTCTTCTCCACTCCAGAGGAAGCCGAGGATTAGCTCAACCACATGCCAAGATCGGCCAGACGCTAATAATCTTCTAACAGGTCTGCCCCCGGGGGGGGGGGGGGAGGGGGACGATGGACTGGGGCTTCCAACTTGGTCAATTTACTACTTTACATAATTTTTAAGAACCCACATGTATACACCTGCATTTGGCCCCTGTCTGGCTCTCTTCTCCCCCCTCCGCCATTATACTCCTCTGTCCTTTTGGACACCGGGGTGCCAACGACCTTCTCACGGGTCCGGCCCCGGGGGGGGGGGGGGGGGCGAGAGTCTGAAACATTTGACTATAGTCAGTATTACACCCCCCCATGACTCCCAGGAGAGTGTGGACACACACCTGAGCGTGCCCCCGGCCTGTCCCTGCTCTCCCCTCTCCCCCACTACTATCTTCCCACCTCCCCACACGCTATCGTATAGAGGTGCGATCTTGAGTAAAGAGGAATAACTGCAGAAAGAATGTACTGTATGATATATAAAATGCTTTCCGGTCTAAATATGCATAAGATAAAATAGTCCGGCAGAGAAGTAAATGTACCTGTGATATTGGGGGCCCAGAGTTCTATGCAGATCTAATCTGCCTGACTGTGCCCAGTTTTATCATGGCATTTTAGGTGCACAGTCTTCCCCGTTATCACACGCACGTTCAAGTAATGTTAAACGTTATGATGTTTGTAATACCCAGGCAATTTGCTGTTGAAGTAATTACAATCGTTAAGTTTTGGACAAGTTTGTGCAGTGCAACACATGGAATCAGTTCTGACAGGAGCATGGGGATGCATTCCTTGGCCCTTGTTTGGGGGGACCTGGTGGCTGGCCGGGCGCGGGCTCGACCTAGTTTGGTGAGGTACATTCTCCCGCATAACCATAGAAACACCCAAGTTAAATGGCCAACATAAACATACTTTCCTGGAACGTGAGGGGAATGGGAGCCCCCAGAAAACGTTCTATGATTTTCTCATATGTCAGGAACCACAACCCTCACATAGTGTGCCTCCAGGAGACGCATATGATCTCTGAAAAAACAAAACTATTACAAAAACCTTGGGTACAATGGGCTATACACTCAACCTACTCTTCATATGCCAGAGGAGTATCCATACTAATCCACAAGCGGCTGCGGTGGGAACCGGGACGCACATTCAGAGACCCAGAGGGCAGATTTCTGTTCATCCAGGCGTGGATAGAGTCCCAACCCTATGTAATAATCGGGCTATACCTCCCCCCACCAGCCAACATAGCAATCCTACACCAGGCGGCCCAATTCGCCACCCAGTACCCCAACGCCTCCATAATATGTATGGGCGACTTAAATTTGACACTGGACCCACAAATGGACAGATTTGGTGTCCCCGCAGCTCACCCAGCCCAAACCAGCCCCTCGCCTCTGATGCAATTCTTACAGGAGGTCGGCTGGCGCGATGTGTGGAGAGTTAGACATCCGGCGACACGTGAATACTCGTGTCACTCCATTGGTAGGAATACTCTATCCCGAATAGACTACTGTCTTGGTAACGCCAGACTGTGCACTGCAATAACCCACATTAAATACCTCACTAGAGGTATATCGGACCACTCACCTATATTCGTAGAAGTCTCCACGCCAGACACGCAGGCCCATAGACATAACTGGCGTGTACACCCATTCTGGTTAAATCTATTCGGAACAAATGATAGAGTACCCGACCAACTCTCTGTTTTCCTAGAACTAAATCAGCCAGATACCGACCCGGCAGTGCTGTGGGAGACATTAAAGGCCTTCTTACGAGGCGCTCTAAAATCGTCCATCTCATATATTAAAAGGGAGTCTTCCAGGCTGGAACGGGAGATGGCGTCCCAGTATGAACGTCTAGAGGCAGACTATATTGTAGACCCAACCGACGAACACAGAGAGCAGTGGCTAAGGCAGGGCAGGCAATATTTAACCCACCTACAAGAGAAGGCTCGTAGAGCCTCCTTCTTTGTAAAACAGCGGTTTTATGAACTTGGCAATCAGTCCAGCAGCCTATTGGCTACTCTGGTGCATCAAAATTCGGCATCACCGTCGATACTCCGTATCGCATCGGAAACAGGAGAGATACTCCACCAAAAAGACTCAATAGGAGCAAGATTTCAACGTTTTTATAGAGACCTCTACGCCACTGGATTCCATGCCACACAACAAGAACTAACAAGCTTCTTGTCTAACCTTAATTTCCCCACACTCTCCCAGGACCAACAGACCCTAGTAGATGCCCCATTTACTCTAACTGAACTTTCGGAGGCTCTTCAGGAGATGTCCAACGGTAAAGCCCCAGGCCCAGATGGCCTACCAGTAGAGGTATTCGCAAAATACCAAGAAATACTCCTGCCCACACTGCTTGAAACTTATAATGCGGCCTATAATAATAAAACACTACCCCCATCCTTCTATGAGGCTACAATCGTACTCATCCTAAAGCCAGGAAAAGACGCCCTGGAATGTGGCTCATATAGACCCATATCCCTCCTTAACTCGGATTATAAACTCCTGACAAAAATGCTTGCCCGACGCCTCAATAACGTCATTCTAGACCTGATACATCCAGACCAAACCGGATTCATGCCGGGCAAATCCACAAGAGAAAACCTACGAAGGGTACAGGTCATAACGCAAATCGGAGCGACAGACAAAGCGGACTGGGCCCTGGCTTCATTGGATGCAGCCAAGGCCTTTGATTCCATAGAGTGGCCCTTCCTGCTCCAGGTGCTGAGGAGATTTGGGTTCGGAGACCGTTTTATCCAATGGATCTCCATAATCTACAAAACACCATTGGCAGCGATCTCCGTGAACGGCACCTGTTCCACGTACTTTCCCCTGTATAGAGGGACTAGAGAGGGGTGCCCCCTCTCCCTGCTTCTCTTTGCCCTGGCCATGGAACCATTGGCCCTCATGCTCCGTGCAAGCCCCTTATACCACGGGATTCAGATCGGAAATCGGGAGGACCGCGTGGCGTTATACGCCGACGACCTCATGCTCTTCATGGCAGACCCGACAACTACCCTGCCTCATGCCATAGATGTTATTAACACATTTGGATCCTTCTCAGGATTACAGATAACAATCTATGGACACACTGTGCGGATTACGAGTCTCTAGAGAATTCAAATACCTGGGAGTTCAGATCACCAATACAACTACTAGAGTCCTTGATCTGAATATCTATCCATTAATAGACCTATATAGATCCAAATTTAGAGTATGAGGATCACTACCCCTGTCGGTCGCAGGCCGTATTAACTTGATCAAAATGATAGTCTTACCGAAGTGTCTATACGTCTTGCAGCACATCTCCGTTCCAATCCCGACTAGATTTTTCGGAATGATTAACTCCCTCATGACCTCCTTCATATGGGGCAATTCTTGTCCAAAACTTAAGCTCTCCACGCTGCAGAGACCGAAAGACGAAGCCGGGTCGGCACTCCCAGACTTATTACTATATTACCTAGCCGGCCAATTGATACACCTAAAATGTTGGCTGAAAAACGGTCCACTGCCCAATTCAGAGGCCCATCTGGCACAGATTCTGAACACTTCTTGTCTCTGGCCGCTGCTGGAGCTCCCCGCCACGGTGAGGGGCAAAATACTGCCTATTCACAGACTGGCTATGCGGGTCTGGCGCCAGGCGAGGGAGGTGAGTGGATTCTCGGATATAGCCGCAGACATGCCGCTGTGGAGGAACCCTGGGCTGGGGGAGCTGCGGTTGCTAACTGACCTAGAGGTATGGGAACAGCATGGGATAGCTCATCTAGGAGACCTATACAACTCTAATATCCTACTATCCTTTGAGCAACTCCAGGCCCAATACCAAATACCTAGATCTCACTTTTACAAATACCTACAGATCCGGCATGCGCTCCAGACCCAATTTCCGCCCACGAGTAGCACCATATCCCATTACCCACTAATTGGAATATTAAGATCACAAGGGCCATGCGGACTTATCTCGACATTATATTCCCATCTAACAATTTCAAAAGCCACAAGGGAAATCCCTCCCGCTTTGATTAAGTGGAAGTCCCTGATCCCAACGTTGACGGAAGAGACGTTCCAAGAGGTACTGGAGTCACCGCTGTCCGTCTCCCCCTCAGCAAATAATAAGCTGACTCAGCTCTATATAGTCCATCAATGTTACCTCACCCTGGCGAGACTACATAAAATGGGCAGGATGCCATCCACATGTTGTATCAGATGCACCTGCACATATGCTGATTTTTGGCACATGATTTGGGACTGCCCGCGGATCCGATCATATTGGGACGAAGTCATAGATCTGTTATCCACGGTTCTTGAAATCCCAATCCCTGCCACTCCAGAAATTTGCCTTTTCGGTATCCTCGACGAGGAGCAGTGGCAACATTATCACAGAGTATTCCTAAAGGAGGTACTATTCATGGCCAGAAAGGTCATCGCGATGAGATGGATGGACCAGAGGGGCTCGACTGTGGCAATGTGGAAGAAAACCACAAACTCAATTATACCCTACAACAATATAGTATACAAAGCCCGCAAATGCCCGGATAAATTTCAAAAGGTGTGAGGCCAGTGGTGTGATTCCTCGCTGACCTTGTTTCCCCCGCAGCCGCTCGCGTCAGCAATATCAGCGCTACAAAGGCGATAATAAAAACTATCGAGGAACAGTGGTGAGATAGGGGGACCCGGATTCGCGCACGGTCAGCCACCGGGAATATCACTTTACGCATCCCTTCTCCCTTAAAATAAAATAAAACATCTTGGGGGCCCTGGCCACATACTGTGACACGCCCAATTGATTGACACATCTTGATGCAAGTGCATACTTATGGGCTTAAGACAAGTGAGCCAATACACAGATGCTTTTGAAAGGGGCTCTAGCACGGTTATACCTCTTTCCATGAACCCCCCATTACCTTCACTTTTCCCTACCTTCCTATCCCTCCTACAACACGGTACTATACTACATGCCTACCGCCTCCCCCTCTGCTCAGGGTCGGGAAAACTCACCAAATATGACGTAAACCGCAATGTACAAGCCAGATTGGCTTATATTACATGTAAGACTATGTACTGCACAGTGTTTCTGGTTTTTTTTCTTTTCTGTATTCGATATGTTATTAACTTGTCAATAAAACGAGTTTAAAAAAAAAAAAAGAAGGATACATTGTGTACTTACTTTGACTTGGTGTTCACAAATGATGAATGTAGGCCTCAAATGTTCTTCACATCGCTTACTTTTTAATTCTAGCTTGATAGAAGGTCCAAAATGTCTTCTAGTATCCAAAAGTTGAAAACGTTCCTTCGAAAGATACTGCAGAGCCAGTCCATGGTTCCACAAAAATACATCAACCGTGTCATGGCTCATGCAATATGCAATAACAAAGGCGCATAGCTTTGTGCATGCACAACATTTCACAACATTGCAGTAAGAGCACTTCTTTGGCAAGTGCTTTTTACTGCATATAACATTGCAAAATGTGTGAACATTGCACAAGAAAACCCAGGAGTTACAAAAGTCCTTCTTACCTTAGTCTCAATGCAGACGTACAGGCCTGGAATGGACAATAGTTTCAGGCTGAAGGTAAAGAGATGCCCGGGTCATGCAAGTTTCAAGCAGAGAGTTCGACTTTATCCGCTGACCTTTTCTTTACACTAGCTAGGAAGCAACTTTGTATAAGTTAGTAGTATTAAATGCAATCTCAGTATCAAGCCTTTTAAGCATTCTGACACATGATGATTGCATATAGTCTATGTTTCAAGCATTTGAAATGTGACAGAATGTGGAACGTTGAAACATACTCACCATCCAAAGGTATTTGGTCTTCTTCCAAGCGTATCGTCCATCAGTTCCAAGAGTTAGAAAAGAGCGTGAAAATGCCGAATTTTTGGGCCTACAAGACAAAAACATAAAATCATGTCATTAAATACATTGGGAGATAAGGGTATTATAGAAATGTATTAAAAGCAAAGCATTAAAGAAGGATACATTGTGTACTTACTTTGACTTGGTGTTCACAAATGATGAATGTAGGCCTCAAATGTTCTTCACATAGCTTGCTTTTGAATTCTAGCTTGATAGAAGGTCCAAAATGTCTTCTAGTATCCAAAAGTTGAAAACGTTCCTTCGAAAGATACTGCAGAGCCATTCCATGGTTCTACAAAAGTGCGACAACCATATTATGGCTCATGCAATATGCAATAACAAACGACCATAGCTTTGTGCATGCACAACATTTCACAACATTGTAGTAAGAGCACTTCTTTGGCAAGTGCTTTTTACTGCATATAATATTGCAAAATGTGTGAACATTGCACAAGGAAACCCAGAAGTTAAAAATGTCCTTCTTACCTTAGTCTCAATGCAGACGTACGGGCCTGGAATGGACAATAGTTTCAGGCTGCAGGTTTAAAAATGCCTGGGTCATGCAAGTTTCAAGCAGAGAGTTCGACGTTATCCGCTGACCTTTTCCTTACACTAGCTAGAAAGCAACTTTGTATAAGTTAGTAGTATTAAATGCAATCTCAGTATCAAGCCTTTTAAGCATTCTGACACATGATGATTGCATATAGTCTATGTTTCAAGCATTTGAAATGTGACAGAATGTGGGAAGTTGAAACATACTCACCATCCAAAGGTATTTGGTCTTCTTCCAAGCGTATCGTCCATCAGTTCCAAGACTTAGAAAAGAGCGTGAAAATGCCGAATTTTTGGGCCTACAAGACAAAAACATAAAATCATGTCATTAAATACATTGGGAGATAAGGGTATTATAGAAATGTATTAAAAGCAAAGCATTAAAGAAGGATACATTGTGTACTTACTTTGACTTGGTGTTCACAAATGATGAATGTAGGCCTCAAATGTTCTTCACATAGCTTGCTTTTGAATTCTAGCTTGATAGAAGGTCCAAAATGTCTTCTAGTATCCAAAAGTTGAAAACGTTCCTTCGAAAGATACTGCAGAGCCATTCCATGGTTCCACAAAAGTGCAACAATCATATTATGGCTCATGCAATATGCAATAACAAACGCCCATAGCTTTGTGCATGCACAACATTTCACAACATTGCAGTAAGAGCCCTTCTTTGGCAAGTGCTTTTTACTGCATATAACATTGCAAAATGTGTGAACATTGCACAAGAAAACCCAGAAGTTAAAAATGTCCTTCTTACCTTAGTCTCAATGCAGACGTACGGGCCTGGAATGGACAATAGTTTCAGGCTGCAGGTGAAGAGATGCCCGGGTCATGCAAGTTTCAAGCAGAGAGTTCGACTTTATCCGCTGACCTTTTCCTTACACTAGCTAGAAAGCAACCTTGTATAAGTTAGTAGTATTAAATGCAATCTCAGTATCAAGCCTTTTAAGCATTCTGACACATGATGATTGCATATAGTCTATGTTTCAAGCATTTGAAATGTGACAGAATGTGGGACGTTGAAACATACTCACCATCCAAAGGTATTTTGGTCTTCTTCCAAGCGTATCGTCCATCAGTTCCAAGAGTTAGAAAAGAGCGTGAAAATGCCGAATTTTTGGGCCTACAAGACAAAAACATAAAATCATGTCATTAAATACATTGGGAGATAAGGGTATTATAGAAATGTATTAAAAGCAAAGCATTAAAGAAGGATACATTGTGTACTTACTTTGACTTGGTGTTCACAAATGATGAATGTAGGCCTCAAATATTCTTCTCATAGCTTGCTTTTGAATTCTAGCATGATAGAAGGTCCAAAATGTGTTCTAGTATCCAAAAGTTGAAAACGTTCCTTCGAAAGATACTGCAGAGCCATTCCATGGTTCCACAAAAGTGCAACAACCATATTATGGCTCATGCAATACGCAATAACAAACGCCCATAGCTTTGTGCATGCACAACATTTCACAACATTGCAGTAAGAGCCCTTCTTTGGCAAGTGCTTTTTACTGCATATAATATTGCAAAATGTGTGAACATTGCACAAGAAAACCCAGAAGTTAAAAATGTCCTTCTTACCTTAGTCTCAATGCAGACGTACGGGCCTGGAATCGACAGTAGTTTCAGGCTGCAGGTTTAAAAATGCCCGGGTCATGCAAGCTTCAAGCAGAGAGTTCGACTTTATCCGCTGACCTTTTCCTTACACTAGCTGGAAAGCAACTTTGTATAAGTTAGTAGTATTAAATGCAATCTCAGTATCAAGCCTTTTAAGCATTCTGACACATGATGATTGCATATAGTCTATGTTTCAAGCATTTGAAATGTGACAGAATGTGGGACGTTGAAACATACTCACCATCCAAAGGTATTTTGGTGTTCTTCCAAGCGTATCGTCCATCAGTTCCAAGAGTCAGAAAAGAGCGTGAAAATGCCGAATTTTTGGGCCTACAAGACAAAAACATAAAATCATGTCATTGAATACATTGGGAGATAAGGGCATTATAGAAATGTATTAAAAGCAAAGCATTAAAGAAGGATACATTGTGTACTTACTTTGACTTGGTGTTCACAAATGATGAATGTAGGCCTCAAATATTCTTCTCATAGCTTGCTTTTGAATTCTAGCATGATAGAAGGTCCAAAATGTGTTCTAGTATCCAAAAGTTGAAAACGTTCCTTCGAAAGATACTGCAGAGCCATTCCATGGTTCCACAAAAGTGCAACAACCATATTATGGCTCATGCAATACGCAATAACAAACGCCCATAGCTTTGTGCATGCACAACATTTCACAACATTGCAGTAAGAGCCCTTCTTTGGCAAGTGCTTTTTACTGCATATAATATTGCAAAATGTGTGAACATTGCACAAGAAAACCCAGAAGTTAAAAATGTCCTTCTTACCTTAGTCTCAATGCAGACGTACGGGCCTGGAATCGACAGTAGTTTCAGGCTGCAGGTTTAAAAATGCCCGGGTCATGCAAGCTTCAAGCAGAGAGTTCGACTTTATCCGCTGACCTTTTCCTTACACTAGCTGGAAAGCAACTTTGTATAAGTTAGTAGTATTAAATGCAATCTCAGTATCAAGCCTTTTAAGCATTCTGACACATGATGATTGCATATAGTCTATGTTTCAAGCATTTGAAATGTGACAGAATGTGGGACGTTGAAACATACTCACCATCCAAAGGTATTTTGGTGTTCTTCCAAGCGTATCGTCCATCAATTCCAAGAGTCAGAAAAGAGCGTGAAAATGCCGAATTTTTGGGCCTACAAGACAAAAACATAAAATCATGTCATTGAATACATTGGGAGATAAGGGCATTATAGAAATGTATTAAAAGCAAAGCATTAAAGAAGGATACATTGTGTACTTACTTTGACTTGGTGTTCACAAATGATGAATGTAGGCCTCAAATGTTCTTCACATAGCTTGCTTTTGAATTCTAGCTTGATAGAAGGTCCAAAATGTCTTCTAGTATCCAAAAGTTGAAAACGTTCCTTCGAAAGATACTGCAGAGCCATTCCATGGTTCCACAAAAGTGCAACAACCATATTATGGCTCATGCAATATGCAATAACAAACGCCCATAGCTTTGTGCATGCACAACATTTCACAACATTGCAGTAAGAGCCCTTCTTTGGCAAGTGCTTTTTACTGCATATAACATTGCAAAATGTGTGAACATTGCACAAGAAAACCCAGAAGTTAAAAATGTCCTTCTTACCTTAGTCTCAATGCAAACGTACGGGCCTGGAATGGACAATAGTTTCAGGCTGCAGGTGAAGAGATGCCCGGGTCATGCAAGTTTCAAGCAGAGAGTTCGACTTTATCCGCTGACCTTTTCCTTACACTAGCTAGAAAGCAACCTTGTATAAGTTAGTAGTATTAAATGCAATCTCAGTATCAAGCCTTTTAAGCATTCTGACACATGATGATTGCATATAGTCTATGTTTCAAGCATTTGAAATGTGACAGAATGTGGGACGTTGAAACATACTCACCATCCAAAGGTATTTTGGTCTTCTTCCAAGCGTATCGTCCATCAGTTCCAAGAGTTAGAAAAGAGCGTGAAAATGCCGAATTTTTGGGCCTACAAGACAAAAACATAAAATCATGTCATTAAATACATTGGGAGATAAGGGTATTATAGAAATGTATTAAAAGCAAAGCATTAAAGAAGGATACATTGTGTACTTACTTTGACTTGGTGTTCACAAATGATGAATGTAGGCCTCAAATGTTCTTCACATAGCTTGCTTTTGAATTCTAGCTTGATAGAAGGTCCAAAATGTCTTCTAGTATCCAAAGGTTGAAAACGTTCCTTCGAAAGATACTGCAGAGCCATTCCATGGTTCTACAAAAGTGCAACAACCATATTATGGCTCATGCAATATGCAATAACAAACGACCATAGCTTTGTGCATGCACAACATTTCACAACATTGTAGTAAGAGCAATTCTTTGGCAAGTGCTTTTTACTGCATATAATATTGCAAAATGTGTGAACATTGCACAAGAAAACCCAGAAGTTAAAAATGTCCTTCTTACCTTAGTCTCAATGCAGACGTACGGGCCTGGAATCGACAGTAGTTTCAGGCTGCAGGTTTAAAAATGCCCGGGTCATGCAAGCTTCAAGCAGAGAGTTCGACTTTATCCGCTGACCTTTTCCTTACACTAGCTGGAAAGCAACTTTGTATAAGTTAGTAGTATTAAATGCAATCTCAGTATCAAGCCTTTTAAGCATTCTGACACATGATGATTGCATATAGTCTATGTTTCAAGCATTTGAAATGTGACAGAATGTGGGACGTTGAAACATACTCACCATCCAAAGGTATTTTGGTGTTCTTCCAAGCGTATCGTCCATCAGTTCCAAGAGTCAGAAAAGAGCGTGAAAATGCCGAATTTTTGGGCCTACAAGACAAAAACATAAAATCATGTCATTGAATACATTGGGAGATAAGGGCATTATAGAAATGTATTAAAAGCAAAGCATTAAAGAAGGATACATTGTGTACTTACTTTGACTTGGTGATCACAAATGATGAATGTAGGCCTCAAATATTCTTCTCATAGCTTGCTTTTGAATTCTAGCATGATAGAAGGTCCAAAATGTGTTCTAGTATCCAAAAGTTGAAAACTTTCCTTCGGAAGATACTGCAGAGCCATTCCATGGTTCCACAAAAGTGCATCCACCGTGTCAAGGCTCATGCAATACGCAATAACAAAGGCCCATAGCTTTGTGCATGCACAACATTTCACAACATTGCAGTAAGAGCACTTCTTTGGCAAGTGCTTTTTACTGCATATAACATTGCAAAATGTGTGAACATTGCACAAGAAAACCCAGGAGTTACAAAAGTCCTTCTTACCTTAGTCTCAATGCAGACGTACAGGCCTGGAATGGACAATAGTTTCAGGCTGAAGGTAAAGAGATGCCCGGGTCATGCAAGTTTCAAGCAGAGAGTTCGACTTTATCCGCTGACCTTTTCTTTACACTAGCTAGAAAGCAACTTTGTATAAGTTAGTAGTATTAAATGCAATCTCAGTATCAAGCCTTTTAAGCATTCTGACACATGATGATTGCATATAGTCTATGTTTCAAGCATTTGAAATGTGACAGAATGTGGGACGTTGAAACATACTCACCATCCAAAGGTATTTGGTCTTCTTCCAAGCGTATCGTCCATCAGTTCCAAGAGTTAGAAAAGAGCGTGAAAATGCCGAATTTTTGGGCCTACAAGACAAAAACATAAAATCATGTCATTAAATACATTGGGAGATAAGGGTATTATAGAAATGTATTAAAAGCAAAGCATTAAAGAAGGATACATTGTGTATTTACTTTGACTTGGTGTTCACAAATGATGAATGTAGGCCTCAAATGTTCTTCACATCGCTTGCTTTTGAATTCTAGCTTGATAGAAGGTCCAAAATGTCTTCTAGTATCCAAAAGTTGAAAACGTTCCTTCGAAAGATACTGCAGAGCCATTCCATGGTTCTACAAAAGTGCAACAACCATATTATGGCTCATGCAATATGCAATAACAAACGACCATAGCTTTGTGCATGCACAACATTTCACAACATTGTAGTAAGAGCAATTCTTTGGCAAGTGCTTTTTACTGCATATAATATTGCAAAATGTGTGAACATTGCACAAGAAAACCCAGAAGTTAAAAATGTCCTTCTTACCTTAGTCTCAATGCAGACGTACGGGCCTGGAATCGACAGTAGTTTCAGGCTGCAGGTTTAAAAATGCCCGGGTCATGCAAGCTTCAAGCAGAGAGTTCGACTTTATCCGCTGACCTTTTCCTTACACTAGCTGGAAAGCAACTTTGTATAAGTTAGTAGTATTAAATGCAATCTCAGTATCAAGCCTTTTAAGCATTCTGACACATGATGATTGCATATAGTCTATGTTTCAAGCATTTGAAATGTGACAGAATGTGGGACGTTGAAACATACTCACCATCCAAAGGTATTTTGGTGTTCTTCCAAGCGTATCGTCCATCAGTTCCAAGAGTCAGAAAAGAGCGTGAAAATGCCGAATTTTTGGGCCTACAAGACAAAAACATAAAATCATGTCATTGAATACATTGGGAGATAAGGGCATTATAGAAATGTATTAAAAGCAAAGCATTAAAGAAGGATACATTGTGTACTTACTTTGACTTGGTGTTCACAAATGATGAATGTAGGCCTCAAATATTCTTCTCATAGCTTGCTTTTGAATTCTAGCATGATAGAAGGTCCAAAATGTGTTCTAGTATCCAAAAGTTGAAAACTTTCCTTCGGAAGATACTGCAGAGCCATTCCATGGTTCCACAAAAGTGCATCCACCGTGTCAAGGCTCATGCAATACGCAATAACAAAGGCCCATAGCTTTGTGCATGCACAACATTTCACAACATTGCAGTAAGAGCACTTCTTTGGCAAGTGCTTTTTACTGCATATAACATTGCAAAATGTGTGAACATTGCACAAGAAAACCCAGGAGTTACAAAAGTCCTTCTTACCTTAGTCTCAATGCAGACGTACAGGCCTGGAATGGACAATAGTTTCAGGCTGAAGGTAAAGAGATGCCCGGGTCATGCAAGTTTCAAGCAGGGAGTTCGACTTTATCCGCTGACCTTTTCTTTACACTAGCTAGAAAGCAACTTTGTATAAGTTAGTAGTATTAAATGCAATCTCAGTATCAAGCCTTTTAAGCATTCTGACACATGATGATTGCATATAGTCTATGTTTCAAGCATTTGAAATGTGACAGAATGTGGGACGTTGAAACATACTCCCCATCCAAAGGTATTTGGTCTTCTTCCAAGCGTATCGTCCATCAGTTCCAAGAGTTAGAAAAGAGCGTGAAAATGCCGAATTTTTGGGCCTACAAGACAAAAACATAAAATCATGTCATTAAATACATTGGGAGATAAGGGTATTATAGAAATGTATTAAAAGCAAAGCATTAAAGAAGGATACATTGTGTATTTACTTTGACTTGGTGTTCACAAATGATGAATGTAGGCCTCAAATGTTCTTCACATCGCTTGCTTTTGAATTCTAGCTTGATAGAAGGTCCAAAATGTCTTCTAGTATCCAAAAGTTGAAAACGTTCCTTCGAAAGATACTGCAGAGCCATTCCATGGTTCCACAAAAGTGCATCAACCGTGTCATGGCTCATGCAATATGCAATAACAAAGGCGCATAGCTTTGTGCATGCACAACATTTCACAACATTGCAGTAAGAGCACTTCTTTGGCAAGTGCTTTTTACTGCATATAACATTGCAAAATGTGTGAACATTGCACAAGAAAACCCAGAAGTTAAAAATGTCCTTCTTACCTTAGTCTCAATGCAGACGTACGGGCCTGGAATCGACAATAGTTTCAGGCTGCAGGTTTAAAAATGCCTGGGTCATGCAAGTTTCAAGCAGAGAGTTCGACTTTATCCGCTGACCTTTTCCTTACAATAGCTAGAAAGCAACTTTGTATAAGTTAGTAGTATTAAATGCAATCTCAGTATCAAGCCTTTTAAGCATTCTGACACATGATGATTGCATATAGTCTATGTTTCAAGCATTTGAAATGTGACAGAATGTGGGACGTTGAAACATACTCACCATCCAAAGGTATTTTGGTGTTCTTCCAAGCGTATCGTCCATCAGTTCCAAGAGTTAGAAAAGAGTGTGAAAATGCCGAATTTTTGGGCCTACAAGACAAAAACATAAAATCATGTCATTGAATACATTGGGAGATAAGGGCATTATAGAAATGTATTAAAAGCAAAGCATTAAAGAAGGATACATTGTGTACTTACTTTGACTTGGTGTTCACAAATGATGAATGTAGGCCTCAAATGTTCTTCACATCGCTTGCTTTTTAATTCTAGCTTGATAGAAGGTCCAAAATGTCTTCTAGTATCCAAAAGTTGAAAACGTTCCTTCGAAAGATACTGCAGAGCCATTCCATGGTTCCACAAAAGTGCATCAACCGTGTCATGGCTCATGCAATATACAATAACAAAGGCGCATAGCTTTGTGCATGGACAACATTTCACAACATTGCAGTAAGAGCACTTCTTTGGCAAGTGCTTTTTACTGCATATAACATTGCAAAATGTGTGAACATTGCACAAGAAAACCCAGAAGTTAAAAATGTCCTTCTTACCTTAGTCTCAATGCAGACGTACAGGCCTGGAATGGACAATAGTTTCAGGCTGAAGGCAAAGAGATGCCCGGGTCATGCAAGTTTCAAGCAGAGAGTTCGACTTTATCCGCTGACCTTTTCTTTACACTAGCTAGAAAGCAACTTTGTATAAGTTAGTAGTATTAAATGCAATCTCAGTATCAAGCCTTTTAAGCATTCTGACACATGATGATTGCATATAGTCTATGTTTCAAGCATTTGAAATGTGACAGAATGTGGGACGTTGAAACATACTCACCATCCAAAGGTATTTGGTCTTCTTCCAAGCGTATCGTCCATCAGTTCCAAGAGTTAGAAAAGAGCGTGAAAATGCTGAATTTTTGGGCCTACAAGACAAAAACATAAAATCATGTCATTAAATACATTGGGAGATAAGGGTATTATAGAAATGTATTAAAAGCAAAGCATTAAAGAAGGATACATTGTGTACTGTAGTAGACATGATAATTAATTAGTATAAAATGTCTATCGATTTGCACTAGACGTATTATGTGTGTTTTGTGACTTCAGCCTAATGTGAAACTCTGCTGCATAAGGAAAGAGTTAAATCACAGTGTTATATGTTATTGCTTGAGTGTTCTCCCAGTCCTCCCCATCCCCCACACAGAATCTTCTTGAACAGAGAGATATCTACTTTCAGTTTCAGATTCGAGCACATGTTTGTGAGACAAAGACTTGCTTATACATTGGACTTGAGAGAAGGTGGGCAGGAAGGGGGGGGGGGGATTCTATATGATCCGACAAATGAGAATCCTATATGTTACTGATGTAACCTGTTGCCCGCCCATGTTATGCTGTACAATAAAAGGCCCTGTCTGGCTGTTTCTGGGCAGAGAGCCATTTTGGATATGAGGCTGATAGCTTGTGTCTAATTTGCTCCACGATGTGTGCACACGATACAATTCGGAAGCGACAAAATACCCCGAAGCCTGCTGGAGAAAATCATAATCCAGATCAATGTCGTCCTTGGGTGCGCGAGTGGATCTGTGAGGTCACAGCCTGGAACGTACAGAGATCGGCAGATGGCACGCAGAACTCAGGGGCCCGAAAATCTACTGAACACGGTAAGATTGCTTTATGTAAATCTACCGATGTGATCTGGGTTCTGACTGCTAAATCTGCCTGTATCTGATCCAGACTGGAACTTCACTGAAAGACATGTCTGTCCACTCGAAAAATCACCATGTTACCTGTCTAGGGGTATTTTGTATGCTGTGGCTGCTATGTCTGAGACGGTTAAAAATTGAGTATACAAGACCAAGAGATAAATTCTGTGAGGGTTAATGTGTCAGAAGGGCGGACTCAGCTGTTTAAGTCTGAGGGAGCACGCCGAGAGACACTTACTCCTAGGAATCTAGTGTGAGGTTAGGAAGATTTATGATACGCATATTTACCTTATGATTGAGCGTGTTATGTTCTCATATGTGAAAAGGTATATACGCGGGAATATAGCTGTGCTTTGTGACGGCTGACTCCAGAAACTCTTGGTCATTGAAAATAATCGTCAGTCTCTGTGTATAGCTAAAATGTCCTGTCCAGACGGATTACTAGTAGAGGTTGGTTGATATAAAGGTAGATGAGATATATACCTTGAGCCGTTGTGGGTATTCTCCAGTAATCCCGTCTGTTTAGTATTATAGAAAGAATGTGCAGTGTTTATTATCAGGGGGGAGGCGTGCTGATAAGAGAGTGGACTGAAGTTAAGCCACTGAGAGCATTTCTCAATTAACCCTTTCTGTTTCCTTTGTCTTTCCCTGTGTTTTGTAGAATTAATGTGCATTGTAATCTGAGTGGGAAAGAGAGGTTATATTGGAAGGATTTGAAGAAAGCAGATTTTACAAGAGAAACACTACTGTGTCCAGAAACTTCGGATAGAATAGAATGAGAATGTTAGGCATAGACGCAGGTTGTTTAGAGAATAGAGTTGAGCAGAGTGAGCAAGGACAAAGGTCATAGAGCTTGTGATTTGGTTGCTGAAGGGAAGGGAGCAGAATTTACTGAACAATGGGAAAGGACCAGGAAAAGTTGCAGAAAGAAATGTCAGGTCATGGACAGATAAGCAGAAATTAATATGGTAAGATAGATTGTAGAAAGTTTTCAGAAGATGAGCAGGAAGCCTAGCAGGAAAAAAAAGGCGTTTTTAGCTAGTTTTTTGGTATAACGTAGTTAAGAGATTCAAGAGGGGAAAGCATGTAGGGGGGGTATGTGTATTGCTTATGAACAATGTCATGCCTTTGTGTTGACTACAGCCCCTCCCTGTAATGGCGGCCGTGCTTGCAATGTTTACAATCCAACATAGTGTGACTCTGCAGTAAATGTAGTGAGGCCTGCCCCCACCCTGAAGTTACTTCCCCCCCATGTGCTCACTTTCAGGGTGTGTGATGTTACTTTCGGTCCCTCCTCATCCGGGACAGGACCTGGCCCCGCCCCTTCCTCCTCCAGCGGCCATCTTGCCTCACCTGGAAGTGCTGCTACTCCTGGGCCCGCCCATTCCTCCAGCGGCCATTTTGCCTCACCTGGGAGATCTGTAGCCCTGCCCCCTTCTGCCTCTGGCGGCCATTTTGCTGCATTTGGGAGGCCTATATTCCCCAATGCCACTGTATTCAGTGCTAACATCATGATTGTCTGAAGTAAGGTCTTGTTTGACCGGACTTTGTTACGCTCCAAGATGTGGCCACTTTGGATGTGTGATAAGTTCAGGGAAACAAACCTTTGTGAAGATGCAGCTTGGGACATAGTAGATGACTAAGCTGGTTTATAGTGCATGGAAGATTGGAGTTGATGCATGGGGGGCAGAGACCGGGAATACATGACAGGGGACGCTCTCTCATGTTCCCAGGGGCTCTGTTTTCCCCTGCCTGCTTCTCCAATGGATACTCAGACCGATGATGTTATGGAAGGCTCCTACAGATGGAATAATTTCCCTATAGTCACCCAGCAAACTTTTTCACGCAATTCGATGAAGTAATTTAACTTTTTTATGTGAAGAAAGAGGGACTGAATTGCCCAGAGTAGGATGTTAATTCATCCGTATTCTTTAGTTTTTCTTTAAGTCTTTTGTATATTCTAGTGTCAGTCTACACTGAAGCTATAATTATATTCCGACAGGAGAGTAAAAGCTAAACGCTGGCCATACCCTGAAATACTATTACACTGGGTGACGTAAAATTTGACTTGTGTTGCGCCCCCTTGTGTTAAAAAAATGCTAACTGCAACCTGAAAGAAAAAAATTTTTTTTAAGGAGATTTTCGCTCAGACTTCGCTGCATACAATGTCACCTTGACCTACAAAGTGCTTGTTTTTGTGCCTCTTGGTTTACTAGTTTGAACGCAATTACTCTTTTTTTTCCATTGAGTATTCCGGTTCAAAAGGGGGGAGGCAGAGGTGATCTGGGCCATAGATGATCTAGGTGTTGTAGATCAGCTATTAGGTTTGAAAAAGAAAATAAAATAAATGGAATAAGATAACAAGATTCCGAGCCATGTGAAATAGAATATCAGCACGATTATTTAGTACTAATACAGTAAGAAACTGCAGATCTGCAAACAGTTACCAGAACCTCTGTTGATAATGCATATGTTGAGCTTTTTGCAGATGGTACCAGGGTGAGGATTGATGACTCCACATCGGATATGCAGTGGTCACACAACAAGATGTCCTAGAAGCAGAAGCTCTGCCTCCGCATGTCTCAGCACAAGAAGCGGAATTGAAGGCCCTCACTGAGGCGAGTAGAATGGCGAGAGGTAAGACGGCAACCCTTTACACTGACTCCTGGTATGCATTTGGCATAGCTCATGATTACGGCCCAATATGAAAGGCCAGACAGTTTTTTTACCTTAGCAGAACAACCAATTGAGAATGGTGCAGCAGTACAGAGTCGCATGGAGGCCCTGCTTCTACCTGACAAAGTTGAGAGTTCGCACCGATTCCTACACTGGAGAGGCGAGAGACGACACCCTCGCGGACAGCATAGCAAAGGCAGCGGCCCTCAAGCCGTGGAAGAAAGAAGAAAAGATACTGACAGCATGAGTCAGTGGTAAAAACTTTGGACATTGACAAAAATTTGGACTTTGATATGCTAAAGACTTTTACAGTTACAAGCCAGCAAGGAAGGAAAGAATAAATGGACTAATATGGGAGCAGCAGAAACAGGACAGCGTGTGGTGAACAGTCAACAGCACTTGCCCACCACAGTTCCTGTATCCCATGATGGCCCAGCTGATGGACGGAAAGACCCACCTAGTATAGCAGCAATGACGACAACGCTTGAAAGAAGATGGGCGACTTCTGGGTTCTCTGCAGCTGCTGCATCATTTGTCCAGTTTAGCATGATCTATGGCATGGGTATGTCAGGGCAGAAGTAAATTTGCCACACCACACTTGCCTGGACCACTCTACCCATTTCAGGGATTGCAAATTGACTACGTTCAGCTCCCACTTGTTGGGAAGTATGAATACGTGCTTGTTGTTGTTGATGTCTTTGCAGGTTGGAGGCTGACCCTGTTACCAAGGCAAACAAGTAGGTAACCGCAAAGAAGCTCATGAACGAGGTAAACTGTGAATATGGGGTACCAGAAGTGATTCAGAGTCAGACAGAGGTATAAACTTCACAGGTGAATGTAACATGTCATGTCTGCTCTGGGTGTATCCCAGGCCTTTTACATACTGTACCACCTTTAGTGTAGTGGAAAGGTGGAGAGACGTAGTGGCACGCTAAAAAGTAAGATACTTAAAAATGACGCCACTTTGGAAAGACTGTCATCCAATAGCCTTATACAGTGTTAGATATGAACCCAGGGGGGATTATACATTATCTCCCTACGAGATTGTTTGGGCTAGCCCCAAGGCTAGGTCGTTACTATCCTCAGTAGTTACAATTACAATCTGATGTGTTGACTGAATATGTGATTTCCGTTGTTAAAGAACTAACCAAAGCCTATGCACAGGTGTTCTCTTCCAGACTCAGAGGCAGACACTGGGACACATATCTTGCAGCCTGGGGATTGGGTGTGCATCAAGAAGTTCCTCAGGAAGCACCCTCTTGAACCCCGATTTGATGGCCCCTACCAGGTGCTTCTGACTACTGCCACAGCTGTGAAACTAGCCAAAAGACTTACATGGATCCATGCTTCATACTGTAAGAAAGCTTCAGATCCGGGAGACCAGTCTTAGTTGTGCCGAGGACATTACTCTGGTTAGGGCTAGTGAGAGAGGAGGGTGGCAACTGGAATCCTTAGTCGGAAGAATATGAGGGTATGGTTACCTTCTAGTATAACTCGTCCAATGCTCAAGTAGCCGCATATTCCTTCGACTATTGTACTGTGGTCCCGTGTCTAGGCGCAAGATCCCACCGCAGGCCAGATTTAGCTCAGTCCAGCTGGTTATATGACTTATATACCCGGGGAATACAATATGTTTGCGCCACTGATAACGTCTGGGGAGAAGACTGCCGTTATTGGGGATTAGTGGGATGTAACATAGGAATAGACTGGTCCTATAAACCGCAAAGTGCCTTAAATGAGAAAGATAGGAGCGGGAAATCCCTAATTAGTCGTATAACCCTCCTTGAGAATAATAAGGACAGCAGGTATTGGAAGGCTGAACTTAGTATGTTGCTTGGTTTTAATGCGGTTTTTACACTAACCATGGGAGATCCAAGCCCGGAAGACGGAGGGACTTATAGTCTGGGGACATACCGGTACGGGAGGACAGATCCCTTAGGGAAGTTTAAAATAAGGGATATGGTAGATGCACCCGAATGGAAGCCTTCACTTAGTCCCGTGCCCATAATTAACCCCCTCCGCCGTAAGATAAAGACCTTGACGAACATGATGATCATAGCCAACCCTACCTTTTGTGGACACCTTGACAGTAGCGACTGGCTACTCTGACCAGAATCTCTGGTTGGAGTTGATGAGATACAATGCTAACAGGAGCAACAAGTCTAACTGTTGCGTGTGCGGTAGTGCCCGACTACACTCGGGGATGGTCCCCCTAAATCTCCCTGTAGATGCTGAAGAGTGGTTTATTAGTCTCTTCACGAACATTTCCGCTAATTACACTGTCTGTGAGAAGTGGAAGAAGGAATACTCTATAACTACTTAAAGGGGTTGTCCCGCGCCGAAACGTTTTTTGTTTTTTTTTAACCCCCCCCCCCCGTTCGGCGCGAGACAACCCCGATGTAGGGGTTAAAAAAACAAACCGGGTAGTACTTACCCGAATCCCGGCGGTCCGGCGTCTTCATACTCACCTGCTGAAGATGGCCGCCGGGATCCTCTCTCTCTATGGACCGCAGGGCTTCTGTGCGGTCCATTGCCGATTCCAGCCTCCTGATTGGCTGGAATCGGCACGTGACGGGGCGGAGCTACACGGAGGCGGCATTCTGCACGAGCGGCCCCATTGAAGACAGCAGAAGACCCGGACTGCGCAAGCGCGGCTAATTTGGCCATTAGAGGCCGAAAATTAGTCGGCACCATGGAGACGAGGACGCCAGCAACGGAGCAGGTAAGTGAAAAACTTTTTATAACTTCTGTATGGCTCATAATTAATGCACAATGTACATTACAAAGTGCATTAATATGGCCATACAGAAGTGTATAGACCCACTTGCTGCCGCGGGACAACCCCTTTAAGTGTTTTGCACCGGAGAGAGTATTACTGACTACCCTGGAAACTACACCTGCCAGGCAAATAGGCAGGGTGGAGGGAGATTTTTGGGGAACTCACCAACGGGTATTGCTCCTCCTACGGTACGATAGGAGGGGAATGGACACAGAATCAGGTCCAGTCCTTAGGAGACGTTTACTGGCTTTGTGGAGACATGAGGTAGAGGACCCGCCTGGAGGGTAATTGGACAGGGGAGTGTGCCTTAGTAAAGCCCTTATGCTCCTCCACATCCTGTCAGACAGCATTGAGGATAATGAGGTTACCCCCAATAGTTACTTTATCTCGATCCATCTCAGTCTGTGTTTTGTGGTTATCCTGTCATGTTGGTCTATCCTTGTTTTCCGCATAGGTACGGCGGTTCCTTCCAGTCTTGTCACTAGGTAGTGTAGGGTCAGGGTGAGGCAACCTGGACGTGTTCACCATTAGGACTATCTCCAGGAGGGACATTGGTGTGGGTGAAGATTAGGGAGTCCCACGCCGTGCGTACCTATGCACGCTACTAGTATTGTAACATTATACTAGAGCGAGAAGAGAGACCCCTGGTGGTAGTTTTGATCTACACGTATACATTGACGTCATAGGATAGCCAAGGGGGATACCTGACAAGTTTTAGAAAAAATTAGAGACCAAGTTAAAACTAGATTCGAGTCCATTTTCCTGGTCATTATGGAAAATAAACGTTGACTGGATTAATTATGTTTATTATAATTAGCAGCGGTTTATAAATTATACTAAAGATGCCTTATAGGGACTAGTCGACCAATAGGACCTACCTCGACTGACTTTTCAAAATAGAATGGCCTTAGATATGACTTTAGCTAAAAAGGGGAGTGTCTGTAAGATGATAGGGGAGACTTGTTGTACCTACATCCTAGACGACACGTGACCCGCGGGTAAAGACGCAGTTGCCATTAAGAAGCTGACCGCACTAACTAAAAAGAGCTAACTTTTGGGACCAGCACTCGCCTTGGATGAGCGGGTGGTAAAGGATCCTGGCACAGACGGGCGTCGCTGTTGTATGTGAACTGATGGTTATCTTTTCTGTTCTAGTCTGCTGTGTTATCCCCTGTGTCAGAGAGACCTGTGAAACTGATGCTGGAAAAGCCGCTCCCATCATGAGTTTCCTGGATGCATCCCCAGAAGGAGTGGACAAGTCCTACACCCCCTTGAAGACTCTAAAACGAACCTTCAACGCGTTCCAGTTATAGGCTCACGCGCAGAGAACTGTGAAAATTAGATAGCGTTAAAGGATAGACATTTTAAGGGGGGATTGTAGTAGACATGATAATTAATTAGTATAAAATGTCTATCGATTTGCACTAGACGTATTATGTGTGTTTTGTGACTTCAGCCTAATGTGAAACTCTGCTGCATAAGGAAAGAGTTAAATCACAGTGTTATATGTTATTGCTTGAGTGTTCTCCCAGTCCTCCCCATCCCCCACACAGAATCTTCTTGAACAGAGAGATATCTACTTTCAGTTTCAGATTCGAGCACATGTTTGTGAGACAAAGACTTGCTTATACATTGGACTTGAGAGAAGGTGGGCAGGAAGGGGGGGGGGAATTCTATATGATCCGACAAATGAGAATCCTATATGTTACTGATGTAACCTGTTGCCCGCCCATGTTATGCTGTACAATAAAAGGCCCTGTCTGGCTGTTTCTGGGGCGGAGAGCCATTTTGGATATGAGGCTGATAGCTTGTGTCTAATTTGCTCCACGATGTGTGCACACGAAACAATTCGGAAGCGACAAAATACCCCGAAGCCTGCTGGAGAAAATCATAATCCAGATCAGTACTTACTTTGACTTGGTGTTCACAAATGATGAATCTAGGCCTCAAATGTTCTTCACATAGCTTGCTTTTGAATTCTAGCTTGATAGAAGGTCCAAAATGTCTTCTAGTATCCAAAAGTTGAAAACGTTCCTTCGAAAGATACTGCAGAGCCATTCCATGGTTCCACAAAAGTGCAACAACCATATTATGGCTCATGCAATATGCAATAACAAACGACCATAGCTTTGTGCATGCACAACATTTCACAACATTGTAGTAAGAGCACTTCTTTGGCAAGTGCTTTTTACTGCATATAATATTGCAAAATGTGTGAACATTGCACAAAAAAACCCAGAAGTTAAAAATGTCCTTCTTACCTTAGTCTCAATGCAGACGTACAGGCCTGGAATCGACAATAGTTTCAGGCTGCAGGTTTAAAAATGCCTGGGTCATGCAAGTTTCAAGCAGAGAGTTCGACTTTATCCGCTGACCTTTTCCTTACACTAGCTGGAAAGCAACTTTGTATAAGTTAGTAGTATTAAAAGCAATCTCAGTATCAAGCCTTTTAAGCATTCTGACACATGATGATTGCATATAGTCTATGTTTCAAGCATTTGAAATGTGACAGAATGTGGGACGTTGAAACATACTCACCATCCAAAGGTATTTTGGTGTTCTTCCAAGCGTATCGTCCATCAGTTCCAAAAGTTAGAAAAGAGCGTGAAAATGCCGAATTTTCGGGTCTACAAGACAAAAACATCAAATCATGTCATTGAATACATTGGGAGATAAGGGCATTATAGAAATGTATTAAAAGCAAAGCATTAAAGAAGGATACATTGTGTACTTACTGTGACTTGGTGTTCACAAATGATGAATGTAGGCCTCAAATGTTCTTTACATAGCTTGCTTTTGAATTCTAGCTTGATAGAAGGTCCAAAATATCTTCTAGTATCCAAAAGTTGAAAACGTTCCTTCGAAAGATACTGCAGAGCCATTCCATGGTTCCACAAAAGTGCATCAACCATGTCATGGCTCATGCAATATGCAATAACAAAGGCGCATAGCTTTGTGCATGGACAACATTTCACAACATTGCAGTAAGAGCACTTCTTTGGCAAGTGCTTTTTACTGCATATAACATTGCAAAATGTGTGAATATTGCACAAGAAAACCCAGGAGTTACAAAAGTCCTTCTTACCTTAGTCTCAATGCAGACATACAGGCCTGGAATGGGCAATAGTTTCAGGCTGAAGGTAAAGAGATGCCCGGGTCATGCAAGTTTCAAGCAGAGAGTTCGACTTTATCCGCTGACCTTTTCTTTACACTAGCTAGAAAGCAACTTTGTATAAGTTAGTAGTATTAAATGCAATCTCAGTATCAAGCCTTTTAAGCATTCTGACACATGATGATTGCATATAGTCTATGTTTCAAGCATTTGAAATGTGACAGAATGTGGGACGTTGAAACATACTCACCATCCAAAGGTATTTGGTCTTCTTCCAAGCGTATCGTCCATCAGTTCCAAGAGTTAGAAAAGAGCGTGAAAATGCCGAATTTTTGGGCCTACAAGACAAAAACATAAATCATGTCATTAAATACATTGGGAGATAAGGGCATTATAGAAATGTATTAAAAGCAAAGCATTAAAGAAGGATACATTGTGTACTTACTTTGACTTGGTGTTCACAAATGATGAATGTAGGCCTCAAATGTTCTTCACATAGCTTGCTTTTGAATTCTAGCTTGATAGAAGGTCCAAAATGTCTTCTAGTATCCAAAAGTTGAAAACGTTCCTTCGAAAGATACTGCAGAGCCAGTCCATGGTTCCACAAAAGTGCATCAACCGTGTCATGGCTCATGCAATATGCAATAACAAAGGCGCATAGCTTTGTGCATGCACAACATTTCACAACATTGCAGTAAGAGCACTTCTTTGGCAAGTGCTTTTTACTGCATATAACATTGCAAAATGTGTGAACATTGCACAAGAAAACCCAGGAGTTACAAAAGTCCTTCTTACCTTAGTCTCAATGCAGACGTACAGGCCTGGAATGGACAATAGTTTCAGGCTGTAGGTAAAGAGATGCCCGGGTCATGCAAGTTTCAAGCAGAGAGTTCGACTTTATCCGCTGACCTTTTCTTTACACTAGCTAGAAAGCAACTTTGTATAAGTTAGTAGTATTAAATGCAATCTCAGTATCAAGCCTTTTAAGCATTCTGACACATGATGATTGCATATAGTCTATGTTTCAAGCATTTGAAATGTGACAGAATGTGGTACGTTGAAACATACTCACCATCCAAAGGTATTTTGGTCTTCTTCCAAGCGTATCGTCCATCAGTTCCAAGAGTTAGAAAAGAGCGTGAAAATGCCGAATTTTTGGGCCTACAAGACAAAAACATAAAATCATGTCATTAAATACATTGGGAGATAAGGGTATTATAGAAATGTATTAAAAGCAAAGCATTAAAGAAGGATACATTGTGTACTTACTTTGACTTGGTGTTCACAAATGATGAATGTAGGCCTCAAATGTTCTTCACATAGCTTGCTTTTGAATTCTAGCTTGATAGAAGGTCCAAAATGTCTTCTAGTATCCAAAAGTTGAAAACGTTCCTTCGAAAGATACTGCAGAGCCATTCCATGGTTCCACAAAAGTGCATCAACTGTGTCATGGCTCATGCAATACGCAATAACAAAGGCGCATAGCTTTGTGCATGGACAACATTTCACAACATTGCAGTAAGAGCACTTCTTTGGCAAGTGCTTTTTACTGCATATAACATTGCAAAATGTGTGAACATTGCACAAGAAAACCCAGAAGTTAAAAATGTCCTTCTTACCTTAGTCTCAATGCAGACGTACGGGCCTGGAATCGACAATAGTTTCAGGCTGCAGGTTTAAAAATGCCTGGGTCATAGGGAGAAGACGCCGGCCAGCAGAGGATGAAGACCCTGGTCGGAGCGACAACTCACCGATCCAGCCGCCAAGGGGAGCACAGCGCACAAGCCCGCCACCACCTGCAGCCCAGCCGAGCGGAATGGCGCCGGAGGAAAGCGCGCGAACGCGCGAACATCCCCAACCGCCGGACAACACCCACCGCGAGCCCGCAGAGAGCCCCAGCTGCCCCCCGACATCAGACAGCAGGTACTCACCATCCCCGGCGGCTGCAGAACACACGAGGCCGGAGCCGCTAAGCAGAGAGGCCCCGCCGGAAGTGAGCGCACGGCCGCCATCTTCCCCAACCCCGAGACCGGAAGTGGGGAGAGTCCGGGACGCGGCGGCCGGGAGGACGGCGGAGGGCAGCGCAGACACCCGGGGAGCCACAGAGGGGAACGCAGATACAGGGGCGGGGAAACACATTAACCCCTTAACCCCCAATGTGAACAAGCAGACACCCACAGGGGGCAGGGGCGCCGAGGGGCAGAAGAAGGGGCAGGCAGAGGCCATTAAACAGGCATATAAGCCCCTGGAGCTCCCCCAGGAAAGTGGGGAGGAGGGAGCAGATCCCCCAGGATCACCACCAAGGCCCCAAGGAAATAAGGGGAAAGAACTCCCCATAGACCCCAGAGACTCAGATTGGTGGGCCCCCCCCACCAAAAGATCAGGAAGGGGGAGCGCACATGAGACAAGGGGCAAGGAGGAAAGAGCTGCCACACACACCTGCGCTCCAGATAAGGGGCGACAGCAACGAGCACACTGAGCGACATATCCCCGCAACTGCAACCTCAGCCCAGCAAGACACGCCAAGGCCAGGAAAGCGCAGCATGAGCACAAAATCGCACCAACCCCAGGGCGACACCAGCAACCAGATACAGTCGTCCGAATCAGACTCGGACGATTGGAATTGGAAGGAACACCTCCGATCCATTCCTACTAAAAGGGACTTAGACAACCTCTTTGCTCAGTTTGCCTCATCCCAAAAATCCGCGCTACAGTCCCTACAAAAAGAAATCCACCAGATGGGACAACGTCTCATGGAAACAGAAGAGACACAAGAACAAGTGTTCCACCGAATAGACGAGCATCATGACATCTTATGTGAACACGCGAGCCAAATCGCCGAGTTGGCAACCCAATTAGATGACATAGAAAATCGCCATAGGCGAAACAACTTGAGAATACGGGGACTAAGTGAGGAAGTCGAGAACAAACACCTAGAGGCCTGGGCACAGAAATGCTTCGGCGATCTCCTGAACAGAACCCCGAACAACCCAATCGAAGTAGATAGGATCCATAGGGCGCTGGGCCCTAGATCATTAGATCCTGCAAGACCACGAGACGTGGTGTGTAGGATCCACTTCTACAAGGAAAAAGAGGAGATCCTACGCCTGATCAGATCCAAAGGTCCGATAAAATTCGGCGACAGGAACCTACTTATACTACCAGATTTATCCAGAAGAACGCTCCAGCAACGCCGAGCATTGAGACCCCTACTGACAATCCTTAAAGAAAAAGAAATTCCATACAGATGGGGATACCCATTCCAGCTGATAGCAGGCACCGGGCAAGAGACAGTTATATTTAGATCACTAGGCGACTTACCCAAGTTCCTCACAACATTGAAACTTCCGATGGTCTCGCTACCAGAATGGCAGAGAACAAGCGCACCGGCTCCACAACCCACTCGAGACCAGTGGCAAGTAGCTACCTCCAAACGTAAACAGCCACAAAAGGAAGATAGGGTTCGCCCACCAAGAGAACATCCCAAGTGAGTCTGGCGTGACTAAAAACCTGCATGAAGCCCTACTGAATCCCGAACGACATAAGCGGAAGAGAGGACCCGACGAACCCATCATACAGAAGCACTGCCCCCAACGACAAGTCCGAAAACCAGAGAGAAAGTTTCGGCCCGAAACGCACAAAGACTGCGGAAAGAACTATTAAAACTACCATACAGAGGCCGACTAACCGCACCCCCGGAAAGGACATAATATCACAACGGACCTCCAAGCAAGATCACAGACACCCAATTGCTCTTCCACATGTTGAACCTCTCTGTTGCAATCTGTCTGCTCTCCTCTCCTTTCATCTCAAAATGCGCCCCTCCTAGGCGCAATGGAAAAAGGGGACCTCTTTGGGCTCTCCCAAATAATAACAAACTCCTCTCACCTGCTCTAACACTCATACACGCACTCAAGCACATCTCCCTGATTACTATACCCTTTCCTGTTTACTGTACCTGTCCGTCCCTCTCATTATTCTCTTGCAAAGGTCTGGATGCCCACCATAATGTTTCACAACAGATGTGGGGAGGGGAGGCACGGCTCATGGACTTGACTCACCCAGCCTCCCCCCCACTAGGGACCGCAGCATCACGTTGCTGCATAGACGTCAGCCGTCTATTAGTTCTAGAAGGTTTACCACATCGGACTACGATATTAATAATTGTTTCGTTATCAATGTTCATATGTGGCTTTAAGTTTCCCCTCCTTCCCGCCCTGATCCACCCTTATGTTTGGCCCCTATCCCCCCCCCAGCTCCAGGTGACACCCTTGGGTAAGACACAGGGCCAAGATGCCTGCACAATATGGTCAACCCACAGCATACTCCAATGGCTAATCTAACAATATGCTCCTTCAACGCAAAGGGCCTTAATTGTCCCAACAAGCGCAACCAGGTGCTGTACAGGCTCCACAGGAAAAGGGTGCTGATAGTAATGCTCCAAGAAACACATTTTCCGCGTACCGGTGCGCCGGACTACAGTAGAAACAAATATTATACTAAATGGTTTCACTCCACCCACCCTGAAAACAAAACCTGTGGGGTCTCTATAGCCCTGCACAAGTCATTGGCCCCAGAGGTGCTGGCACAGAAGTCAGATGAAGACGGACGGTACATATTCATAAAGATACTTATTGCTAACAAAATTTTCACAATTGTCAATATGTATTTTCCCAACCAAGGACAGGTGGGGTTCGCCTCCAGGGCTCTCCGGGGACTTTCAGACTTTGCAGAGGGGACTCCGATCGTGTTAGGCGGTGACTTCAACATGTGCATGGAGCCCCGACAGGATTCCTCCACGGGACGTTCAGCACTAACCAAAGCTGCTATCCGCAAGGTACAAAAGACACTCGTGAGTATGGATCTGATCGAACTATGGCGCATCCTCCACCCGGGTAAGCGAGACTATAGTTTTCACTCCACAGCACACAACTCGTATAGTAGGATTGACTATGTATTCATTTCACATGGTTTGCTTGACGGGGCCCCTAGGTGCTCCATGGACATATTTCTATGGTCCGACCACTCTCCGATATATGCATCCCTGGGCTCAGGGGACAACACGGGGGGGACACGCACATGGCGTCTTAATGAGAATTTACTCAAGGACACCGCCTGCTTGCACGACATTAAGAAGACGATAGAAAACTTTAAAAAAGATCACGAGTCAGACCCCACGAGCGCCCCAATAAAATGGGAAACCCTTAAATGTGTGTTGAGAGGAGTTTTCATCTCACACAGTGCGAGGATCAAAAAAGACCACACAGCGCGCCTCACCCAATTAATACAAGAACTCAACTCAAAAGAAACCTCCAATAAAGCAGCCTCTTCCACTATCCTCCAAGCGGAGATATCGGAACTCCGGCATAAAATATTAGATATCTTAGACCAAAAAGCTCTCTGCAGAAGAGACAAATTGAAAGCCGGATACTACGAATATGGCGATAAGAGCGGTAGTTGGCTCGCCAGAGCATTACACCCAAGGGCGACCCACCCGCACATACACTCTATTAACTCCTCAGGGGGCGGGCGGGTTCACTCCCCACAGGAAATATTGGAGGAATTTAGACTATTTTACTCCAAACTATATAACATACGCGAGCCGGGGACCGAGACAGAAGCTCAGCACACACAAAAAATAGCGGAATATCTGGACCTCTACGCCCCCGGGTCCCTCCCACCGGAGGAATCCGGGGGACTAGAAAGAGATTTTGAATCAGAGGAGTTCAGGCGGGTACTCTCAGAAATTAAAGCAGGGAAGAGCCCGGGCCCGGAAGGGTTCCCCCCGAGATTTTATAAAATATGCGGAGACCTGATTATAGACATGATGCTCCAAGCATTTAACGAGGTATCCGGGGGCTGTCCCTTCCCACCCCAGGCCCTCCAGGCACACATAGTTCTGATACCCAAACCAGGAAAGGACCCCCTGTCGTGCGGCAGCTACCGACCAATATCACTCATCAACTGCGATCTAAACATTTTTTCCAAAATGATAGCTAATAGATTGAATCCTGCAGTCCCCCGGATTATTCACGGGGACCAAGTGGGTTTCGTCTTGGGGAGAGAAGCAAGAGATAACTCCATAAAGACCCTGGTCCTGATCGATTGGGCTAGAAAGGAGGGGACACCATTATGTCTGCTGTCTGTCGACGCCGAAAAAGCGTTCGACAGAATCAGCTGGAAATTCTTAGAAGCAACCCTCCGGAAGGTGGGACTTGGCCCTAGAGCAATAGCATGGATAATGGCCCTCTACCATCGCCCCTCGGCACAGGTCAGGGTCAACGGCAAGCTGTCAGCCCCATTGGAGGTCGGGAATGGCACGCGACAGGGGTGTCCCCTATCCCCCACCCTATATATTCTGGTTATGGAGGCACTTGCAAATGCCATCAGGAATAATCCATCAATACGCGGAATACGGAGCGGAAAGGAGGAACATAAACTATCATTATATGCGGACGACCTCCTGCTGTATGTCACCGAGCCCCGGATAGGTTTCCCCAATATCATGCAAGAGTTTGCCACTTTTGGTAAGCTCAGCAACTATAAAGTAAATGTCCAAAAGTTGGTAGTTCTGAATATTACGATCCCACAACAAGAGGCTAGGAACGTAGCCACAGCTCTCCCGTTCAAGTGGGGACGAGACTCAATTAAATATCTAGGGATCCAGATCCCACGCGACCCAACTCAACTATATGAATTAAATTACAAGCCCCTGTTATCAACTCTGAAAAGAGATCTGGAGGGCTGGGCAGGAGGGTCACTGTCATGGTTCGGTAGGATGAATGCAGTCAAGATGGATGTCCTCCCACGGCTCCTATACATATTCCAAACCGCACCATGCAACCCCCCGAAAACCTTCTTTGACAGATTAAGAAGTCATATACTTCGCTTTATATGGAGAGGCGGATCTAAAAGGCTTAGCTACAAAAGCCTAACCAAACCAAAATCCAAAGGGGGGGGTAGGCCTCCCTGACATATATCTCTACCATAAAGCCGCAATCGGTACCCTAATACTAGATTTATACCACCACAGGTCAGATAAATTATGGGTGCAAATAGAAGAAGAGAACAACACCCTCTTACCAAAGGGGGCATTCTGGATCCCGAAAGGGGTTAAGGGGGAAAAAGTTGAGACCTCGGCCCTGATGGTCACTCTCCTGGGGGCATGGAGGGGAGGATGCCGAACATCCATTCCGGGTGCCCTCACCCCATTAGCAGGAAACCCGCAGATCCCGGCAACCCTGGACACTCGTAGTCTGGGATTCCTGCCCTCTGGAGCGGAAGCAAGGGTGGGAGAGGTACTGGACGCCCAGGGCCTCCGCGACATGGCGAGCTTACAGGGGAATGGGGGGACTCCCTCGGGCTCATGGATGCAATATCTGCAGGTTCGAAGCTACCTGGGAAAGATAAGACCTGAGCGAGGGTGGAACTTGGATCTCACACCCTTTGAGAGACTGTGTGTCATGGAAGAGGCACCTAGACATACTGTGTCATTATTATATAGTCAAATACTAGAAGAGCGATTAGGTGACCACACCCCCAGGTGGATTACCGCTTGGGAGGAGGCGCTGGGTCGATCCATCCTCGGAGAGCTCTGGAACAAGGCATTCCAATACACCCACAAGATGTCAGTGTCTAGTAGGTTGCAAGAATTGAATTTTAAAATCTTATCAAGGTGGTACATGACACCGGAAAGACTCCACTCTCTCTTTCCAGCGACGTCAGATATGTGCTGGCGATGCCATGGGGAAGTGGGTTCGATGCTACACATATGGTGGGAGTGTCCCATGATTACACCCATATGGAAAGACATGGAGAAGCTATACGAGAAGGTGAGCAGGGAACCATTGTCCCTGACGCCGGAGGCAGCGCTGTTGTCCATCCCTCCACCCGGCACCCACTCACTTAAAAAAGGCCTGTTGAAATTTTTCATTATGGCCACAAGACAAGTAATTCCCAGATTCTGGAAACAGGACATCGAAATTCCCAGATGTGCGTGGGTGGGGGCGATGGACGAAATCGAGCGACTAGAGAAACTGAGGACACAGGACGACATAACTAGACACGAGAGCTTTTATGGCACCTGGGTGGTTTGGATAAGCGCACGCAACTCACACTCATTCACTAGGTGGCTGCAGAATGGCAACTATGAGTGACCGTCCCACACCATAAGTGGTAAAGCTAACCAGGGGGTCTAACCTGGAGCACCCCCCCCCCCCACCGACACCCCCCGCCCCCTCCCCTTCCCCCTCGATCCCAACCCCCACTTCCTATCCTCCCCTCTGCCCTTGTCTGTCAAGTAATAGAATGTAACAATCATATCTTAGTGGTTTTATAAGTTCTCTTTTAATGGTTACAACAACAAGATGAGAAGTGGAATTCACGACTTTATCAGTTCTTGACATTGTAAAGTTATATATACATACTGTAAAATCAATAAAATATATTGAAAGAAAAATGCCTGGGTCATGCAAGTTTCAAGCAGAGAGTTCGACTTTATCCGCTGACCTTTTCTTTACACTAGATGGAAAGCAACTTTGTATAAGTTAGTAGTATTAAATGCAATCTCAGTATCAAGCCTTTTAAGCATTCTGACACATGATGATTGCATATAGTCTATGCTTCAAGCATTTAAAATGTGACAGAATGTGGGACGTTGAAACATACTCACCATCCAAAGGTATTTGGCCTTCTTCCAAGCGTATCGTCCATCAGTTCCAAGAGTTAGAAAAGAGCGTGAAAATGCAGAATTTTCGGGCCTACAAGACAAAAACATAAAATCATGTCATTAAATACATTGGGAGATAAGGGTATTATAGAAATGTATTAAAAGCAAAGCATTAAAGAAGGATACATTGTGTACTTACTTTGACTTGGTGTTCACAAATGATGAATGTAGGCCTCAAATGTTCTTCACATAGCTTGCTTTTGAATTCTAGCTTGATAGAAGGTCCAAAATGTCTTCTAGTATCCAAAAGTTGAAAACGTTCCTTCGAAAGATACTGCAGAGCCATTCCATGGTTCCACAAAAGTGCATCAACCGTGTCATGGCTCATGCAATACGCAATAACAAAGGCGCATAGCTTTGTGCATGGACAACATTTCACAACATTGCAGTAAGAGCACTTCTTTGGCAAGTGCTTTTTACTGCATATAACATTGCAAAATGTGTGAACATTGCACAAGAAAACCCAGAAGTTAAAAATGTCCTTCTTACCTTAGTCTCAATGCAGACGTACGGGCCTGGAATCGACAATAGTTTCAGGCTGCAGGTTTAAAAATGCCTGGGTCATAGGGAGAAGACGCCGGCCAGCAGAGGATGAAGACCCTGGTCGGAGCGACAACTCACCGATCCAGCCGCCAAGGGGAGCACAGCGCACAAGCCCGCCACCACCTGCAGCCCAGCCGAGCGGAATGGCGCCGGAGGAAAGCGCGCGAACGCGCGAACATCCCCAACCGCCGGACAACACCCACCGCGAGCCCGCAGAGAGCCCCAGCTGCCCCCCGACATCAGACAGCAGGTACTCACCATCCCCGGCGGCTGCAGAACACACGAGGCCGGAGCCGCTAAGCAGAGAGGCCCCGCCGGAAGTGAGCGCACGGCCGCCATCTTCCCCAACCCCGAGACCGGAAGTGGGGAGAGTCCGGGACGCGGCGGCCGGGAGGACGGCGGAGGGCAGCGCAGACACCCGGGGAGCCACAGAGGGGAACGCAGATACAGGGGCGGGGAAACACATTAACCCCTTAACCCCCAATGTGAACAAGCAGACACCCACAGGGGGCAGGGGCGCCGAGGGGCAGAAGAAGGGGCAGGCAGAGGCCATTAAACAGGCATATAAGCCCCTGGAGCTCCCCCAGGAAAGTGGGGAGGAGGGAGCAGATCCCCCAGGATCACCACCAAGGCCCCAAGGAAATAAGGGGAAAGAACTCCCCATAGACCCCAGAGACTCAGATTGGTGGGCCCCCCCCCCACCAAAAGATCAGGAAGGGGGAGCGCACATGAGACAAGGGGCAAGGAGGAAAGAGCTGCCACACACACCTGCGCTCCAGATAAGGGGCGACAGCAACGAGCACACTGAGCGACATATCCCCGCAACTGCAACCTCAGCCCAGCAAGACACGCCAAGGCCAGGAAAGCGCAGCATGAGCACAAAATCGCACCAACCCCAGGGCGACACCAGCAACCAGATACAGTCGTCCGAATCAGACTCGGACGATTGGAATTGGAAGGAACACCTCCGATCCATTCCTACTAAAAGGGACTTAGACAACCTCTTTGCTCAGTTTGCCTCATCCCAAAAATCCGCGCTACAGTCCCTACAAAAAGAAATCCACCAGATGGGACAACGTCTCATGGAAACAGAAGAGACACAAGAACAAGTGTTCCACCGAATAGACGAGCATCATGACATCTTATGTGAACACGCGAGCCAAATCGCCGAGTTGGCAACCCAATTAGATGACATAGAAAATCGCCATAGGCGAAACAACTTGAGAATACGGGGACTAAGTGAGGAAGTCGAGAACAAACACCTAGAGGCCTGGGCACAGAAATGCTTCGGCGATCTCCTGAACAGAACCCCGAACAACCCAATCGAAGTAGATAGGATCCATAGGGCGCTGGGCCCTAGATCATTAGATCCTGCAAGACCACGAGACGTGGTGTGTAGGATCCACTTCTACAAGGAAAAAGAGGAGATCCTACGCCTGATCAGATCCAAAGGTCCGATAAAATTCGGCGACAGGAACCTACTTATACTACCAGATTTATCCAGAAGAACGCTCCAGCAACGCCGAGCATTGAGACCCCTACTGACAATCCTTAAAGAAAAAGAAATTCCATACAGATGGGGATACCCATTCCAGCTGATAGCAGGCACCGGGCAAGAGACAGTTATATTTAGATCACTAGGCGACTTACCCAAGTTCCTCACAACATTGAAACTTCCGATGGTCTCGCTACCAGAATGGCAGAGAACAAGCGCACCGGCTCCACAACCCACTCGAGACCAGTGGCAAGTAGCTACCTCCAAACGTAAACAGCCACAAAAGGAAGATAGGGTTCGCCCACCAAGAGAACATCCCAAGTGAGTCTGGCGTGACTAAAAACCTGCATGAAGCCCTACTGAATCCCGAACGACATAAGCGGAAGAGAGGACCCGACGAACCCATCATACAGAAGCACTGCCCCCAACGACAAGTCCGAAAACCAGAGAGAAAGTTTCGGCCCGAAACGCACAAAGACTGCGGAAAGAACTATTAAAACTACCATACAGAGGCCGACTAACCGCACCCCCGGAAAGGACATAATATCACAACGGACCTCCAAGCAAGATCACAGACACCCAATTGCTCTTCCACATGTTGAACCTCTCTGTTGCAATCTGTCTGCTCTCCTCTCCTTTCATCTCAAAATGCGCCCCTCCTAGGCGCAATGGAAAAAGGGGACCTCTTTGGGCTCTCCCAAATAATAACAAACTCCTCTCACCTGCTCTAACACTCATACACGCACTCAAGCACATCTCCCTGATTACTATACCCTTTCCTGTTTACTGTACCTGTCCGTCCCTCTCATTATTCTCTTGCAAAGGTCTGGATGCCCACCATAATGTTTCACAACAGATGTGGGGAGGGGAGGCACGGCTCATGGACTTGACTCACCCAGCCTCCCCCCCACTAGGGACCGCAGCATCACGTTGCTGCATAGACGTCAGCCGTCTATTAGTTCTAGAAGGTTTACCACATCGGACTACGATATTAATAATTGTTTCGTTATCAATGTTCATATGTGGCTTTAAGTTTCCCCTCCTTCCCGCCCTGATCCACCCTTATGTTTGGCCCCTATCCCCCCCCCCCCAGCTCCAGGTGACACCCTTGGGTAAGACACAGGGCCAAGATGCCTGCACAATATGGTCAACCCACAGCATACTCCAATGGCTAATCTAACAATATGCTCCTTCAACGCAAAGGGCCTTAATTGTCCCAACAAGCGCAACCAGGTGCTGTACAGGCTCCACAGGAAAAGGGTGCTGATAGTAATGCTCCAAGAAACACATTTTCCGCGTACCGGTGCGCCGGACTACAGTAGAAACAAATATTATACTAAATGGTTTCACTCCACCCACCCTGAAAACAAAACCTGTGGGGTCTCTATAGCCCTGCACAAGTCATTGGCCCCAGAGGTGCTGGCACAGAAGTCAGATGAAGACGGACGGTACATATTCATAAAGATACTTATTGCTAACAAAATTTTCACAATTGTCAATATGTATTTTCCCAACCAAGGACAGGTGGGGTTCGCCTCCAGGGCTCTCCGGGGACTTTCAGACTTTGCAGAGGGGACTCCGATCGTGTTAGGCGGTGACTTCAACATGTGCATGGAGCCCCGACAGGATTCCTCCACGGGACGTTCAGCACTAACCAAAGCTGCTATCCGCAAGGTACAAAAGACACTCGTGAGTATGGATCTGATCGAACTATGGCGCATCCTCCACCCGGGTAAGCGAGACTATAGTTTTCACTCCACAGCACACAACTCGTATAGTAGGATTGACTATGTATTGATTTCACATGGTTTGCTTGACGGGGCCCCTAGGTGCTCCATGGACATATTTCTATGGTCCGACCACTCTCCGATATATGCATCCCTGGGCTCAGGGGACAACACGGGGGGGACACGCACATGGCGTCTTAATGAGAATTTACTCAAGGACACCGCCTGCTTGCACGACATTAAGAAGACAATAGAAAACTTTAAAAAAGATCACGAGTCAGACCCCACGAGCGCCCCAATAAAATGGGAAACCCTTAAATGTGTGTTGAGAGGAGTTTTCATCTCACACAGTGCGAGGATCAAAAAAGACCACACAGCGCGCCTCACCCAATTAATACAAGAACTCAACTCAAAAGAAACCTCCAATAAAGCAGCCTCTTCCACTATCCTCCAAGCGGAGATATCGGAACTCCGGCATAAAATATTAGATATCTTAGACCAAAAAGCTCTCTGCAGAAGAGACAAATTGAAAGCCGGATACTACGAATATGGCGATAAGAGCGGTAGTTGGCTCGCCAGAGCATTACACCCAAGGGCGACCCACCCGCACATACACTCTATTAACTCCTCAGGGGGCCGGCGGGTTCACTCCCCACAGGAAATATTGGAGGAATTTAGACTATTTTACTCCAAACTATATAACATACGCGAGCCGGGGACCGAGACAGAAGCTCAGCACACACAAAAAATAGCGGAATATCTGGACCTCTACGCCCCCGGGTCCCTCCCACCGGAGGAATCCGGGGGACTAGAAAGAGATTTTGAATCAGAGGAGTTCAGGCGGGTACTCTCAGAAATTAAAGCAGGGAAGAGCCCGGGCCCGGACGGGTTCCCCCCCGAGATTTTATAAAATATGCGGAGACCTGATTATAGACATGATGCTCCAAGCATTTAACGAGGTATCCGGGGGCTGTCCCTTCCCACCCCAGGCCCTCCAGGCACACATAGTTCTGATACCCAAACCAGGAAAGGACCCCCTGTCGTGCGGCAGCTACCGACCAATATCACTCATCAACTGCGATCTAAACATTTTTTCCAAAATGATAGCTAATAGATTGAATCCTGCAGTCCCCCGGATTATTCACGGGGACCAAGTGGGTTTCGTCTTGGGGAGAGAAGCAAGAGATAACTCCATAAAGACCCTGGTCCTGATCGATTGGGCTAGAAAGGAGGGGACACCATTATGTCTGCGGTCTGTCGACGCCGAAAAAGCGTTCGACAGAATCAGCTGGAAATTCTTAGAAGCAACCCTCCGGAAGGTGGGACTTGGCCCTAGAGCAATAGCATGGATAATGGCCCTCTACCATCGCCCCTCGGCACAGGTCAGGGTCAACGGCAAGCTGTCAGCCCCATTGGAGGTCGGGAATGGCACGCGACAGGGGTGTCCCCTATCCCCCACCCTATATATTCTGGTTATGGAGGCACTTGCAAATGCCATCAGGAATAATCCATCAATACGCGGAATACGGAGCGGAAAGGAGGAACATAAACTATCATTATATGCGGACGACCTCCTGCTGTATGTCACCGAGCCCCGGATAGGTTTCCCCAATATCATGCAAGAGTTTGCCACTTTTGGTAAGCTCAGCAACTATAAAGTAAATGTCCAAAAGTTGGTAGTTCTGAATATTACGATCCCACAACAAGAGGCTAGGAACGTAGCCACAGCTCTCCCGTTCAAGTGGGGACGAGACTCAATTAAATATCTAGGGATCCAGATCCCACCCGACCCAACTCAACTATATGAATTAAATTACAAGCCCCTGTTATCAACTCTGAAAAGAGATCTGGAGGGCTGGGCAGGAGGGTCACTGTCATGGTTCGGTAGGATGAATGCAGTCAAGATGGATGTCCTCCCACGGCTCCTATACATATTCCAAACCGCACCATGCAACCCCCCGAAAACCTTCTTTGACAGATTAAGAAGTCATATACTTCGCTTTATATGGAGAGGCGGATCTAAAAGGCTTAGCTACAAAAGCCTAACCAAACCAAAATCCAAAGGGGGGGGTAGGCCTCCCTGACATATATCTCTACCATAAAGCCGCAATCGGTACCCTAATACTAGATTTATACCACCACAGGTCAGATAAATTATGGGTGCAAATAGAAGAAGAGAACAACACCCTCTTACCAAAGGGGGCATTCTGGATCCCGAAAGGGGTTAAGGGGGAAAAAGTTGAGACCTCGGCCCTGATGGTCACTCTCCTGGGGGCATGGAGGGGAGGATGCCGAACATCCATTCCGGGTGCCCTCACCCCATTAGCAGGAAACCCGCAGATCCCGGCAACCCTGGACACTCGTAGTCTGGGATTCCTGCCCTCTGGAGCGGAAGCAAGGGTGGGAGAGGTACTGGACGCCCAGGGCCTCCGCGACATGGCGAGCTTACAGGGGAATGGGGGGACTCCCTCGGGCTCATGGATGCAATATCTGCAGGTTCGAAGCTACCTGGGAAAGATAAGACCTGAGCGAGGGTGGAACTTGGATCCCACACCCTTTGAGAGACTGTGTGTCATGGAAGAGGCACCTAGACATACTGTGTCATTATTATATAGTCAAATACTAGAAGAGCGATTAGGTGACCACACCCCCAGGTGGATTACCGCTTGGGAGGAGGCGCTGGGTCGATCCATCCTCGGAGAGCTCTGGAACAAGGCATTCCAATACACCCACAAGATGTCAGTGTCTAGTAGGTTGCAAGAATTGAATTTTAAAATCTTATCAAGGTGGTACATGACACCGGAAAGACTCCACTCTCTCTTTCCAGCGACGTCAGATATGTGCTGGCGATGCCATGGGGAAGTGGGTTCGATGCTACACATATGGTGGGAGTGTCCCATGATTACACCCATATGGAAAGACATGGAGAAGCTATACGAGAAGGTGAGCAGGGAACCATTGTCCCTGACGCCGGAGGCAGCGCTGTTGTCCATCCCTCCACCCGGCACCCACTCACTTAAAAAAGGCCTGTTGAAATTTTTCATTATGGCCACAAGACAAGTAATTCCCAGATTCTGGAAACAGGACATCGAAATTCCCAGATGTGCGTGGGTGGGGGCGATGGACGAAATCGAGCGACTAGAGAAACTGAGGACACAGGACGACATAACTAGACACGAGAGCTTTTATGGCACCTGGGTGGTTTGGATAAGCGCACGCAACTCACACTCATTCACTAGGTGGCTGCAGAATGGCAACTATGAGTGACCGTCCCACACCATAAGTGGTAAAGCTAACCAGGGGGTCTAACCTGGAGCACCCCCCCCCCCCCACCGACACCCCCCGCCCCCTCCCCTTCCCCCTCGATCCCAACCCCCACTTCCTATCCTCCCCTCTGCCCTTGTCTGTCAAGTAATAGAATGTAACAATCATATCTTAGTGGTTTTATAAGTTCTCTTTTAATGGTTACAACAACAAGATGAGAAGTGGAATTCACGACTTTATCAGTTCTTGACATTGTAAAGTTATATATACATACTGTAAAATCAATAAAATATATTGAAAGAAAAATGCCTGGGTCATGCAAGTTTCAAGCAGAGAGTTCGACTTTATCCGCTGACCTTTTCTTTACACTAGATGGAAAGCAACTTTGTATAAGTTAGTAGTATTAAATGCAATCTCAGTATCAAGCCTTTTAAGCATTCTGACACATGATGATTGCATATAGTCTATGCTTCAAGCATTTAAAATGTGACAGAATGTGGGACGTTGAAACATACTCACCATCCAAAGGTATTTGGCCTTCTTCCAAGCGTATCGTCCATCAATTCCAAGAGTTAGAAAAGAGCGTGAAAATGCAGAATTTTCGGGCCTACAAGACAAAAACATAAAATCATGTCATTAAATACATTGGGAGATAAGGGTATTATAGAAATGTATTAAAAGCAAAGCATTAAAGAAGGATACATTGTGTACTTACTTTGACTTGGTGTTCACAAATGATGAATGTAGGCCTCAAATGTTCTTCACATAGCTTGCTTTTGAATTCTAGCTTGATAGAAGGTCCAAAATGTCTTCTAGTATCCAAAAGTTGAAAACGTTCCTTCGAAAGATACTGCAGAGCCATTCCATGGTTCCACAAAAGTGCATCAACCGTGTCATGGCTCATGCAATATGCAATAACAAAGGCCCATAGCTTTGTGCATGGACAACATTTCACAACATTGCAGTAAGAGCACTTATTTGGCAAGTGCTTTTTACTGCATATAACATTGCAAAATGTGTGAACATTGCACAAGAAAACCCAGAAGTTACACATGTCCTTCTTACCTTAGTCTCAATGCAGACGTACAGACCTGGAATGGACAATAGTTTCAGGCTGTAGGTAAAGAGATGCCCGGGTCATGCAAGTTTCAAGCAGAGAGTTTGACTTTATCCGCTGACCTTTTCTTTACACTAGCTAGAAAGCAACTTTGTATAAGTTAGTAGTATTAAATGCAATCTCAGTATCAAGCCTTTTAAGCATTCTGACACATGATGATTGCATATAGTCTATGTTTCAAGCATTTGAAATGTGACAGAATGTGGGACGTTGAAACATACTCACCATCCAAAGGTATTTTGGTCTTCTTCCAAGCGTATCGTCCATCAATTCCAAGAGTCAGAAAAGAGCGTGAAAATGCAGACTTTTCGGGCCTACAAGACAAAAACATAAAATCATGTCGTTGAATACATTGGGAGATAAGGGCATTATAGAAATGTATTAAAAGCAAAGCATTAAAGAAGGATACATTGTGTACTTACTTTGACTTGGTGTTCACAAATGATGAATGTAGGCCTCAAATGTTCTTCACATAGCTTGCTTTTGAATTCTAGCTTGATAGAAGGTCCAAAATGTCTTCTAGTATCCAAAAGTTGAAAACGTTCCTTCGAAAGATACTGCAGAGCCATTCCATGGTTCCACAAAAGTGCATCAACCGTGTCATGGCTCATGCAATATGCAATAACAAAGGCCCATAGCTTTGTGCATGCACAACATTTCACAACATTGCAGTAAGAGCACTTCTTTGGCAAGTGCTTTTTACTGCATATAACATTGCAAAATGTGTGAACATTGCACAAGAAAACCCAGAAGTTAAAAAAGTCCTTCTTACCTTAGTCTCAATGCAGACATACAGGCCTGGAATGGACAATATTTTTAGGCTGCAGGTGAAGACATGCCCGGGTCATGCAAGTTTCAAGCAGGGAGTTCGACTTTATCCGCTGACCTTTTCTTTACACTAGCTAGAAAGCAACTTTGTATAAGTTAGTAGTATTAAATGCAATCTCAGTATCAAGCCTTTTAAGCATTCTGACACATGAGGATTGCATATAGTCTATGTTTCAAGCATTTGAAATGTGACAGAATGTGGGACGTTGAAACATACTCACCATCCAAAGGTATTTGGTCTTCTTCCAAGCGTATCGTCCATCAGTTCCAAGAGTTAGAAAAGAGCGTGAAAATGCCAAATTTTTGGGCCTACAAGACAAAAACATTAAATCATGTCATTGAATACATTGGAAGATAAGGGCATTATAGAAATGTATTAAAAGCAAAGCATTAAAGAAGAATACATTGTGTACTTACTTTGACTTGGTGTTCACAAATGATGAATGTAGGCCTCAAATGTACTTCACATCACTTGCTTTTTAATTCTAGCTTGATAGAAGGTCCAAAATGTCTTCTAGTATCCAAAAGTTGAAAACGTTCCTTCGAAAGATATTGCAGAGCCATTTCATGGTTCCACAAAAGTGCATCAACCGTGTCATGGCTCATGCAATATGCAATAACAAAGGCGCATAGCTTTGTGCATGCACAACATTTCACAACATTGCAGTAAGAGCACTTCTTTGGCAAGTGCTTTTTACTGCATATAACATTGCAAAATGTGTGAACATTGCACAAGAAAACCCAGAAGTTAAAAATGTCCTTCTTACCTTAGTCTCATTGCAGACATACAGGCCTGAAATGGACAATAGTTTCAGGCTGCAGGTAAAGAGATGCCCGGGTCATGCAAGTTTCAAGCAGAGAGTTCGACTTTATCCGCTGACCTTTTCCTTACACTAGCTAGAAAGCAACTTTGTATAAGTTAGTAGTATTAAATGCAATCTCAGTATCAAGCCTTTTAAGCATTCTGACACATGATGATTGCATATAGTCTATGTTTCAAGCATTTGAAATGTGACAGAATGTGGGACGTTGAAACATACTCACCATCCAAAGGTATTTTGGTCCTCTTCCAAGCGTATCGTCCATCAATTCCAAGAGTCAGAAAAGAGCCTGAAAATGCAGAATTTTCGGGATTACAAGACAAAAACATAAAATCATGTCATTAAATACATTGGGAGATAAGGGTATTATAGAAATGTATTAAAAGCAAAGCATTAAAGAAGGATACATTGTGTACTTACTTTGACTTGGTGTTCACAAATGATGAATGTAGGCCTCAAATGTTCTTCACATAGCTTGCTTTTGAATTCTAGCTTGATAGAAGGTCCAAAATGTCTTCTAGTATCCAAAAGTTGAAAACGTTCCTTCGAAAGATACTGCAGAGCCATTCCATGGTTCCACAAAAGTGCATCAACCGTGTCATGGCTCATGCAATATGCAATAACAAAGGCCCATAGCTTTGTGCATGGACAACATTTCACAACATTGCAGTAAGAGCACTTCTTTGGCAAGTGCTTTTTACTGCATATAACATTGCAAAATGTGTGAACATTGCACAAGAAAACCCAGAAGTTACAAAAGTCCTTCTTACCTTAGTCTCAATGCAGACGTACAGGCCTGGAATGGACAATAGTTTCAGGCTGCAGGTGAAGACATGCCCGGGTCATGCAAGTTTCAAGCAGGGAGTTCGAATTTATCCGCTGACCTTTTCTTTACACAAGCTAGAAAGCAACTTTGTATAAGTTAGTAGTATTAAATGCAATCTCAGTATCAAGCCTTTTAAGCATTCTGACACATGATGATTGCATATAGTCTATGCTTCAAGCATTTGAAATGTGACAGAATGTGGGACGTTGAAACATACCATCCAAAGGTATTTTGGTCCTCTTCCAAGCGTATCGTCCATCAATTCCAAGACTCAGAAAAGAGCCTGAAAATGCAGAATTTTCGGGCCTACAAGACAAAAACATAAAATCATGTCATTAAATACATTGGGAGATAAGGGTATTATAGAAATGTATTAAAAGCAAAGCATTAAAGAAGGATACATTGTGTACTTACTTTGACTTGGTGTTCACAAATGATGAATGTAGGCCTCAAATGTTCTTCACATAGCTTGCTTTTGAATTCTAGCTTGATAGAAGGTCCAAAATGTCTTCTAGTATCCAAAAGTTGAAAACGTTCCTTCGAAAGATACTGCAGAGCCATTCCATGGTTCCACAAAAGTGCATCAACCGTGTCATGGCTCATGCAATATGCAATAACAAAGGCGCATAGCTTTGTGCATGCACAACATTTCACAACAGTGCAGTAAGAGCAATTCTTTGGCAAGTGCTTTTTACTGCATATAACATTGCAAAATGTGTGAACATTGCACAAGAAAACCCAGAAGTTACAAAAGTCCTTCTTACCTTAGTCTCAATGCAGACGTACAGGCCTGGAATGGACAATAGTTTCAGGCTGCAGGTGAAGACATGCCCGGGTCATGCAAGTTTCAAGCAGGGAGTTCGACTTTATCCGCTGACCTTTTCTTTACACTAGCTATAAAGCAACTTTGTATAAGTTAGTAGTATTAAATGCAATCTCAGTATCAAGCCTTTTAAGCATTCTGACACATGATGATTGCATATAGTCTATGTTTCAAGCATTTGAAATGTGACAGAATGTGGGACGTTGAAACATACTCACCATCCAAAGGTATTTGGTCTTCTTCCAAGCGTATCGTCCATCAATTCCAAGAGTCAGAAAAGAGCGTGAAAATGCCGACTTTTCGGGCCTACAAGACAAAAACATAAAATCATGTCATTGAATACATTGGGAGGTAAGGGCATCATAGAAATGTATTAAAAGCAAAGCATTAAAGAAGGATACATTGTGTACTTACTTTGACTTGGTGTTCACAAATGATGAATGTAGGCCTCAAATGTTCTTCACATCGCTTGCTTTTTAATTCTAGCTTGATAGAAGGTCCAAAATGTCTTCTAGTATCCAAAAGTTGAATACGTTCCTTCGAAAGATACTGCAGAGCCATTCCATGTTTCCACAAAAGTGCATCAACCGTGTCATGGCTCATGCAATATGCAATAACAAAGGCCCATAGCTTTGTGCATGGACAACATTTCACAACATTGCAGTAAGAGCACTTCTTTGGCAAGTGCTTTTTACTGCATATAACATTGCAAAATGTGTGAACATTGCACAAGAAAACCCAGAAGTTACAAAAGTCCTTCTTACCTTAGTCTCAATGCAGACGTACAGGCCTGGAATGGACAATAGTTTCAGGCTGCAGGTAAAGAGATGCCCGGGTCATGCAAGTTTCAAGCAGAGAGTTCGACTTTATCCGCTGACCTTTTCCTTACACTAGCTAGAAAGCAACTTTGTATAAGTTAGTAGTATTAAATGCAATCTCAGTATCAAGCCTTTTAAGCATTCTGACACATGATGATTGCATATAGTCTATGTTTCAAGCATTTGAAATGTGACAGAATGTGGGACGTTGAAACATACTCACCATCCAAAGGTATTTGGTCTTCTTCCAAGCGTATCGTCCATCAATTCCAAGAGTCAGAAAAGAGCGTGAAAATGCCGACTTTTCGGGTCTACAAGACAAAAACATAAAATCATGTCATTGAATACATTGGGAGATAAGGGCATTATAGAAATGTATTAAAAGCAAAGCATTAAAGAAGGATACATTGTGCACTTACTTTGACTTGGTGTTCACAAATGATGAATGTAGGCCTCAAATGTTCTTCACATAGCTTGCTTTTGAATTCTAGCTTGATAGAAGGTCCAAAATGTCTTCTAGTATCCAAAAGTTGAAAACGTTCCTTCGAAAGATACTGCAGAGTCATTCCATGGTTCCACAAAAGTGCATCAACCGTGTCATGGCTCATGCAATATGCAATAACAAAGGCCCATAGCTTTGTGCATGGACAACATTTCACAACATTGCAGTAAGAGCACTTCTTTGGCAAGTGCTTTTTACTGCATATAACATTGCAAAATGTGTGAACATTGCACAAGAAAACCCAGAAGTTACAAAAGTCCTTCTTACCTTAGTCTCAATGCAGACATACAGACCTGGAATGGACAATAGTTTCAGGCTGCAGGTAAAGAGATGCCCGGGTCATGCAAGTTTCAAGCAGAGAGTTCGACTTTATCCGCTGACCTTTTCCTTACACTAGCTAGAAAGCAACTTTGTATAAGTTAGTAGTATTAAATGCAATCTCAGCATCAAGCCTTTTAAGCATTCTGACACATGATGATTGCATATAGTCTATGTTTCAAGCATTTGAAATGTGACAGAATGTGGGACGTTGAAACATACTCACCATCCAAAGGTATTTGGTCTTCTTCCAAGCGTATCGTCCATCAATTCCAAGAGTCAGAAAAGAGCGTGAAAATGCAGAATTTTCGGGCCTACAAGACAAAAACATAAAATCATGTCATTAAATACATTGGGAGATAAGGGTATTATAGAAATGTATTAAAAGCAAAGCATTAAAGAAGGATACATTGTGTACTTACTTTGACTTGGTGTTCACAAATGATGAATGTAGGCCTCAAATGTTCTTCACATAGCTTGCTTTTGAATTCTAGCTTGATAGAAGGTCCAAAATGTCTTCTAGTATCCAAAAGTTGAAAACGTTCCTTCGAAAGATACTGCAGAGTCATTCCATGGTTCCACAAAAGTGCATCAACCGTGTCATGGCTCATGCAATATGCAATAACAAAGGCCCATAGCTTTGTGCATGGACAACATTTCACAACATTGCAGTAAGAGCACTTCTTTGGCAAGTGCTTTTTACTGCATATAACATTGCAAAATGTGTGAACATTGCACAAGAAAACCCAGAAGTTACAAAAGTCCTTCTTACCTTAGTCTCAATGCAGACATACAGACCTGGAATGGACAATAGTTTCAGGCTGCAGGTAAAGAGATGCCCGGGTCATGCAAGTTTCAAGCAGAGAGTTCGACTTTATCCGCTGACCTTTTCCTTACACTAGCTAGAAAGCAACTTTGTATAAGTTAGTAGTATTAAATGCAATCTCAGTATCAAGCCTTTTAAGCATTCTGACACATGATGATTGCATATAGTCTATGTTTCAAGCATTTGAAATGTGACAGAATGTGGGACGTTGAAACATACTCACCGTCCAAAGGTATTTGGTCTTCTTCCAAGCGTATCGTCCATCAGTTCCAAGAGTCAGAAAAGAGCGTGAAAATGCCGACTTTTCGGGTCTACAAGACAAAAACATAAAATCATGTCATTGAATACATTGGGAGATAAGGGCATTATAGAAATGTATTAAAAGCAAAGCATTAAAGCAGGATACATTGTGTACTTACTTTGACTTGGTGTTCACAAATGATGAATGTAGGCCTCAAATGTTCTTCACATCGCTTGCTTTTGAATTCTAGCTTGATAGAAGGTCCAAAATGTCTTCTAGTATCCAAAAGTTGAAAACGTTCCTTCGAAAGATACTGCAGAGCCATTCCATGGTTCCACAAAAGTGCATCAACCGTGTCATGGCTCATGCAATATGCAATAACAAAGGCGCATAGCTTTGTGCATGCACAACATTTCACAACATTGCAGTAAGAGCACTTCTTTGGCAAGTGCTTTTTACTGCATATAACATTGCAAAATGTGTGAACATTGCACAAGAAAACCCAGAAGTTAAAAATGTCCTTCTTACCTTAGTCTCATTGCAGACATACAGGCCTGGAATGGACAATATTTTTAGGCTGCAGGTGAAGACATGCCCGGGTCATGCAAGTTTCAAGCAGGGAGTTCGAATTTATCCGCTGACCTTTTCCTTACACTAGCTAGAAAGCAACTTTGTATAAGTTAGTAGTATTAAATGCAATCTCAGTATCAAGCCTTTTAAGCATTCTGACACATGATGATTGCATATAGTCTATGTTTCAAGCATTTGAAATGTGACAGAATGTGGGACGTTGAAACATACTCACCATCCAAAGGTATTTTGGTCCTCTTCCAAGCGTATCGTCCATCAGTTCCAAGAGTTAGAAAAGAGCGTGAAAATGCCAAATTTTTGGGCCTACAAGACAAAAATATAAAATCATGTCATTGAATACATTGGGAGATAAGGGTATTATAGAAATGTATTAAAAGCAAAGCATTAAAGAAGGATACATTGTGTACTTACTTTGACTTGGTGTTCACAAATGATGAATGTAGGCCTCAAATGTTCTTCACATAGCTTGCTTTTGAATTCTAGCTTGATAGAAGGTCCAAAATGTCTTCTAGTATCCAAAAGTTGAAAACGTTCCTTCGAAAGATACTGCAGAGTCATTCCATGGTTCCACAAAAGTGCATCAACCGTGTCATGGCTCATGCAATATGCAATAACAAAGGCCCATAGCTTTGTGCATGGACAACATTTCACAACATTGCAGTAAGAGCACTTCTTTGGCAAGTGCTTTTTACTGCATATAACATTGCAAAATGTGTGAACATTGCACAAGAAAACCCAGAAGTTAAAAATGTCCTTCTTACCTTAGTCTCATTGCAGACATACAGACCTGGAATGGACAATAGTTTCAGGCTGCAGGTAAAGAGATGCCTGGGTCATGCAAGTTTCAAGCAGAGAGTTCGACTTTATCCGCTGACCTTTTCCTTACACTAGCTAGAAAGCAACTTTGTATAAGTTAGTAGTATTAAATGCAATCTCAGTATCAAGCCTTTTAAGCATTCTGACACATGATGATTGCATATAGTCTATGTTTCAAGCATTTGAAATGTGACAGAATGTGGGACGTTGAAACATACTCACCATCCAAAGGTATTTTGGTCTTCTTCCAAGCGTATCGTCCATCAGTTCCAAGAGTTAGAAAAGAGCGTGAAAATGCCAAATTTTTGGGCCTACAAGACAAAAATATAAAATCATGTCATTGAATACATTGGGAGATAAGGGTATTATAGAAATGTATTAAAAGCAAAGCATTAAAGAAGGATACATTGCGTACTTACTTTGACTTGGTGTTCACAAATGATGAATGTAGGCCTCAAATGTTCTTCACATAGCTTGCTTTTGAATTCTAGCTTGATAGAAGGTCCAAAATGTTTTCTAGTATCCAAAAGTTGAAAACGTTCCTTCGAAAGATACTGCAGAGTCATTCCATGGTTCCACAAAAGTGCATCAACCGTGTCATGGCTCATGCAATATGCAATAACAAAGGCCCATAGCTTTGTGCATGGACAACATTTCACAACATTGCAGTAAGAGCACTTCTTTGGCAAGTGCTTTTTACTGCATATAACATTGCAAAATGTGTGAACATTGCACAAGAAAACCCAGAAGTTAAAAATGTCCTTCTTACCTTAGTCTCATTGCAGACATACAGACCTGGAATGGACAATAGTTTCAGGCTGCAGGTAAAGAGATGCCCGGGTCATGCAAGTTTCAAGCAGAGAGTTCGACTTTATCCGCTGACCTTTTCCTTACACTAGCTAGAAAGCAACTTTGTATAAGTTAGTAGTATTAAATGCAATCTCAGTATCAAGCCTTTTAAGCATTCTGACACATGATGATTGCATATAGTCTATGTTTCAAGCATTTGAAATGTGACAGAATGTGGGACGTTGAAACATACTCACCATCCAAAGGTATTTGGTCTTCTTCCAAGCGTATCGTCCATCAGTTCCAAGAGTAAGAAAAGAGCGTAAAAATGCCGACTTTTCGGGTCTACAAGACAAAAACATAAAATCATGTCATTGAATACATTGGAAGATAAGGGCATTATAGAAATGTATTAAAAGCAAAGCATTAAAGAAGGATACATTGTGTACTTACTTTGACTTGGTGTTCACAAATGATGAATGTAGGCCTCAAATGTTCTTCACATCGCTTGCTTTTTAATTCTAGCTTGATAGAAGGTCCAAAATGTCTTCTAGTATCCAAAAGTTGAAAACGTTCCTTCGAAAGATATTGCAGAGCCATTCCATGGTTCCACAAAAGTGCATCAACCGTGTCATGGCTCATGCAATATGCAATAACAAAGGCGCATAGCTTTGTGCATGCACAACATTTCACAACATTGCAGTAAGAGCACTTCTTTGGCAAGTGCTTTTTACTGCATATAACATTGCAAAATGTGTGAACATTGCACAAGAAAACCCAGAAGTTAAAAATGTCCTTCTTACCTTAGTCTCATTGCAGACATACAGGCCTGGAATGGACAATAGTTTCAGGCTGCAGGTAAAGAGATGCCCGGGTCATGCAAGTTTCAAGCAGAGAGTTCGACTTTATCCGCTGACCTTTTCCTTACACTAGCTAGAAAGCAACTTTGTATAAGTTAGTAGTATTAAATGCAATCTCAGTATCAAGACTTTTAAGCATTCTGACACATGATGATTGCATATAGTCTATGTTTCAAGCATTTGAAATGTGACAGAATGTGGGACGTTGAAAAATACTCACCATCCAAAGGTATTTGGTCTTCTTCCAAGCGTTTCGTCCATCAATTCCAAGAGTCAGAAAAGAGCGTGAAAATGCCGACTTTTCGGGTCTACAAGACAAAAACATAAAATCATGTCATTGAATACATTGGGAGATAAGGGCATTATAGAAATGTATTAAAAGCAAAGCATTAAAGAAGGATACATTGTGCACTTACTTTGACTTGGTGTTCACAAATGATGAATGTAGGCCTCAAATGTTCTTCACATAGCTTGCTTTTGAATTCTAGCTTGATAGAAGGTCCAAAATGTCTTCTAGTATCCAAAAGTTGAAAACGTTCCTTCAAAAGATACTGCAGAGCCATTCCATGGTTCCACAAAAGTGCATCAACCATGTCATGGCTCATGCAATATGCAATAACAAAGGCCCATAGCTTTGTGCATGGACAACATTTCACAACATTGCAGTAAGAGCACTTCTTTGGCAAGTGCTTTTTACTGCATATAACATTGCAAAATGTGTGAACATTGCACAAGAAAACCCAGAAGTTAAAAATGTCCTTCTTACCTTAGTCTCATTGCAGACATACAGGCCTGGAATGGACAATATTTTTAGGCTGCAGGTGAAGACATGCCCGGGTCATGCAAGTTTCAAGCAGGGAATTCGAATTTATCCGCTGACCTTTTCCTTACACTAGCTAGAAAGCAACTTTGTATAAGTTAGTAGTATTAAATGCAATCTCAGTATCAAGCCTTTTAAGCATTCTGACACATGATGATTGCATATAGTCTATGTTTCAAGCATTTGAAATGTGACAGAATGTGGGACGTTGAAACATACTCACCATCCAAAGGTATTTTGGTCCTCTTCCAAGCGTATCGTCCATCAATTCCAAGACTCAGAAAAGAGCCTGAAAATGCAGAATTTTCGGGCCTACAAGACAAAAACATAAAATCATGTCATTAAATACATTGGGAGATAAGGGTATTATAGAAATGTATTAAAAGCAAAGCATTAAAGAAGGATACATTGTGTACTTACTTTGACTTGGTGTTCACAAATGATGAATGTAGGCTTCAAATGTTCTTCACATAGCTTGCTTTTGAATTCTAGCTTGATAGAAGGTCCAAAATGTCTTCTAGTATCCAAAAGTTGAAAACGTTCCTTCGAAAGATACTGCAGAGCCATTCCATGGTTCCACAAAAGTGCATCAACCGTGTCATGGCTCATGCAATATGCAATAACAAAGGCCCATAGCTTTGTGCATGGACAACATTTCACAACATTGCAGTAAGAGCACTTCTTTGGCAAGTGCTTTTTACTGCATATAACATTGCAAAATGTGTGAACATTGCACAAGAAAACCCAGAAGTTACAAAAGTCCTTCTTACCTTAGTCTCAATGCAGACATACAGACCTGGAATGGACAATAGTTTCAGGCTGCAGGTAAAGAGATGCCCGGGTCATGCAAGTTTCAAGCAGAGAGTTCGACTTTATCCGCTGACCTTTTCCTTACACTAGCTAGAAAGCAACTTTGTATAAGTTAGTAGTATTAAATGCAATCTCAGTATCAAGCCTTTTAAGCATTCTGACACATGATGATTGCATATAGTCTATGTTTCAAGCATTTGAAATGTGACAGAATGTGGGACGTTGAAACATACTCACCATCCAAAGGTATTTGGTCTTCTTCCAAGCGTATCGTCCATCAATTCCAAGAGTCAGAAAAGAGCGTGAAAATGCAGAATTTTCGGGCCTACAAGACAAAAACATAAAATCATGTCATTAAATACATTGGGAGATAAGGGTATTATAGAAATGTATTAAAAGCAAAGCATTAAAGAAGGATACATTGTGTACTTACTTTGACTTGGTGTTCACAAATGATGAATGTAGGCCTCAAATGTTCTTCACATAGCTTGCTTTTGAATTCTAGCTTGATAGAAGGTCCAAAATGTCTTCTAGTATCCAAAAGTTGAAAACGTTCCTTCGAAAGATACTGCAGAGTCATTCCATGGTTCCACAAAAGTGCATCAACCGTGTCATGGCTCATGCAATATGCAATAACAAAGGCCCATAGCTTTGTGCATGGACAACATTTCACAACATTGCAGTAAGAGCACTTCTTTGGCAAGTGCTTTTTACTGCATATAACATTGCAAAATGTGTGAACATTGCACAAGAAAACCCAGAAGTTACAAAAGTCCTTCTTACCTTAGTCTCAATGCAGACATACAGACCTGGAATGGACAATAGTTTCAGGCTGCAGGTAAAGAGATGCCCGGGTCATGCAAGTTTCAAGCAGAGAGTTCGACTTTATCCGCTGACCTTTTCCTTACACTAGCTAGAAAGCAACTTTGTATAAGTTAGTAGTATTAAATGCAATCTCAGTATCAAGCCTTTTAAGCATTCTGACACATGATGATTGCATATAGTCTATGTTTCAAGCATTTGAAATGTGACAGAATGTGGGACGTTGAAACATACTCACCGTCCAAAGGTATTTGGTCTTCTTCCAAGCGTATCGTCCATCAGTTCCAAGAGTCAGAAAAGAGCGTGAAAATGCCGACTTTTCGGGTCTACAAGACAAAAACATAAAATCATGTCATTGAATACATTGGGAGATAAGGGCATTATAGAAATGTATTAAAAGCAAAGCATTAAAGAAGGATACATTGTGTACTTACTTTGACTTGGTGTTCACAAATGATGAATGTAGGCCTCAAATGTTCTTCACATCGCTTGCTTTTGAATTCTAGCTTGATAGAAGGTCCAAAATGTCTTCTAGTATCCAAAAGTTGAAAACGTTCCTTCGAAAGATACTGCAGAGCCATTCCATGGTTCCACAAAAGTGCATCAACCGTGTCATGGCTCATGCAATATGCAATAACAAAGGCGCATAGCTTTGTGCATGCACAACATTTCACAACATTGCAGTAAGAGCACTTCTTTGGCAAGTGCTTTTTACTGCATATAACATTGCAAAATGTGTGAACATTGCACAAGAAAACCCAGAAGTTAAAAATGTCCTTCTTACCTTAGTCTCATTGCAGACATACAGGCCTGGAATGGACAATATTTTTAGGCTGCAGGTGAAGACATGCCCGGGTCATGCAAGTTTCAAGCAGGGAGTTCGAATTTATCCGCTGACCTTTTCCTTACACTAGCTAGAAAGCAACTTTGTATAAGTTAGTAGTATTAAATGCAATCTCAGTATCAAGCCTTTTAAGCATTCTGACACATGATGATTGCATATAGTCTATGTTTCAAGCATTTGAAATGTGACAGAATGTGGGACGTTGAAACATACTCACCATCCAAAGGTATTTTGGTCCTCTTCCAAGCGTATCGTCCATCAGTTCCAAGAGTTAGAAAAGAGCGTGAAAATGCCAAATTTTTGGGCCTACAAGACAAAAATATAAAATCATGTCATTGAATACATTGGGAGATAAGGGTATTATAGAAATGTATTAAAAGCAAAGCATTAAAGAAGGATACATTGTGTACTTACTTTGACTTGGTGTTCACAAATGATGAATGTAGGCCTCAAATGTTCTTCACATAGCTTGCTTTTGAATTCTAGCTTGATAGAAGGTCCAAAATGTCTTCTAGTATCCAAAAGTTGAAAACGTTCCTTCGAAAGATACTGCAGAGTCATTCCATGGTTCCACAAAAGTGCATCAACCGTGTCATGGCTCATGCAATATGCAATAACAAAGGCCCATAGCTTTGTGCATGGACAACATTTCACAACATTGCAGTAAGAGCACTTCTTTGGCAAGTGCTTTTTACTGCATATAACATTGCAAAATGTGTGAACATTGCACAAGAAAACCCAGAAGTTAAAAATGTCCTTCTTACCTTAGTCTCATTGCAGACATACAGACCTGGAATGGACAATAGTTTCAGGCTGCAGGTAAAGAGATGCCCGGGTCATGCAAGTTTCAAGCAGAGAGTTCGACTTTATCCGCTGACCTTTTCCTTACACTAGCTAGAAAGCAACTTTGTATAAGTTAGTAGTATTAAATGCAATCTCAGTATCAAGCCTTTTAAGCATTCTGACACATGATGATTGCATATAGTCTATGTTTCAAGCATTTGAAATGTGACAGAATGTGGGACGTTGAAACATACTCACCATCCAAAGGTATTTTGGTCCTCTTCCAAGCGTATCGTCCATCAGTTCCAAGAGTTAGAAAAGAGCGTGAAAATGCCAAATTTTTGGGCCTACAAGACAAAAATATAAAATCATGTCATTGAATACATTGGGAGATAAGGGTATTATAGAAATGTATTAAAAGCAAAGCATTAAAGAAGGATACATTGCGTACTTACTTTGACTTGGTGTTCACAAATGATGAATGTAGGCCTCAAATGTTCTTCACATAGCTTGCTTTTGAATTCTAGCTTGATAGAAGGTCCAAAATGTCTTCTAGTATCCAAAAGTTGAAAATGTTCCTTCGAAAGATACTGCAGAGTCATTCCATGGTTCCACAAAAGTGCATCAACCGTGTCATGGCTTATGCAATATGCAATAACAAAGGCCCATAGCTTTGTGCATGGACAACATTTCACAACATTGCAGTAAGAGCACTTCTTTGGCAAGTGCTTTTTACTGCATATAACATTGCAAAATGTGTGAACATTGCACAAGAAAACCCAGAAGTTACAAAAGTCCTTCTTACCTTAGTCTCAATGCAGACATACAGACCTGGAATGGACAATAGTTTCAGGCTGCAGGTAAAGAGATGCCCGGGTCATGCAAGTTTCAAGCAGAGAGTTCGACTTTATCCGCTGACCTTTTCCTTACACTAGCTAGAAAGCAACTTTGTATAAGTTAGTAGTATTAAATGCAATCTCAGTATCAAGCCTTTTAAGCATTCTGACACATGATGATTGCATATAGTCTATGTTTCAAGCATTTGAAATGTGACAGAATGTGGGACGTTGAAACATACTCACCATCCAAAGGTATTTGGTCTTCTTCCAAGCGTATCGTCCATCAGTTCCAAGAGTAAGAAAAGAGCGTAAAAATGCCGACTTTTCGGGTCTACAAGACAAAAACATAAAATCATGTCATTGAATACATTGGAAGATAAGGGCATTATAGAAATGTATTAAAAGCAAAGCATTAAAGAAGGATACATTGTGTACTTACTTTGACTTGGTGTTCACAAATGATGAATGTAGGCCTCAAATGTTCTTCACATCGCTTGCTTTTTAATTCTAGCTTGATAGAAGGTCCAAAATGTCTTCTAGTATCCAAAAGTTGAAAACGTTCCTTCGAAAGATATTGCAGAGCCATTCCATGGTTCCACAAAAGTGCATCAACCGTGTCATGGCTCATGCTATATGCAATAACAAAGGCGCATAGCTTTGTGCATGCACAACATTTCACAACATTGCAGTAAGAGCACTTCTTTGGCAAGTGCTTTTTACTGCATATAACATTGCAAAATGTGTGAACATTGCACAAGAAAACCCAGAAGTTAAAAATGTCCTTCTTACCTTAGTCTCATTGCAGACATACAGGCCTGGAATGGACAATATTTTTAGGCTGCAGGTGAAGACATGCCCGGGTCATGCAAGTTTCAAGCAGGGAGTTCGAATTTATCCGCTGACCTTTTCTTTACACAAGCTAGAAAGCAACTTTGTATAAGTTAGTAGTATTAAATGCAATCTCAGTATCAAGCCTTTTAAGCATTCTGACACATGATGATTGCATATAGTCTATGTTTCAAGCATTTGAAATGTGACAGAATGTGGGACGTTGAAACATACTCACCATCCAAAGGTATTTTGGTCCTCTTCCAAGCGTATCGTCCATCAATTCCAAGACTCAGAAAAGAGCCTGAAAATGCAGAATTTTCGGGCCTACAAGACAAAAACATAAAATCATGTCATTAAATACATTGGGAGATAAGGGTATTATAGAAATGTATTAAAAGCAAAGCATTAAAGAAGGATACATTGTGTACTTACTTTGACTTGGTGTTCACAAATGATGAATGTAGGCCTCAAATGTTCTTCACATAGCTTGCTTTTGAATTCTAGCTTGATAGAAGGTCCAAAATGTCTTCTAGTATCCAAAAGTTGAAAACGTTCCTTCGAAAGATACTGCAGAGTCATTCCATGGTTCCACAAAAGTGCATCAACCGTGTCATGGCTCATGCAATATGCAATAACAAAGGCCCATAGCTTTGTGCATGGACAACATTTCACAACATTGCAGTAAGAGCACTTCTTTGGCAAGTGCTTTTTACTGCATATAACATTGCAAAATGTGTGAACATTGCACAAGAAAACCCAGAAGTTACAAAAGTCCTTCTTACCTTAGTCTCAATGCAGACATACAGACCTGGAATGGACAATAGTTTCAGGCTGCAGGTAAAGAGATGCCCGGGTCATGCAAGTTTCAAGCAGAGAGTTCGACTTTATCCGCTGACCTTTTCCTTACACTAGCTAGAAAGCAACTTTGTATAAGTTAGTAGTATTAAATGCAATCTCAGTATCAAGCCTTTTAAGCATTCTGACACATGATGATTGCATATAGTCTATGTTTCAAGCATTTGAAATGTGACAGAATGTGGGACGTTGAAACATACTCACCATCCAAAGGTATTTTGGTCCTCTTCCAAGCGTATCGTCCATCAATTCCAAGAGTCAGAAAAGAGCCTGAAAATGCAGAATTTTCGGGCCTACAAGACAAAAACATAAAATCATGTCATTAAATACATTGGGAGATAAGGGTATTATAGAAATGTATTAAAAGCAAAGCATTAAAGAAGGATACATTGTGTACTTACTTTGACTTGGTGTTCACAAATGATGAATGTAGGCTTCAAATGTTCTTCACATAGCTTGCTTTTGAATTCTAGCTTGATAGAAGGTCCAAAATGTCTTCTAGTATCCAAAAGTTGAAAACGTTCCTTCGAAAGATACTGCAGAGCCATTCCATGGTTCCACAAAAGTGCATCAACCGTGTCATGGCTCATGCAATATGCAATAACAAAGGCCCATAGCTTTGTGCATGGACAACATTTCACAACATTGCAGTAAGAGCACTTCTTTGGCAAGTGCTTTTTACTGCATATAACATTGCAAAATGTGTGAACATTGCACAAGAAAACCCAGAAGTTACAAAAGTCCTTCTTACCTTAGTCTCAATGCAGACATACAGACCTGGAATGGACAATAGTTTCAGGCTGCAGGTAAAGAGATGCCCGGGTCATGCAAGTTTCAAGCAGAGAGTTCGACTTTATCCGCTGACCTTTTCCTTACACTAGCTAGAAAGCAACTTTGTATAAGTTAGTAGTATTAAATGCAATCTCAGTATCAAGCCTTTTAAGCATTCTGACACATGATGATTGCATATAGTCTATGTTTCAAGCATTTGAAATGTGACAGAATGTGGGACGTTGAAACATACTCACCATCCAAAGGTATTTGGTCTTCTTCCAAGCGTATCGTCCATCAATTCCAAGAGTCAGAAAAGAGCGTGAAAATGCAGAATTTTCGGGCCTACAAGACAAAAACATAAAATCATGTCATTAAATACATTGGGAGATAAGGGTATTATAGAAATGTATTAAAAGCAAAGCATTAAAGAAGGATACATTGTGTACTTACTTTGACTTGGTGTTCACAAATGATGAATGTAGGCCTCAAATGTTCTTCACATAGCTTGCTTTTGAATTCTAGCTTGATAGAAGGTCCAAAATGTCTTCTAGTATCCAAAAGTTGAAAACGTTCCTTCGAAAGATACTGCAGAGTCATTCCATGGTTCCACAAAAGTGCATCAACCGTGTCATGGCTCATGCAATATGCAATAACAAAGGCCCATAGCTTTGTGCATGGACAACATTTCACAACATTGCAGTAAGAGCACTTCTTTGGCAAGTGCTTTTTACTGCATATAACATTGCAAAATGTGTGAACATTGCACAAGAAAACCCAGAAGTTACAAAAGTCCTTCTTACCTTAGTCTCAATGCAGACATACAGACCTGGAATGGACAATAGTTTCAGGCTGCAGGTAAAGAGATGCCCGGGTCATGCAAGTTTCAAGCAGAGAGTTCGACTTTATCCGCTGACCTTTTCCTTACACTAGCTAGAAAGCAACTTTGTATAAGTTAGTAGTATTAAATGCAATCTCAGTATCAAGCCTTTTAAGCATTCTGACACATGATGATTGCATATAGTCTATGTTTCAAGCATTTGAAATGTGACAGAATGTGGGACGTTGAAACATACTCACCGTCCAAAGGTATTTGGTCTTCTTCCAAGCGTATCGTCCATCAGTTCCAAGAGTCAGAAAAGAGCGTGAAAATGCCGACTTTTCGGGTCTACAAGACAAAAACATAAAATCATGTCATTGAATCCATTGGGAGATAAGGGCATTATAGAAATGTATTAAAAGCAAAGCATTAAAGAAGGATACATTGTGTACTTACTTTGACTTGGTGTTCACAAATGATGAATGTAGGCCTCAAATGTTCTTCACATCGCTTGCTTTTGAATTCTAGCTTGATAGAAGGTCCAAAATGTCTTCTAGTATCCAAAAGTTGAAAACGTTCCTTCGAAAGATACTGCAGAGCCATTCCATGGTTCCACAAAAGTGCATCAACCGTGTCATGGCTCATGCAATATGCAATAACAAAGGCGCATAGCTTTGTGCATGCACAACATTTCACAACATTGCAGTAAGAGCACTTCTTTGGCAAGTGCTTTTTACTGCATATAACATTGCAAAATGTGTGAACATTGCACAAGAAAACCCAGAAGTTAAAAATGTCCTTCTTACCTTAGTCTCATTGCAGACATACAGGCCTGGAATGGACAATATTTTTAGGCTGCAGGTGAAGACATGCCCGGGTCATGCAAGTTTCAAGCAGGGAGTTCGAATTTATCCGCTGACCTTTTCCTTACACTAGCTAGAAAGCAACTTTGTATAAGTTAGTAGTATTAAATGCAATCTCAGTATCAAGCCTTTTAAGCATTCTGACACATGATGATTGCATATAGTCTATGTTTCAAGCATTTGAAATGTGACAGAATGTGGGACGTTGAAACATACTCACCATCCAAAGGTATTTTGGTCCTCTTCCAAGCGTATCGTCCATCAGTTCCAAGAGTTAGAAAAGAGCGTGAAAATGCCAAATTTTTGGGCCTACAAGACAAAAATATAAAATCATGTCATTGAATACATTGGGAGATAAGGGTATTATAGAAATGTATTAAAAGCAAAGCATTAAAGAAGGATACATTGTGTACTTACTTTGACTTGGTGTTCACAAATGATGAATGTAGGCCTCAAATGTTCTTCACATAGCTTGCTTTTGAATTCTAGCTTGATAGAAGGTCCAAAATGTCTTCTAGTATCCAAAAGTTGAAAACGTTCCTTCGAAAGATACTGCAGAGTCATTCCATGGTTCCACAAAAGTGCATCAACCGTGTCATGGCTCATGCAATATGCAATAACAAAGGCCCATAGCTTTGTGCATGGACAACATTTCACAACATTGCAGTAAGAGCACTTCTTTGGCAAGTGCTTTTTACTGCATATAACATTGCAAAATGTGTGAACATTGCACAAGAAAACCCAGAAGTTAAAAATGTCCTTCTTACCTTAGTCTCATTGCAGACATACAGACCTGGAATGGACAATAGTTTCAGGCTGCAGGTAAAGAGATGCCCGGGTCATGCAAGTTTCAAGCAGAGAGTTCGACTTTATCCGCTGACCTTTTCCTTACACTAGCTAGAAAGCAACTTTGTATAAGTTAGTAGTATTAAATGCAATCTCAGTATCAAGCCTTTTAAGCATTCTGACACATGATGATTGCATATAGTCTATGTTTCAAGCATTTGAAATGTGACAGAATGTGGGACGTTGAAACATACTCACCGTCCAAAGGTATTTGGTCTTCTTCCAAGCGTATCGTCCCTCAGTTCCAAGAGTCAGAAAAGAGCGTGAAAATGCCGACTTTTCGGGTCTACAAGACAAAAACATAAAATCATGTCATTGAATACATTGGGAGATAAGGGCATTATAGAAATGTATTAAAAGCAAAGCATTAAAGAAGGATACATTGTGTACTTACTTTGACTTGGTGTTCACAAATGATGAATGTAGGCCTCAAATGTTCTTCACATCGCTTGCTTTTGAATTCTAGCTTGATAGAAGGTCCAAAATGTCTTCTAGTATCCAAAAGTTGAAAACGTTCCTTCGAAAGATACTGCAGAGCCATTCCATGGTTCCACAAAAGTGCATCAACCGTGTCATGGCTCATGCAATATGCAATAACAAAGGCGCATAGCTTTGTGCATGCACAACATTTCACAACATTGCAGTAAGAGCACTTCTTTGGCAAGTGCTTTTTACTGCATATAACATTGCAAAATGTGTGAACATTGCACAAGAAAACCCAGAAGTTAAAAATGTCCTTCTTACCTTAGTCTCAATGCAGACATACAGGCCTGGAATGGACAATATTTTTAGGCTGCAGGTGAAGACATGCCCGGGTCATGCAAGTTTCAAGCAGGGAGTTCGAATTTATCCGCTGACCTTTTCCTTACACTAGCTAGAAAGCAACTTTGTATAAGTTAGTAGTATTAAATGCAATCTCAGTATCAAGCCTTTTAAGCATTCTGACACATGATGATTGCATATAGTCTATGTTTCAAGCATTTGAAATGTGACAGAATGTGGGACGTTGAAACATACTCACCATCCAAAGGTATTTGGTCTTCTTCCAAGCGTATCGTCCATCAGTTCCAAGAGTAAGAAAAGAGCGTAAAAATGCCGACTTTTCGGGTCTACAAGACAAAAACATAAAATCATGTCATTGAATACATTGGAAGATAAGGGCATTATAGAAATGTATTAAAAGCAAAGCATTAAAGAAGGATACATTGTGTACTTACTTTGACTTGGTGTTCACAAATGATGAATGTAGGCCTCAAATGTTCTTCACATAGCTTGCTTTTGAATTCTAGCTTGATAGAAGGTCCAAAATGTCTTCTAGTATCCAAAAGTTGAAAACGTTCCTTCGAAAGATACTGCAGAGTCATTCCATGGTTCCACAAAAGTGCATCAACCGTGTCATGGCTCATGCAATATGCAATAACAAAGGCCCATAGCTTTGTGCATGGACAACATTTCACAACATTGCAGTAAGAGCACTTCTTTGGCAAGTGCTTTTTACTGCATATAACATTGCAAAATGTGTGAACATTGCACAAGAAAACCCAGAAGTTACAAAAGTCCTTCTTACCTTAGTCTCAATGCAGACATACAGACCTGGAATGGACAATAGTTTCAGGCTGCAGGTAAAGAGATGCCCGGGTCATGCAAGTTTCAAGCAGAGAGTTCGACTTTATCCGCTGACCTTTTCCTTACACTAGCTAGAAAGCAACTTTGTATAAGTTAGTAGTATTAAATGCAATCTCAGTATCAAGCCTTTTAAGCATTCTGACACATGATGATTGCATATAGTCTATGTTTCAAGCATTTGAAATGTGACAGAATGTGGGACGTTGAAACATACTCACCGTCCAAAGGTATTTGGTCTTCTTCCAAGCGTATCGTCCATCAGTTCCAAGAGTCAGAAAAGAGCGTGAAAATGCCGACTTTTCGGGTCTACAAGACAAAAACATAAAATCATGTCATTGAATCCATTGGGAGATAAGGGCATTATAGAAATGTATTAAAAGCAAAGCATTAAAGAAGGATACATTGTGTACTTACTTTGACTTGGTGTTCACAAATGATGAATGTAGGCCTCAAATGTTCTTCACATCGCTTGCTTTTGAATTCTAGCTTGATAGAAGGTCCAAAATGTCTTCTAGTATCCAAAAGTTGAAAACGTTCCTTCGAAAGATACTGCAGAGCCATTCCATGGTTCCACAAAAGTGCATCAACCGTGTCATGGCTCATGCAATATGCAATAACAAAGGCGCATAGCTTTGTGCATGCACAACATTTCACAACATTGCAGTAAGAGCACTTCTTTGGCAAGTGCTTTTTACTGCATATAACATTGCAAAATGTGTGAACATTGCACAAGAAAACCCAGAAGTTAAAAATGTCCTTCTTACCTTAGTCTCATTGCAGACATACAGGCCTGGAATGGACAATATTTTTAGGCTGCAGGTGAAGACATGCCCGGGTCATGCAAGTTTCAAGCAGGGAGTTCGAATTTATCCGCTGACCTTTTCCTTACACTAGCTAGAAAGCAACTTTGTATAAGTTAGTAGTATTAAATGCAATCTCAGTATCAAGCCTTTTAAGCATTCTGACACATGATGATTGCATATAGTCTATGTTTCAAGCATTTGAAATGTGACAGAATGTGGGACGTTGAAACATACTCACCATCCAAAGGTATTTTGGTCCTCTTCCAAGCGTATCGTCCATCAGTTCCAAGAGTTAGAAAAGAGCGTGAAAATGCCAAATTTTTGGGCCTACAAGACAAAAATATAAAATCATGTCATTGAATACATTGGGAGATAAGGGTATTATAGAAATGTATTAAAAGCAAAGCATTAAAGAAGGATACATTGTGTACTTACTTTGACTTGGTGTTCACAAATGATGAATGTAGGCCTCAAATGTTCTTCACATAGCTTGCTTTTGAATTCTAGCTTGATAGAAGGTCCAAAATGTCTTCTAGTATCCAAAAGTTGAAAACGTTCCTTCGAAAGATACTGCAGAGTCATTCCATGGTTCCACAAAAGTGCATCAACCGTGTCATGGCTCATGCAATATGCAATAACAAAGGCCCATAGCTTTGTGCATGGACAACATTTCACAACATTGCAGTAAGAGCACTTCTTTGGCAAGTGCTTTTTACTGCATATAACATTGCAAAATGTGTGAACATTGCACAAGAAAACCCAGAAGTTAAAAATGTCCTTCTTACCTTAGTCTCATTGCAGACATACAGACCTGGAATGGACAATAGTTTCAGGCTGCAGGTAAAGAGATGCCCGGGTCATGCAAGTTTCAAGCAGAGAGTTCGACTTTATCCGCTGACCTTTTCCTTACACTAGCTAGAAAGCAACTTTGTATAAGTTAGTAGTATTAAATGCAATCTCAGTATCAAGCCTTTTAAGCATTCTGACACATGATGATTGCATATAGTCTATGTTTCAAGCATTTGAAATGTGACAGAATGTGGGACGTTGAAACATACTCACCGTCCAAAGGTATTTGGTCTTCTTCCAAGCGTATCGTCCCTCAGTTCCAAGAGTCAGAAAAGAGCGTGAAAATGCCGACTTTTCGGGTCTACAAGACAAAAACATAAAATCATGTCATTGAATACATTGGGAGATAAGGGCATTATAGAAATGTATTAAAAGCAAAGCATTAAAGAAGGATACATTGTGTACTTACTTTGACTTGGTGTTCACAAATGATGAATGTAGGCCTCAAATGTTCTTCACATCGCTTGCTTTTGAATTCTAGCTTGATAGAAGGTCCAAAATGTCTTCTAGTATCCAAAAGTTGAAAACGTTCCTTCGAAAGATACTGCAGAGCCATTCCATGGTTCCACAAAAGTGCATCAACCGTGTCATGGCTCATGCAATATGCAATAACAAAGGCGCATAGCTTTGTGCATGCACAACATTTCACAACATTGCAGTAAGAGCACTTCTTTGGCAAGTGCTTTTTACTGCATATAACATTGCAAAATGTGTGAACATTGCACAAGAAAACCCAGAAGTTAAAAATGTCCTTCTTACCTTAGTCTCAATGCAGACATACAGGCCTGGAATGGACAATATTTTTAGGCTGCAGGTGAAGACATGCCCGGGTCATGCAAGTTTCAAGCAGGGAGTTCGAATTTATCCGCTGACCTTTTCCTTACACTAGCTAGAAAGCAACTTTGTATAAGTTAGTAGTATTAAATGCAATCTCAGTATCAAGCCTTTTAAGCATTCTGACACATGATGATTGCATATAGTCTATGTTTCAAGCATTTGAAATGTGACAGAATGTGGGACGTTGAAACATACTCACCATCCAAAGGTATTTGGTCTTCTTCCAAGCGTATCGTCCATCAGTTCCAAGAGTAAGAAAAGAGCGTAAAAATGCCGACTTTTCGGGTCTACAAGACAAAAACATAAAATCATGTCATTGAATACATTGGAAGATAAGGGCATTATAGAAATGTATTAAAAGCAAAGCATTAAAGAAGGATACATTGTGTACTTACTTTGACTTGGTGTTCACAAATGATGAATGTAGGCCTCAAATGTTCTTCATATCGCTTGCTTTTTAATTCTAGCTTGATAGAAGGTCCAAAATGTCTTCTAGTATCCAAAAGTTGAAAACGTTCCTTCGAAAGATATTGCAGAGCCATTCCATGGTTCCACAAAAGTGCATCAACCGTGTCATGGCTCATGCAATATGCAATAACAAAGGCGCATAGCTTTGTGCATGCACAACATTTCACAACATTGCAGTAAGAGCACTTCTTTGGCAAGTGCTTTTTACTGCATATAACATTGCAAAATGTGTGAACATTGCACAAGAAAACCCAGAAGTTAAAAATGTCCTTCTTACCTTAGTCTCATTGCAGACATACAGGCCTGGAATGGACAATAGTTTCAGGCTGCAGGTAAAGAGATGCCCGGGTCATGCAAGTTTCAAGCAGAGAGTTCGACTTTATCCGCTGACCTTTTCCTTACACTAGCTAGAAAGCAACTTTGTATAAGTTAGTAGTATTAAATGCAATCTCAGTATCAAGACTTTTAAGCATTCTGACACATGATGATTGCATATAGTCTATGTTTCAAGCATTTGAAATGTGACAGAATGTGGGACGTTGAAAAATACTCACCATCCAAAGGTATTTGGTCTTCTTCCAAGCGTTTCGTCCATCAATTCCAAGAGTCAGAAAAGAGCGTGAAAATGCGGACTTTTCGGGTCTACAAGACAAAAACATAAAATCATGTCATTGAATACATTGGGAGATAAGGGCATTATAGAAATGTATTAAAAGCAAAGCATTAAAGAAGGATACATTGTGCACTTACTTTGACTTGGTGTTCACAAATGATGAATGTAGGCCTCAAATGTTCTTCACATAGCTTGCTTTTGAATTCTAGCTTGATAGAAGGTCCAAAATGTCTTCTAGTATCCAAAAGTTGAAAACGTTCCTTCAAAAGATACTGCAGAGCCATTCCATGGTTCCACAAAAGTGCATCAACCATGTCATGGCTCATGCAATATGCAATAACAAAGGCCCATAGCTTTGTGCATGGACAACATTTCACAACATTGCAGTAAGAGCACTTCTTTGGCAAGTGCTTTTTACTGCATATAACATTGCAAAATGTGTGAACATTGCACAAGAAAACCCAGAAGTTAAAAATGTCCTTCTTACCTTAGTCTCATTGCAGACATACAGGCCTGGAATGGACAATATTTTTAGGCTGCAGGTGAAGACATGCCCGGGTCATGCAAGTTTCAAGCAGGGAGTTCGAATTTATCCGCTGACCTTTTCTTTACACAAGCTAGAAAGCAACTTTGTATAAGTTAGTAGTATTAAATGCAATCTCAGTATCAAGCCTTTTAAGCATTCTGACACATGATGATTGCATATAGTCTATGTTTCAAGCATTTGAAATGTGACAGAATGTGGGACGTTGAAACATACTCACCATCCAAAGGTATTTTGGTCCTCTTCCAAGCGTATCGTCCATCAATTCCAAGACTCAGAAAAGAGCCTGAAAATGCAGAATTTTCGGGCCTACAAGACAAAAACATAAAATCATGTCATTAAATACATTGGGAGATAAGGGTATTATAGAAATGTATTAAAAGCAAAGCATTAAAGAAGGATACATTGTGTACTTACTTTGACTTGGTGTTCACAAATGATGAATGTAGGCCTCAAATGTTCTTCACACAGCTTGCTTTTGAATTCTAGCTTGATAGAAGGTCCAAAATGTCTTCTAGTATCCAAAAGTTGAAAACATTCCTTCGAAAGATACTGCAGAGTCATTCCATGGTTCCACAAAAGTGCATCAACCGTGTCATGGCTCATGCAATATGCAATAACAAAGGCCCATAGCTTTGTGCATGGACAACATTTCACAACATTGCAGTAAGAGCACTTCTTTGGCAAGTGCTTTTTACTGCATATAACATTGCAAAATGTGTGAACATTGCACAAGAAAACCCAGAAGTTACAAAAGTCCTTCTTACCTTAGTCTCAATGCAGACATACAGACCTGGAATGGACAATAGTTTCAGGCTGCAGGTAAAGAGATGCCCGGGTCATGCAAGTTTCAAGCAGAGAGTTCGACTTTATCCGCTGACCTTTTCCTTACACTAGCTAGAAAGCAACTTTGTATAAGTTAGTAGTATTAAATGCAATCTCAGTATCAAGCCTTTTAAGCATTCTGACACATGATGATTGCATATAGTCTATGTTTCAAGCATTTGAAATGTGACAGAATGTGGGACGTTGAAACATACTCACCATCCAAAGGTATTTTGGTCCTCTTCCAAGCGTATCGTCCATCAATTCCAAGAGTCAGAAAAGAGCCTGAAAATGCAGAATTTTCGGGCCTACAAGACAAAAACATAAAATCATGTCATTAAATACATTGGGAGATAAGGGTATTATAGAAATGTATTAAAAGCAAAGCATTAAAGAAGGATACATTGTGTACTTACTTTGAATTGGTGTTCACAAATGATGAATGTAGGCTTCAAATGTTCTTCACATAGCTTGCTTTTGAATTCTAGCTTGATAGAAGGTCCAAAATGTCTTCTAGTATCCAAAAGTTGAAAACGTTCCTTCGAAAGATACTGCAGAGCCATTCCATGGTTCCACAAAAGTGCATCAACCGTGTCATGGCTCATGCAATATGCAATAACAAAGGCCCATAGCTTTGTGCATGGACAACATTTCACAACATTGCAGTAAGAGCACTTCTTTGGCAAGTGCTTTTTACTGCATATAACATTGCAAAATGTGTGAACATTGCACAAGAAAACCCAGAAGTTACAAAAGTCCTTCTTACCTTAGTCTCAATGCAGACATACAGACCTGGAATGGACAATAGTTTCAGGCTGCAGGTAAAGAGATGCCCGGGTCATGCAAGTTTCAAGCAGAGAGTTCGACTTTATCCGCTGACCTTTTCCTTACACTAGCTAGAAAGCAACTTTGTATAAGTTAGTAGTATTAAATGCAATCTCAGTATCAAGCCTTTTAAGCATTCTGACACATGATGATTGCATATAGTCTATGTTTCAAGCATTTGAAATGTGACAGAATGTGGGACGTTGAAACATACTCACCATCCAAAGGTATTTGGTCTTCTTCCAAGCGTATCGTCCATCAATTCCAAGAGTCAGAAAAGAGCGTGAAAATGCAGAATTTTCGGGCCTACAAGACAAAAACATAAAATCATGTCATTAAATACATTGGGAGATAAGGGTATTATAGAAATGTATTAAAAGCAAAGCATTAAAGAAGGATACATTGTGTACTTACTTTGACTTGGTGTTCACAAATGATGAATGTAGGCCTCAAATGTTCTTCACATAGCTTGCTTTTGAATTCTAGCTTGATAGAAGGTCCAAAATGTCTTCTAGTATCCAAAAGTTGAAAACGTTCCTTCGAAAGATACTGCAGAGTCATTCCATGGTTCCACAAAAGTGCATCAACCGTGTCATGGCTCATGCAATATGCAATAACAAAGGCCCATAGCTTTGTGCATGGACAACATTTCACAACATTGCAGTAAGAGCACTTCTTTGGCAAGTGCTTTTTACTGCATATAACATTGCAAAATGTGTGAACATTGCACAAGAAAACCCAGAAGTTACAAAAGTCCTTCTTACCTTAGTCTCAATGCAGACATACAGACCTGGAATGGACAATAGTTTCAGGCTGCAGGTAAAGAGATGCCCGGGTCATGCAAGTTTCAAGCAGAGAGTTCGACTTTATCCGCTGACCTTTTCCTTACACTAGCTAGAAAGCAACTTTGTATAAGTTAGTAGTATTAAATGCAATCTCAGTATCAAGCCTTTTAAGCATTCTGACACATGATGATTGCATATAGTCTATGTTTCAAGCATTTGAAATGTGACAGAATGTGGGACGTTGAAACATACTCACCGTCCAAAGGTATTTGGTCTTCTTCCAAGCGTATCGTCCATCAGTTCCAAGAGTCAGAAAAGAGCGTGAAAATGCCGACTTTTCGGGTCTACAAGACAAAAACATAAAATCATGTCATTGAATACATTGGGAGATAAGGGTATTATAGAAATGTATTAAAAGCAAAGCATTAAAGAAGGATACATTGTGTACTTACTTTGACTTGGTGTTCACAAATGATGAATGTAGGCCTCAAATGTTCTTCACATCGCTTGCTTTTGAATTCTAGCTTGATAGAAGGTCCAAAATGTCTTCTAGTATCCAAAAGTTGAAAACGTTCCTTCGAAAGATACTGCAGAGCCATTCCATGGTTCCACAAAAGTGCATCAACCGTGTCATGGCTCATGCAATATGCAATAACAAAGGCGCATAGCTTTGTGCATGCACAACATTTCACAACATTGCAGTAAGAGCACTTCTTTGGCAAGTGCTTTTTACTGCATATAACATTGCAAAATGTGTGAACATTGCACAAGAAAACCCAGAAGTTAAAAATGTCCTTCTTACCTTAGTCTCATTGCAGACATACAGGCCTGGAATGGACAATATTTTTAGGCTGCAGGTGAAGACATGCCCGGGTCATGCAAGTTTCAAGCAGGGAGTTCGAATTTATCCGCTGACCTTTTCCTTACACTAGCTAGAAAGCAACTTTGTATAAGTTAGTAGTATTAAATGCAATCTCAGTATCAAGCCTTTTAAGCATTCTGACACATGATGATTGCATATAGTCTATGTTTCAAGCATTTGAAATGTGACAGAATGTGGGACGTTGAAACATACTCACCATCCAAAGGTATTTTGGTCCTCTTCCAAGCGTATCGTCCATCAGTTCCAAGAGTTAGAAAAGAGCGTGAAAATGCCAAATTTTTGGGCCTACAAGACAAAAATATAAAATCATGTCATTGAATACATTGGGAGATAAGGGTATTATAGAAATGTATTAAAAGCAAAGCATTAAAGAAGGATACATTGTGTACTTACTTTGACTTGGTGTTCACAAATGATGAATGTAGGCCTCAAATGTTCTTCACATAGCTTGCTTTTGAATTCTAGCTTGATAGAAGGTCCAAAATGTCTTCTAGTATCCAAAAGTTGAAAACGTTCCTTCGAAAGATACTGCAGAGTCATTCCATGGTTCCACAAAAGTGCATCAACCGTGTCATGGCTCATGCAATATGCAATAACAAAGGCCCATAGCTTTGTGCATGGACAACATTTCACAACATTGCAGTAAGAGCACTTCTTTGGCAAGTGCTTTTTACTGCATATAACATTGCAAAATGTGTGAACATTGCACAAGAAAACCCAGAAGTTAAAAATGTCCTTCTTACCTTAGTCTCATTGCAGACATACAGACCTGGAATGGACAATAGTTTCAGGCTGCAGGTAAAGAGATGCCCGGGTCATGCAAGTTTCAAGCAGAGAGTTCGACTTTATCCGCTGACCTTTTCCTTACACTAGCTAGAAAGCAACTTTGTATAAGTTAGTAGTATTAAATGCAATCTCAGTATCAAGCCTTTTAAGCATTCTGACACATGATGATTGCATATAGTCTATGTTTCAAGCATTTGAAATGTGACAGAATGTGGGACGTTGAAACATACTCACCATCCAAAGGTATTTTGGTCCTCTTCCAAGCGTATCGTCCATCAGTTCCAAGAGTTAGAAAAGAGCGTGAAAATGCCAAATTTTTGGGCCTACAAGACAAAAATATAAAATCATGTCATTGAATACATTGGGAGATAAGGGTATTATAGAAATGTATTAAAAGCAAAGCATTAAAGAAGGATACATTGCGTACTTACTTTGACTTGGTGTTCACAAATGATGAATGTAGGCCTCAAATGTTCTTCACATAGCTTGCTTTTGAATTCTAGCTTGATAGAAGGTCCAAAATGTTTTCTAGTATCCAAAAGTTGAAAACGTTCCTTCGAAAGATACTGCAGAGTCATTCCATGGTTCCACAAAAGTGCATCAACCGTGTCATGGCTCATGCAATATGCAATAACAAAGGCCCATAGCTTTGTGCATGCACAACATTTCACAACATTGCAGTAAGAGCACTTCTTTGGCAAGTGCTTTTTACTGCATATAACATTGCAAAATGTGTGAACATTGCACAAGAAAACCCAGAAGTTAAAAATGTCCTTCTTACCTTAGTCTCATTGCAGACATACAGACCTGGAATGGACAATAGTTTCAGGCTGCAGGTAAAGAGATGCCCGGGTCATGCAAGTTTCAAGCAGAGAGTTCGACTTTATCCGCTGACCTTTTCCTTACACTAGCTAGAAAGCAACTTTGTATAAGTTAGTAGTATTAAATGCAATCTCAGTATCAAGCCTTTTAAGCATTCTGACACATGATGATTGCATATAGTCTATGTTTCAAGCATTTGAAATGTGACAGAATGTGGGACGTTGAAACATACTCACCATCCAAAGGTATTTTGGTCCTCTTCCAAGCGTATCGTCCATCAGTTCCAAGAGTTAGAAAAGAGCGTGAAAATGCCAAATTTTTGGGCCTACAAGACAAAAATATAAAATCATGTCATTGAATACATTGGGAGATAAGGGTATTATAGAAATGTATTAAAAGCAAAGCATTAAAGAAGGATACATTGTGTACTTACTTTGACTTGGTGTTCACAAATGATGAATGTAGGCCTCAAATGTTCTTCACATAGCTTGCTTTTGAATTCTAGCTTGATAGAAGGTCCAAAATGTCTTCTAGTATCCAAAAGTTGAAAACGTTCCTTCGAAAGATACTGCAGAGCCATTCCATGGTTCCACAAAAGTGCATCAACCGTGTCATGGCTCATGCAATATGCAATAACAAAGGCCCATAGCTTTGTGCATGGACAACATTTCACAACAGTGCAGTAAGAGCACTTCTTTGGCAAGTGCTTTTTATGCATATAACATTGCAAAATGTGTGAACATTGCACAAGAAAACCCAGAAGTTAAAAATGTCCTTCTTACCTTAGTCTCATTGCAGACATACAGGCCTGGAATGGACAATATTTTTAGGCTGCAGGTGAAGACATGCCCGGGTCATGCAAGTTTCAAGCAGGGAGTTCGAATTTATCCGCTGACCTTTTCCTTACACTAGCTAGAAAGCAACTTTGTATAAGTTAGTAGTATTAAATGCAATCTCAGTATCAAGCCTTTTAAGCATTCTGACACATGATAATTGCATATAGTCTATGTTTCAAGCATTTGAAATGTGACAGAATGTGGGACATTGAAACATACTCACCATCCAAAGGTATTTGGTCTTCTTCCAAGCGTATCGTCCATCAATTCCAAGAGTCAGAAAAGAGCCTGAAAATGCAGAATTTTCGGGCCTACAAGACAAAAACATAAAATCATGTCATTAAATACATTGGGAGATAAGGGTATTATAGAAATGTATTAAAAGCAAAGCATTAAAGAAGGATACATTGTGTACTTACTTTGACTTGGTGTTCACAAATGATGAATGTAGGCCTCAAATGTTCTTCACATAGCTTGCTTTTGAATTCTAGCTTGATAGAAGGTCCAAAATGTCTTCTAGTATCCAAAAGTTGAAAATGTTCCTTCGAAAGATACTGCAGAGTCATTCCATGGTTCCACAAAAGTGCATCAACCGTGTCATGGCTTATGCAATATGCAATAACAAAGGCCCATAGCTTTGTGCATGGACAACATTTCACAACATTGCAGTAAGAGCACTTCTTTGGCAAGTGCTTTTTACTGCATATAACATTGCAAAATGTGTGAACATTGCACAAGAAAACCCAGAAGTTACAAAAGTCCTTCTTACCTTAGTCTCAATGCAGACATACAGACCTGGAATGGACAATAGTTTCAGGCTGCAGGTAAAGAGATGCCCGGGTCATGCAAGTTTCAAGCAGAGAGTTCGACTTTATCCGCTGACCTTTTCCTTACACTAGCTAGAAAGCAACTTTGTATAAGTTAGTAGTATTAAATGCAATCTCAGTATCAAGCCTTTTAAGCATTCTGACACATGATGATTGCATATAGTCTATGTTTCAAGCATTTGAAATGTGACAGAATGTGGGACGTTGAAACATACTCACCATCCAAAGGTATTTGGTCTTCTTCCAAGCGTATCGTCCATCAGTTCCAAGAGTCAGAAAAGAGCGTAAAAATGCCAACTTTTCGGGTCTACAAGACAAAAACATAAAATCATGTCATTGAATACATTGGAAGATAAGGGCATTATAGAAATGTATTAAAAGCAAAGCATTAAAGAAGGATACATTGTGTACTTACTTTGACTTGGTGTTCACAAATGATGAATGTAGGCCTCAAATGTTCTTCACATCGCTTGCTTTTTAATTCTAGCTTGATAGAAGGTCCAAAATGTCTTCTAGTATCCAAAAGTTGAAAACGTTCCTTCGAAAGATATTGCAGAGCCATTCCATGGTTCCACAAAAGTGCATCAACCGTGTCATGGCTCATGCAATATGCAATAACAAAGGCGCATAGCTTTGTGCATGCACAACATTTCACAACATAGCAGTAAGAGCACTTCTTTGGCAAGTGCTTTTTACTGCATATAACATTGCAAAATGTGTGAACATTGCACAAGAAAACCCAGAAGTTAAAAATGTCCTTCTTACCTTAGTCTCATTGCAGACATACAGGCCTGGAATGGACAATAGTTTCAGGCTGCAGGTAAAGAGATGCCCGGGTCGTGCAAGTTTCAAGCAGAGAGTTCGACTTTATCCGCTGACCTTTTCCTTACACTAGCTAGAAAGCAACTTTGTATAAGTTAGTAGTATTAAATGCAATCTCAGTATCAAGCCTTTTAAGCATTCTGACACATGATGATTGCATATAGTCTATGTTTCAAGCATTTGAAATGTGACAGAATGTGGGACGTTGAAACATACTCACCATCCAAAGGTATTTGGTCTTCTTCCAAGCGTTTCGTCCATCAATTCCAAGAGTCAGAAAAGAGCGTGAAAATGCCGACTTTTCGGGTCTACAAGACAAAAACATAAAATCATGTCATTGAATACATTGGGAGATAAGGGCATTATAGAAATGTATTAAAAGCAAAGCATTAAAGAAGGATACATTGTGCACTTACTTTGACTTGGTGTTCACAAATGATGAATGTAGGCTTCAAATGTTCTTCACATAGCTTGCTTTTGAATTCTAGTTTGATAGAAGGTCCAAAATGTCTTCTAGTATCCAAAAGTTGAAAACGTTCCTTCAAAAGATACTGCAGAGCCATTCCATGGTTCCACAAAAGTGCATCAACCATGTCATGGCTCATGCAATACGCAATAACAAAGGCCCATAGCTTTGTGCATGGACAACATTTCACAACATTGCAGTAAGAGCACTTCTTTGGCAAGTGCTTTTTACTGCATATAACACTGCAAAATGTGTGAACATTGCACAAGAAAACCCAGAAGTTAAAAATGTCCTTCTTACCTTAGTCTCATTGCAGACATACAGGCCTGGAATGGACAATATTTTTAGGCTGCAGGTGAAGACATGCCCGGGTCATGCAAGTTTCAAGCAGGGAATTCGAATTTATCCGCTGACCTTTTCCTTACACTAGCTAGAAAGCAACTTTGTATAAGTTAGTAGTATTAAAGGAGATGTCCCGCGCCGAAACGGGTTTTTTTTTTTTTCAACCCCCCCCCCCGTTCGGCGCGAGACAACCCCGATGCAGGGAAGTAAAGGAAGCTTACCGGAGCGCTTACCTTAATCCCCGCGCTCCGGTGACTTTAATACTTACCGCTGAAGATGGCCGCCGGGATCCTCTGTCTTCGTGGACCGCAGCTCTTCTGTGCGGTCCACTGCCGATTCCAGCCTCCTGATTGGCTGGAATCGGCACGTGACGGGGCGGAGCTACACGGAGCCGCTCTCTGGCACGAGCGGCTCCATAGAAGACTACAGAAGACCCGGACTGCGCAAGCGCGGCTAATTTGGCCATCGGAGGCCGAAAATTAGTCGGCACCATGGAGACGAGGACGCCAGCAACGGAGCAGGTAAGTATAAAACTTTTTATAACTTCTGTATGGCTCATAATTAATGCACAATGTATATTACAAAGTGCATTATTATGGCCATACAGAAGTGTATAGACCCACTTGCTGCCTCGGGACAACCCCTTTAAATGCAATCTCAGTATCAAGCCTTTTAAGCATTCTGACACATGATGATTGCATATAGTCTATGTTTCAAGCATTTGAAATGTGACAGAATGTGGGACGTTGAAACATACTCACCATCCAAAGGTATTTTGGTCCTCTTCCAAGCGTATCGTCCATCAATTCCAAGAGTCAGAAAAGAGCCTGAAAATGCAGAATTTTCGGGCCTACAAGACAAAAACATAAAATCATGTCATTAAATACATTGGGAGATAAGGGTATTATAGAAATGTATTAAAAGCAAAGCATTAAAGAAGGATACATTGTGTACTTACTTTGACTTGGTGTTCACAAATGATGAATGTAGGCCTCAAATGTTCTTCACATCGCTTGCTTTTTAATTCTAGCTTGATAGAAGGTCCAAAATGTCTTCTAGTATCCAAAAGTTGAAAACGTTCCTTCGAAAGATACTGCAGAGCCATTCCATGGTTCCACAAAAGTGCATCAACCGTGTCATGGCTCATGCAATATGCAATAACAAAGGCCCATAGCTTTGTGCATGGACAACATTTCACAACATTGCAGTAAGAGCACTTCTTTGGCAAGTGCTTTTTACTGCATATAACATTGCAAAATGTGTGAACATTGCACAAGAAAACCCAGAATTTACAAAAGTCCTTCTTACCTTAGTCTCAATGCAGACATACAGGCCTGGAATGGACAATATTTTTAGGCTGCAGGTGAAGACATGCCCGGGTCATGCAAGTTTCAAGCAGGGAGTTCGACTTTATCCGCTGACCTTTTCTTTACACTAGCTAGAAAGCAACTTTGTATAAGTTAGTAGTATTAAATGCAATCTCAGTATCAAGCATTTTAAGCATTCTGACACATGATGATTGCATATAGTCTATGTTTCAAGCATTTGAAATGTGACAGAATGTGGGACGTTGAAACATACTCACCATCCACAGGTATTTTGGTCTTCTTCCAAGCGTATCGTCCATCAGTTCCAAGAGTTAGAAAAGAGCGTGAAAATGCCAAATTTTTGGGCCTACAAGACAAAAACATAAAATCATGTCATTGAATACATTGGGAGATAAGAGCATTATAGAAATGTATTAAAAGCAAAGCATTAAAGAAGGATACATTGTGTACTTACTTTGACTTGATGTTCACAAATGATGAATGTAGGCCTCAAATGTTCTTCACATAGCTTGCTTTTTAATTCTAGCTTGATAGAAGGTCCAAAATGTCTTCTAGTATCCAAAAGTTGAAAACGTTCCTTCGAAAGATACTGCAGAGCCATTCCATGGTTCCACAAAAGTGCATCAACCGTGTCATGGCTCATGCAATATGCAATAACAAAGGCCCATAGCTTTGTGCATGGACAACATTTCACAACATTGCAGTAAGAGCACTTCTTTGGCAAGTGCTTTTTACTGCATATAACATTGCAAAATGTGTGAACATTGCACAGGAAAACCCAGAAGTTACAAAAGTCCTTTTTACCTTAGTCTCAATGCACACGTACAGGCCTGGAATGGACAATAGTTTCAGGCTGCAGGTAAAGAGATGCCCGGGTCATGCAAGTTTCAAGCAGAGAGTTCGACTTTATCCGCTGACCTTTTCCTTACACTAGCTAGAAAGCAACTTTGTATAAGTTAGTAGTATTAAATGCAATCTCAGTATCAAGCCTTTTAAGCATTCTGACACATGATGATTGCATATAGTCTATGTTTCAAGCATTTGAAATGTGACAGAATGTGGGACGTTGAAACATACTCACCGTCCAAAGGTATTTGGTCTTCTTCCAAGCGTATCGTCCATCAGTTCCAAGAGTCAGAAAAGAGCGTGAAAATGCCGACTTTTCGGGTCTACAAGACAAAAACATAAAATCATGTCATTGAATACATTGGGAGATAAGGGCATTATAGAAATGTATTAAAAGCAAAGCATTAAAGAAGGATACATTGTGTACTTACTTTGACTTGGTGTTCACAAATGATGAATGTAGGCCTCAAATGTTCTTCACATCGCTTGCTTTTGAATTCTAGCTTGATAGAAGGTCCAAAATGTCTTCTAGTATCCAAAAGTTGAAAACGTTCCTTCGAAAGATACTGCAGAGCCATTCCATGGTTCCACAAAAGTGCATCAACCGTGTCATGGCTCATGCAATATGCAATAACAAAGGCCCATAGCTTTGTGCATGCACAACATTTCACAACATTGCAGTAAGAGCACTTCTTTGGCAAGTGCTTTTTACTGCATATAACATTGCAAAATGTGTGAACATTGCACAAGAAAACCCAGAAGTTAAAAATGTCCTTCTTACCTTAGTCTCATTGCAGACATACAGGCCTGGAATGGACAATATTTTTAGGCTGCAGGTGAAGACATGCCCGGGTCATGCAAGTTTCAAGCAGGGAGTTCGAATTTATCCGCTGACCTTTTCCTTACACTAGCTAGAAAGCAACTTTGTATAAGTTAGTAGTATTAAATGCAATCTCAGTATCAAGCCTTTTAAGCATTCTGACACATGATGATTGCATATAGTCTATGTTTCAAGCATTTGAAATGTGACAGAATGTGGGACGTTGAAACATACTCACCATCCAAAGGTATTTTGGTCCTCTTCCAAGCGTATCGTCCATCAGTTCCAAGAGTTAGAAAAGAGCGTGAAAATGCCAAATTTTTGGGCCTACAAGACAAAAATATAAAATCATGTCATTGAATACATTGGGAGATAAGGGTATTATAGAAATGTATTAAAAGCAAAGCATTAAAGAAGGATACATTGTGTACTTACTTTGACTTGGTGTTCACAAATGATGAATGTAGGCCTCAAATGTTCTTCACATAGCTTGCTTTTGAATTCTAGCTTGATAGAAGGTCCAAAATGTCTTCTAGTATCCAAAAGTTGAAAACGTTCCTTCGAAAGATACTGCAGAGTCATTCCATGGTTCCACAAAAGTGCATCAACCGTGTCATGGCTCATGCAATATGCAATAACAAAGGCCCATAGCTTTGTGCATGGACAACATTTCACAACATTGCAGTAAGAGCACTTCTTTGGCAAGTGCTTTTTACTGCATATAACATTGCAAAATGTGTGAACATTGCACAAGAAAACCCAGAAGTTAAAAATGTCCTTCTTACCTTAGTCTCATTGCAGACATACAGACCTGGAATGGACAATAGTTTCAGGCTGCAGGTAAAGAGATGCCCGGGTCATGCAAGTTTCAAGCAGAGAGTTCGACTTTATCCGCTGACCTTTTCCTTACACTAGCTAGAAAGCAACTTTGTATAAGTTAGTAGTATTAAATGCAATCTCAGTATCAAGCCTTTTAAGCATTCTGACACATGATGATTGCATATAGTCTATGTTTCAAGCATTTGAAATGTGACAGAATGTGGGACGTTGAAACATACTCACCATCCAAAGGTATTTTGGTCCTCTTCCAAGCGTATCGTCCATCAGTTCCAAGAGTTAGAAAAGAGCGTGAAAATGCCAAATTTTTGGGCCTACAAGACAAAAATATAAAATCATGTCATTGAATACATTGGGAGATAAGGGTATTATAGAAATGTATTAAAAGCAAAGCATTAAAGAAGGATACATTGCGTACTTACTTTGACTTGGTGTTCACAAATGATGAATGTAGGCCTCAAATGTTCTTCACATAGCTTGCTTTTGAATTCTAGCTTGATAGAAGGTCCAAAATGTCTTCTAGTATCCAAAAGTTGAAAATGTTCCTTCGAAAGATACTGCAGAGTCATTCCATGGTTCCACAAAAGTGCATCAACCGTGTCATGGCTTATGCAATATGCAATAACAAAGGCCCATAGCTTTGTGCATGGACAACATTTCACAACATTGCAGTAAGAGCACTTCTTTGGCAAGTGCTTTTTACTGCATATAACATTGCAAAATGTGTGAACATTGCACAAGAAAACCCAGAAGTTACAAAAGTCCTTCTTACCTTAGTCTCAATGCAGACATACAGACCTGGAATGGACAATAGTTTCAGGCTGCAGGTAAAGAGATGCCCGGGTCATGCAAGTTTCAAGCAGAGAGTTCGACTTTATCCGCTGACCTTTTCCTTACACTAGCTAGAATGCAACTTTGTATAAGTTAGTAGTATTAAATGCAATCTCAGTATCAAGCCTTTTAAGCATTCTGACACATGATGATTGCATATAGTCTATGTTTCAAGCATTTGAAATGTGACAGAATGTGGGACGTTGAAACATACTCACCATCCAAAGGTATTTGGTCTTCTTCCAAGCGTATCGTCCATCAGTTCCAAGAGTAAGAAAAGAGCGTAAAAATGCCGACTTTTCGGGTCTACAAGACAAAAACATAAAATCATGTCATTGAATACATTGGAAGATAAGGGCATTATAGAAATGTATTAAAAGCAAAGCATTAAAGAAGGATACATTGTGTACTTACTTTGACTTGGTGTTCACAAATGATGAATGTAGGCCTCAAATGTTCTTCATATCGCTTGCTTTTTAATTCTAGCTTGATAGAAGGTCCAAAATGTCTTCTAGTATCCAAAAGTTGAAAACGTTCCTTCGAAAGATATTGCAGAGCCATTCCATGGTTCCACAAAAGTGCATCAACCGTGTCATGGCTCATGCAATATGCAATAACAAAGGCGCATAGCTTTGTGCATGCACAACATTTCACAACATTGCAGTAAGAGCACTTCTTTGGCAAGTGCTTTTTACTGCATATAACATTGCAAAATGTGTGAACATTGCACAAGAAAACCCAGAAGTTAAAAATGTCCTTCTTACCTTAGTCTCATTGCAGACATACAGGCCTGGAATGGACAATAGTTTCAGGCTGCAGGTAAAGAGATGCCCGGGTCATGCAAGTTTCAAGCAGAGAGTTCGACTTTATCCGCTGACCTTTTCCTTACACTAGCTAGAAAGCAACTTTGTATAAGTTAGTAGTATTAAATGCAATCTCAGTATCAAGACTTTTAAGCATTCTGACACATGATGATTGCATATAGTCTATGTTTCAAGCATTTGAAATGTGACAGAATGTGGGACGTTGAAAAATACTCACCATCCAAAGGTATTTGGTCTTCTTCCAAGCGTTTCGTCCATCAATTCCAAGAGTCAGAAAAGAGCGTGAAAATGCCGACTTTTCGGGTCTACAAGACAAAAACATAAAATCATGTCATTGAATACATTGGGAGATAAGGGCATTATAGAAATGTATTAAAAGCAAAGCATTAAAGAAGGATACATTGTGCACTTACTTTGACTTGGTGTTCACAAATGATGAATGTAGGCCTCAAATGTTCTTCACATAGCTTGCTTTTGAATTCTAGCTTGATAGAAGGTCCAAAATGTCTTCTAGTATCCAAAAGTTGAAAACGTTCCTTCAAAAGATACTGCAGAGCCATTCCATGGTTCCACAAAAGTGCATCAACCATGTCATGGCTCATGCAATATGCAATAACAAAGGCCCATAGCTTTGTGCATGGACAACATTTCACAACATTGCAGTAAGAGCACTTCTTTGGCAAGTGCTTTTTACTGCATATAACATTGCAAAATGTGTGAACATTGCACAAGAAAACCCAGAAGTTAAAAATGTCCTTCTTACCTTAGTCTCATTGCAGACATACAGGCCTGGAATGGACAATATTTTTAGGCTGCAGGTGAAGACATGCCCGGGTCATGCAAGTTTCAAGCAGGGAGTTCGAATTTATCCGCTGACCTTTTCTTTACACTAGCTAGAAAGCAACTTTGTATAAGTTAGTAGTATTAAATGCAATCTCAGTATCAAGCCTTTTAAGCATTCTGACACATGATGATTGCATATAGTCTATGTTTCAAGCATTTGAAATGTGACAGAATGTGGGACGTTGAAACATACTCACCATCCAAAGGTATTTTGGTCCTCTTCCAAGCGTATCGTCCATCAATTCCAAGACTCAGAAAAGAGCCTGAAAATGCAGAATTTTCGGGCCTACAAGACAAAAACATAAAATCATGTCATTAAATACATTGGGAGATAAGGGTATTATAGAAATGTATTAAAAGCAAAGCATTAAAGAAGGATACATTGTGTACTTACTTTGACTTGGTGTTCACAAATGATGAATGTAGGCCTCAAATGTTCTTCACATAGCTTGCTTTTGAATTCTAGCTTGATAGAAGGTCCAAAATGTCTTCTAGTATCCAAAAGTTGAAAACATTCCTTCGAAAGATACTGCAGAGTCATTCCATGGTTCCACAAAAGTGCATCAACCGTGTCATGGCTCATGCAATATGCAATAACAAAGGCCCATAGCTTTGTGCATGGACAACATTTCACAACATTGCAGTAAGAGCACTTCTTTGGCAAGTGCTTTTTACTGCATATAACATTGCAAAATGTGTGAACATTGCACAAGAAAACCCAGAAGTTACAAAAGTCCTTCTTACCTTAGTCTCAATGCAGACATACAGACCTGGAATGGACAATAGTTTCAGGCTGCAGGTAAAGAGATGCCCGGGTCATGCAAGTTTCAAGCAGAGAGTTCGACTTTATCCGCTGACCTTTTCCTTACACTAGCTAGAAAGCAACTTTGTATAAGTTAGTAGTATTAAATGCAATCTCAGTATCAAGCCTTTTAAGCATTCTGACACATGATGATTGCATATAGTCTATGTTTCAAGCATTTGAAATGTGACAGAATGTGGGACGTTGAAACATACTCACCATCCAAAGGTATTTTGGTCCTCTTCCAAGCGTATCGTCCATCAATTCCAAGAGTCAGAAAAGAGCCTGAAAATGCAGAATTTTCGGGCCTACAAGACAAAAACATAAAATCATGTCATTAAATACATTGGGAGATAAGGGTATTATAGAAATGTATTAAAAGCAAAGCATTAAAGAAGGATACATTGTGTACTTACTTTGACTTGGTGTTCACAAATGATGAATGTAGGCTTCAAATGTTCTTCACATAGCTTGCTTTTGAATTCTAGCTTGATAGAAGGTCCAAAATGTCTTCTAGTATCCAAAAGTTGAAAACGTTCCTTCGAAAGATACTGCAGAGCCATTCCATGGTTCCACAAAAGTGCATCAACCGTGTCATGGCTCATGCAATATGCAATAACAAAGGCCCATAGCTTTGTGCATGGACAACATTTCACAACATTGCAGTAAGAGCACTTCTTTGGCAAGTGCTTTTTACTGCATATAACATTGCAAAATGTGTGAACATTGCACAAGAAAACCCAGAAGTTACAAAAGTCCTTCTTACCTTAGTCTCAATGCAGACATACAGACCTGGAATGGACAATAGTTTCAGGCTGCAGGTAAAGAGATGCCCGGGTCATGCAAGTTTCAAGCAGAGAGTTCGACTTTATCCGCTGACCTTTTCCTTACACTAGCTAGAAAGCAACTTTGTATAAGTTAGTAGTATTAAATGCAATCTCAGTATCAAGCCTTTTAAGCATTCTGACACATGATGATTGCATATAGTCTATGTTTCAAGCATTTGAAATGTGACAGAATGTGGGACGTTGAAACATACTCACCATCCAAAGGTATTTGGTCTTCTTCCAAGCGTATCGTCCATCAATTCCAAGAGTCAGAAAAGAGCGTGAAAATGCAGAATTTTCGGGCCTACAAGACAAAAACATAAAATCATGTCATTAAATACATTGGGAGATAAGGGTATTATAGAAATGTATTAAAAGCAAAGCATTAAAGAAGGGTACATTGTGTACTTACTTTGACTTGGTGTTCACAAATGATGAATGTAGGCCTCAAATGTTCTTCACATAGCTTGCTTTTGAATTCTAGCTTGATAGAAGGTCCAAAATGTCTTCTAGTATCCAAAAGTTGAAAACGTTCCTTCGAAAGATACTGCAGAGTCATTCCATGGTTCCACAAAAGTGCATCAACCGTGTCATGGCTCATGCAATATGCAATAACAAAGGCCCATAGCTTTGTGCATGGACAACATTTCACAACATTGCAGTAAGAGCACTTCTTTGGCAAGTGCTTTTTACTGCATATAACATTGCAAAATGTGTGAACATTGCACAAGAAAACCCAGAAGTTACAAAAGTCCTTCTTACCTTAGTCTCAATGCAGACATACAGACCTGGAATGGACAATAGTTTCAGGCTGCAGGTAAAGAGATGCCCGGGTCATGCAAGTTTCAAGCAGAGAGTTCGACTTTATCCGCTGACCTTTTCCTTACACTAGCTAGAAAGCAACTTTGTATAAGTTAGTAGTATTAAATGCAATCTCAGTATCAAGCCTTTTAAGCATTCTGACACATGATGATTGCATATAGTCTATGTTTCAAGCATTTGAAATGTGACAGAATGTGGGACGTTGAAACATACTCACCGTCCAAAGGTATTTGGTCTTCTTCCAAGCGTATCGTCCATCAGTTCCAAGAGTCAGAAAAGAGCGTGAAAATGCCGACTTTTCGGGTCTACAAGACAAAAACATAAAATCATGTCATTGAATACATTGGGAGATAAGGGCATTATAGAAATGTATTAAAAGCAAAGCATTAAAGAAGGATACATTGTGTACTTACTTTGACTTGGTGTTCACAAATGATGAATGTAGGCCTCAAATGTTCTTCACATCGCTTGCTTTTGAATTCTAGCTTGATAGAAGGTCCAAAATGTCTTCTAGTATCCAAAAGTTGAAAACATTCCTTCGAAAGATACTGCAGAGCCATTCCATGGTTCCACAAAAGTGCATCAACCGTGTCATGGCTCATGCAATATGCAATAACAAAGGCGCATAGCTTTGTGCATGCACAACATTTCACAACATTGCAGTAAGAGCACTTCTTTGGCAAGTGCTTTTTACTGCATATAACATTGCAAAATGTGTGAACATTGCACAAGAAAACCCAGAAGTTAAAAATGTCCTTCTTACCTTAGTCTCATTGCAGACATACAGGCCTGGAATGGACAATATTTTTAGGCTGCAGGTGAAGACATGACCGGGTCATGCAAGTTTCAAGCAGGGAGTTCGAATTTATCCGCTGACCTTTTCCTTACACTAGCTAGAAAGCAACTTTGTATAAGTTAGTAGTATTAAATGCAATCTCAGTATCAAGCCTTTTAAGCATTCTGACACATGATGATTGCATATAGTCTATGTTTCAAGCATTTGAAATGTGACAGAATGTGGGACGTTGAAACATACTCACCATCCAAAGGTATTTTGGTCCTCTTCCAAGCGTATCGTCCATCAGTTCCAAGAGTTAGAAAAGAGCGTGAAAATGCCAAATTTTTGGGCCTACAAGACAAAAATATAAAATCATGTCATTGAATACATTGGGAGATAAGGGTATTATAGAAATGTATTAAAAGCAAAGCATTAAAGAAGGATACATTGTGTACTTACTTTGACTTGGTGTTCACAAATGATGAATGTAGGCCTCAAATGTTCTTCACATAGCTTGCTTTTGAATTCTAGCTTGATAGAAGGTCCAAAATGTCTTCTAGTATCCAAAAGTTGAAAACGTTCCTTCGAAAGATACTGCAGAGTCATTCCATGGTTCCACAAAAGTGCATCAACCGTGTCATGGCTCATGCAATATGCAATAACAAAGGCCCATAGCTTTGTGCATGGACAACATTTCACAACATTGCAGTAAGAGCACTTCTTTGGCAAGTGCTTTTTATGCATATAACATTGCAAAATGTGTGAACATTGCACAAGAAAACCCAGAAGTTAAAAATGTCCTTCTTACCTTAGTCTCATTGCAGACATACAGGCCTGGAATGGACAATATTTTTAGGCTGCAGGTGAAGACATGCCCGGGTCATGCAAGTTTCAAGCAGGGAGTTCGAATTTATCCGCTGACCTTTTCCTTACACTAGCTAGAAAGCAACTTTGTATAAGTTAGTAGTATTAAATGCAATCTCAGTATCAAGCCTTTTAAGCATTCTGACACATGATAATTGCATATAGTCTATGTTTCAAGCATTTGAAATGTGACAGAATGTGGGACATTGAAACATACTCACCATCCAAAGGTATTTGGTCTTCTTCCAAGCGTATCGTCCATCAATTCCAAGAGTCAGAAAAGAGCCTGAAAATGCAGAATTTTCGGGCCTACAAGACAAAAACATAAAATCATGTCATTAAATACATTGGGAGATAAGGGTATTATAGAAATGTATTAAAAGCAAAGCATTAAAGAAGGATACATTGTGTACTTACTTTGACTTGGTGTTCACAAATGATGAATGTAGGCCTCAAATGTTCTTCACATAGCTTGCTTTTGAATTCTAGCTTGATAGAAGGTCCAAAATGTCTTCTAGTATCCAAAAGTTGAAAATGTTCCTTCGAAAGATACTGCAGAGTCATTCCATGGTTCCACAAAAGTGCATCAACCGTGTCATGGCTTATGCAATATGCAATAACAAAGGCCCATAGCTTTGTGCATGGACAACATTTCACAACATTGCAGTAAGAGCACTTCTTTGGCAAGTGCTTTTTACTGCATATAACATTGCAAAATGTGTGAACATTGCACAAGAAAACCCAGAAGTTACAAAAGTCCTTCTTACCTTAGTCTCAATGCAGACATACAGACCTGGAATGGACAATAGTTTCAGGCTGCAGGTAAAGAGATGCCCGGGTCATGCAAGTTTCAAGCAGAGAGTTCGACTTTATCCGCTGACCTTTTCCTTACACTAGCTAGAAAGCAACTTTGTATAAGTTAGTAGTATTAAATGCAATCTCAGTATCAAGCCTTTTAAGCATTCTGACACATGATGATTGCATATAGTCTATGTTTCAAGCATTTGAAATGTGACAGAATGTGGGACGTTGAAACATACTCACCATCCAAAGGTATTTGGTCTTCTTCCAAGCGTATCGTCCATCAGTTCCAAGAGTCAGAAAAGAGCGTAAAAATGCCAACTTTTCGGGTCTACAAGACAAAAACATAAAATCATGTCATTGAATACATTGGAAGATAAGGGCATTATAGAAATGTATTAAAAGCAAAGCATTAAAGAAGGATATATTGTGTACTTACTTTGACTTGGTGTTCACAAATGATGAATGTAGGCCTCAAATGTTCTTCACATCGCTTGCTTTTTAATTCTAGCTTGATAGAAGGTCCAAAATGTCTTCTAGTATCCAAAAGTTGAAAACGTTCCTTCGAAAGATATTGCAGAGCCATTCCATGGTTCCACAAAAGTGCATCAACCGTGTCATGGCTCATGCAATATGCAATAACAAAGGCGCATAGCTTTGTGCATGCACAACATTTCACAACATAGCAGTAAGAGCACTTCTTTGGCAAGTGCTTTTTACTGCATATAACATTGCAAAATGTGTGAACATTGCACAAGAAAACCCAGAAGTTAAAAATGTCCTTCTTACCTTAGTCTCATTGCAGACATACAGGCCTGGAATGGACAATAGTTTCAGGCTGCAGGTAAAGAGATGCCCGGGTCGTGCAAGTTTCAAGCAGAGAGTTCGACTTTATCCGCTGACCTTTTCCTTACACTAGCTAGAAAGCAACTTTGTATAAGTTAGTAGTATTAAATGCAATCTCAGTATCAAGACTTTTAAGCATTCTGACACATGATGATTGCATATAGTCTATGTTTCAAGCATTTGAAATGTGACAGAATGTGGGACGTTGAAACATACTCACCATCCAAAGGTATTTGGTCTTCTTCCAAGCGTTTCGTCCATCAATTCCAAGAGTCAGAAAAGAGCGTGAAAATGCCGACTTTTCGGGTCTACAAGACAAAAACATAAAATCATGTCATTGAATACATTGGGAGATAAGGGCATTATAGAAATGTATTAAAAGCAAAGCATTAAAGAAGGATACATTGTGCACTTACTTTGACTTGGTGTTCACAAATGATGAATGTAGGCCTCAAATGTTCTTCACATAGCTTGCTTTTGAATTCTAGTTTGATAGAAGGTCCAAAATGTCTTCTAGTATCCAAAAGTTGAAAACGTTCCTTCAAAAGATACTGCAGAGCCATTCCATGGTTCCACAAAAGTGCATCAACCATGTCATGGCTCATGCAATACGCAATAACAAAGGCCCATAGCTTTGTGCATGGACAACATTTCACAACATTGCAGTAAGAGCACTTCTTTGGCAAGTGCTTTTTACTGCATATAACATTGCAAAATGTGTGAACATTGCACAAGAAAACCCAGAAGTTAAAAATGTCCTTCTTACCTTAGTCTCATTGCAGACATACAGGCCTGGAATGGACAATATTTTTAGGCTGCAGGTGAAGACATGCCCGGGTCATGCAAGTTTCAAGCAGGGAATTCGAATTTATCCGCTGACCTTTTCCTTACACTAGCTAGAAAGCAACTTTGTATAAGTTAGTAGTATTAAAGGAGATGTCCCGCGCCGAAACGGGTTTTTTTTTTTTTCAACCCCCCCCCCCCGTTCGGCGCGAGACAACCCCGATGCAGGGAAGTAAAGGAAGCTTACCGGAGCGCTTACCTTAATCCCCGCGCTCCGGTGACTTCAATACTTACCGCTGAAGATGGCCGCCGGGATCCTCTGTCTTCGTGGACCGCAGCTCTTCTGTGCGGTCCACTGCCGATTCCAGCCTCCTGATTGGCTGGAATCGGCACGTGACGGGGCGGAGCTACACGGAGCCGCTCTCTGGCACGAGCGGCTCCATAGAAGACTACAGAAGACCCGGACTGCGCAAGCGCGGCTAATTTGGCCATCGGAGGCCGAAAATTAGTCGGCACCATGGAGACGAGGACGCCAGCAACGGAGCAGGTAAGTATAAAACTTTTTATAACTTCTGTATGGCTCATAATTAATGCACAATGTATATTACAAAGTGCATTATTATGGCCATACAGAAGTGTATAGACCCACTTGCTGCCTCGGGACAACCCCTTTAAATGCAATCTCAGTATCAAGCCTTTTAAGCATTCTGACACATGATGATTGCATATAGTCTATGTTTCAAGCATTTGAAATGTGACAGAATGTGGGACGTTGAAACATACTCACCATCCAAAGGTATTTTGGTCCTCTTCCAAGCGTATCGTCCATCAATTCCAAGAGTCAGAAAAGAGCCTGAAAATGCAGAATTTTCGGGCCTACAAGACAAAAACATAAAATCATGTCATTAAATACATTGGGAGATAAGGGTATTATAGAAATGTATTAAAAGCAAAGCATTAAAGAAGGATACATTGTGTACTTACTTTGACTTGGTGTTCACAAATGATGAATGTAGGCCTCAAATGTTCTTCACATCGCTTGCTTTTTAATTCTAGCTTGATAGAAGGTCCAAAATGTCTTCTAGTATCCAAAAGTTGAAAACGTTCCTTCGAAAGATACTGCAGAGCCATTCCATGGTTCCACAAAAGTGCATCAACCGTGTCATGGCTCATGCAATATGCAATAACAAAGGCCCATAGCTTTGTGCATGGACAACATTTCACAACATTGCAGTAAGAGCACTTCTTTGGCAAGTGCTTTTTACTGCATATAACATTGCAAAATGTGTGAACATTGCACAAGAAAACCCAGAATTTACAAAAGTCCTTCTTACCTTAGTCTCAATGCAGACATACAGGCCTGGAATGGACAATATTTTTAGGCTGCAGGTGAAGACATGCCCGGGTCATGCAAGTTTCAAGCAGGGAGTTCGACTTTATCCGCTGACCTTTTCTTTACACTAGCTAGAAAGCAACTTTGTATAAGTTAGTAGTATTAAATGCAATCTCAGTATCAAGCATTTTAAGCATTCTGACACATGATGATTGCATATAGTCTATGTTTCAAGCATTTGAAATGTGACAGAATGTGGGACGTTGAAACATACTCACCATCCACAGGTATTTTGGTCTTCTTCCAAGCGTATCGTCCATCAGTTCCAAGAGTTAGAAAAGAGCGTGAAAATGCCAAATTTTTGGGCCTACAAGACAAAAACATAAAATCATGTCATTGAATACATTGGGAGATAAGAGCATTATAGAAATGTATTAAAAGCAAAGCATTAAAGAAGGATACATTGTGTACTTACTTTGACTTGATGTTCACAAATGATGAATGTAGGCCTCAAATGTTCTTCACATAGCTTGCTTTTTAATTCTAGCTTGATAGAAGGTCCAAAATGTCTTCTAGTATCCAAAAGTTGAAAACGTTCCTTCGAAAGATACTGCAGAGCCATTCCATGGTTCCACAAAAGTGCATCAACCGTGTCATGGCTCATGCAATATGCAATAACAAAGGCCCATAGCTTTGTGCATGGACAACATTTCACAACATTGCAGTAAGAGCACTTCTTTGGCAAGTGCTTTTTACTGCATATAACATTGCAAAATGTGTGAACATTGCACAGGAAAACCCAGAAGTTACAAAAGTCCTTTTTACCTTAGTCTCAATGCACACGTACAGGCCTGGAATGGACAATAGTTTCAGGCTGCAGGTAAAGAGATGCCCGGGTCATGCAAGTTTCAAGCAGAGAGTTCGACTTTATCCGCTGACCTTTTCCTTACACTAGCTAGAAAGCAACTTTGTATAAGTTAGTAGTATTAAATGCAATCTCAGTATCAAGCCTTTTAAGCATTCTGACACATGATGATTGCATATAGTCTATGTTTCAAGCATTTGAAATGTGACAGAATGTGGGACGTTGAAACATACTCACCATCCAAAGGTATTTGGTCTTCTTCCAAGCGTATCGTCCATCAGTTCCAAGAGTCAGAAAAGAGCGTGAAAATGCCGACTTTTCGGGTCTACAAGACAAAAACATAAAATCATGTCATTGAATACATTGGGAGATAAGGGCATTATAGAAATGTATTAAAAGCAAAGCATTAAAGAAGGATACATTGTGTACTTACTTTGACTTGGTGTTCACAAATGATGAATGTAGGCCTCAAATGTTCTTCACATCGCTTGCTTTTTAATTCTAGCTTGATAGAAGGTCCAAAATGTCTTCTAGTATCCAAAAGTTGAAAACGTTCCTTCGAAAGATACTGCAGAGCCATTCCATGGTTCCACAAAAGTGCATCAACCGTGTCATGGCTCATGCAATATGCAATAACAAAGGCGCATAGCTTTGTGCATGGACAACATTTCACAACATTGCAGTAAGAGCACTTCTTTGGCAAGTGCTTTTTACTGCATATAACATTGCAAAATGTGTGAACATTGCACAAGAAAACCCAGAAGTTAAAAATGTCCTTCTTACCTTAGTCTCATTGCAGACATACAGGCCTGGAATGGACAATATTTTTAGGCTGCAGGTGAAGACATGCCCGGGTCATGCAAGTTTCAAGCAGGGAGTTCGACTTTATCCGCTGACCTTTTCTTTACACTAGCTAGAAAGCAACTTTGTATAAGTTAGTAGTATTAAATGCAATCTCAGTATCAAGCCTTTTAAGCATTCTGACACATGATGATTGCATATAGTCTATGTTTCAAGCATTTGAAATGTGACAGAATGTGGGACGTTGAAACATACTCACCATCCACAGGTATTTTGGTCTTCTTCCAAGCGTATCGTCCATCAGTTCCAAGAGTTAGAAAAGAGCGTGAAAATGCCAAATTTTTGGGCCTACAAGACAAAAACATAAAATCATGTCATTGAATACATTGGGAGATAAGGGTATTATAGAAATGTATTAAAAGCAAAGCATTAAAGAAGGATACATTGTGTACTTACTTTGACTTGGTGTTCACAAATGATGAATGTAGGCCTCAAATGTTCTTCACATAGCTTGCTTTTGAATTCTAGCTTGATAGAAGGTCCAAAATGTCTTCTAGTATCCAAAAGTTGAAAACGTTCCTTCGAAAGATACTGCAGAGCCATTCCATGGTTCCACAAAAGTGCGTCAACCGTGTCATGGCTCATGCAATATGCAATAACAAAGGCGCATATCTTTGTGCATGCACAACATTTCACAACATTGCAGTAAGAGCACTTCTTTGGCAAGTGCTTTTTACTGCATATAACATTGCAAAATGTGTGAACATTGCACAGGAAAACCCAGAAGTTACAAAAGTCCTTTTTACCTTAGTCTCAATGCACACGTACAGGCCTGGAATGGACAATAGTTTCAGGCTGCAGGTAAAGAGATGCCCGGGTCATGCAAGTTTCAAGCAGAGAGTTCGACTTTATCCGCTGACCTTTTCCTTACACTAGCTAGAAAGCAACTTTGTATAAGTTAGTAGTATTAAATGCAATCTCAGTATCAAGCCTTTTAAGCATTCTGACACATGATGATTGCATATAGTCTATGTTTCAAGCATTTGAAATGTGACAGAATGTGGGACGTTGAAACATACTCACCATCCAAAGGTATTTTGGTCTTCTTCCAAGCGTATCGTCCATCAGTTCCAAGAGTTAGAAAAGAGCGTGAAAATGCCAAATTTTTGGGCCTACAAGACAAAAACATAAAATCATGTCATTGAATACATTGGAAGATAAGGGCATTATAGAAATGTATTAAAAGCAAAGCATTAAAGAAGGATACATTGTGTACTTACTTTGACTTGGTGTTCACAAATGATGAATGTAGGCCTCAAATGTTCTTCACATCGCTTGCTTTTTAATTCTAGCTTGATAGAAGGTCCAAAATGTCTTCTAGTATCCAAAAGTTGAAAACGTTCCATCGAAAGATATTGCAGAGCCATTCCATGGTTCCACAAAAGTGCATCAACCGTGTCATGGCTCATGCAATATGCAATAACAAAGGCGCATAGCTTTGTGCATGCACAACATTTCACAACATTGCAGTAAGAGCACTTCTTTGGCAAGTGCTTTTTACTGCATATAACATTGCAAAATGTGTGAACATTGCACAAGAAAACCCAGAAGTTAAAAAAGTCCTCCTTACCTTAGTCTCAATGCAGACATACAGGCCTGGAATGGACAATATTTTTAGGCTGCAGGTGAAGACATGCCCGGGTCATGCAAGTTTCAAGCAGGGAGTTCGACTTTATCCGCTGACCTTTTCTTTACACTAGCTAGAAAGCAACTTTGTATAAGTTAGTAGTATTAAATGCAATCTCAGTATCAAGCCTTTTAAGCATTCTGACACATGATGATTGCATATAGTCTATGTTTCAAGCATTTGAAATGTGACAGAATGTGGGACGTTGAAACATACTCACCATCCAAAGGTATTTTGGTCTTCTTCCAAGCGTATCGTCCATCAGTTCCAAGAGTTAGAAAAGAGCGTGAAAATGCCAAATTTTTGGGCCTACAAGACAAAAACATAAAATCATGTCATTGAATACATTGGAAGATAAGGGCATTATAGAAATGTATTAAAAGCAAAGCATTAAAGAAGGATACATTGTGTACTTACTTTGACTTGGTGTTCACAAATGATGAATGTAGGCCTCAAATGTTCTTCACATCGCTTGCTTTTTAATTCTAGCTTGATAGAAGGTCCAAAATGTCTTCTAGTATCCAAAAGTTGAAAACGTTCCATCGAAAGATATTGCAGAGCCATTCCATGGTTCCACAAAAGTGCATCAACCGTGTCATGGCTCATGCAATATGCAATAACAAAGGCCCATAGCTTTGTGCATGGACAACATTTCACAACATTGCAGTAAGAGCACTTCTTTGGCAAGTGCTTTTTACTGCATATAACATTGCAAAATGTGTGAACATTGCACAAGAAAACCCAGAAGTTACAAAAGTCCTTCTTACCTTAGTCTCAATGCAGACATACAGACCTGGAATGGACAATAGTTTCAGGCTGCAGGTAAAGAGATGCCCGGGTCATGCAAGTTTCAAGCAGAGAGTTCGACTTTATCCGCTGACCTTTTCCTTACACTAGCTAGAAAGCAACTTTGTATAAGTTAGTAGTATTAAATGCAATCTCAGTATCAAGCCTTTTAAGCATTCTGACACATGATGATTGCATATAGTCTATGTTTCAAGCATTTGAAATGTGACAGAATGTGGTACGTTGAAACATACTCACCATCCAAAGGTATTTTGGTCTTCTTCCAAGCGTATCGTCCATCAGTTCCAAGAGTTAGAAAAGAGCGTGAAAATGCCAAATTTTTGGGCCTACAAGACAAAAACATAAAATCATGTCATTGAATACATTGGAAGATAAGGGCATTATAGAAATGTATTAAAAGCAAAGCATTAAAGAAGGATACATTGTGTACTTACTTTGACTTGGTGTTCACAAATGATGAATGTAGGCCTCAAATGTTCTTCACATCGCTTGCTTTTGAATTCTAGCTTGATAGAAGGTCCAAAATGTCTTCTAGTATCCAAAAGTTGAAAACGTTCCTTCGAAAGATACTGCAGAGCCATTCCATGGTTCCACAAAAGTGCATCAACCGTGTCATGGCTCATGCAATATGCAATAACAAAGGCCCATAGCTTTGTGCATGGACAACATTTCACAACATTGCAGTAAGAGCACTTCTTTGGCAAGTGCTTTTTACTGCATATAACATTGCAAAATGTGTGAACATTGCACAAGAAAACCCAGAATTTACAAAAGTCCTTCTTACCTTAGTCTCAATGCAGACATACAGGCCTGGAATGGACAATATTTTTAGGCTGCAGGTGAAGACATGCCCGGGTCATGCAAGTTTCAAGCAGGGAGTTCGACTTTATCCGCTGACCTTTTCTTTACACTAGCTAGAAAGCAACTTTGTATAAGTTAGTAGTATTAAATGCAATCTCAGTATCAAGCCTTTTAAGCATTCTGACACATGATGATTGCATATAGTCTATGTTTCAAGCATTTGAAATGTGACAGAATGTGGGACGTTGAAACATACTCACCATCCAAAGGTATTTTGGTCCTCTTCCAAGCGTATCGTCCATCAGTTCCAAGAGTTAGAAAAGAGCGTGAAAATGCCAAATTTTTGGGCCTACAAGACAAAAATATAAAATCATGTCATTGAATACATTGGGAGATAAGGGTATTATAGAAATGTATTAAAAGCAAAGCATTAAAGAAGGATACATTGCGTACTTACTTTGACTTGGTGTTCACAAATGATGAATGTAGGCCTCAAATGTTCTTCACATAGCTTGCTTTTGAATTCTAGCTTGATAGAAGGTCCAAAATGTTTTCTAGTATCCAAAAGTTGAAAACGTTCCTTCGAAAGATACTGCAGAGTCATTCCATGGTTCCACAAAAGTGCATCAACCGTGTCATGGCTCATGCAATATGCAATAACAAAGGCCCATAGCTTTGTGCATGCACAACATTTCACAACATTGCAGTAAGAGCACTTCTTTGGCAAGTGCTTTTTACTGCATATAACATTGCAAAATGTGTGAACATTGCACAAGAAAACCCAGAAGTTAAAAATGTCCTTCTTACCTTAGTCTCATTGCAGACATACAGACCTGGAATGGACAATAGTTTCAGGCTGCAGGTAAAGAGATGCCCGGGTCATGCAAGTTTCAAGCAGAGAGTTCGACTTTATCCGCTGACCTTTTCCTTACACTAGCTAGAAAGCAACTTTGTATAAGTTAGTAGTATTAAATGCAATCTCAGTATCAAGCCTTTTAAGCATTCTGACACATGATGATTGCATATAGTCTATGTTTCAAGCATTTGAAATGTGACAGAATGTGGGACGTTGAAACATACTCACCATCCAAAGGTATTTTGGTCCTCTTCCAAGCGTATCGTCCATCAGTTCCAAGAGTTAGAAAAGAGCGTGAAAATGCCAAATTTTTGGGCCTACAAGACAAAAATATAAAATCATGTCATTGAATACATTGGGAGATAAGGGTATTATAGAAATGTATTAAAAGCAAAGCATTAAAGAAGGATACATTGTGTACTTACTTTGACTTGGTGTTCACAAATGATGAATGTAGGCCTCAAATGTTCTTCACATAGCTTGCTTTTGAATTCTAGCTTGATAGAAGGTCCAAAATGTCTTCTAGTATCCAAAAGTTGAAAACGTTCCTTCGAAAGATACTGCAGAGCCATTCCATGGTTCCACAAAAGTGCATCAACCGTGTCATGGCTCATGCAATATGCAATAACAAAGGCCCATAGCTTTGTGCATGGACAACATTTCACAACAGTGCAGTAAGAGCACTTCTTTGGCAAGTGCTTTTTATGCATATAACATTGCAAAATGTGTGAACATTGCACAAGAAAACCCAGAAGTTAAAAATGTCCTTCTTACCTTAGTCTCATTGCAGACATACAGGCCTGGAATGGACAATATTTTTAGGCTGCAGGTGAAGACATGCCCGGGTCATGCAAGTTTCAAGCAGGGAGTTCGAATTTATCCGCTGACCTTTTCCTTACACTAGCTAGAAAGCAACTTTGTATAAGTTAGTAGTATTAAATGCAATCTCAGTATCAAGCCTTTTAAGCATTCTGACACATGATAATTGCATATAGTCTATGTTTCAAGCATTTGAAATGTGACAGAATGTGGGACATTGAAACATACTCACCATCCAAAGGTATTTGGTCTTCTTCCAAGCGTATCGTCCATCAATTCCAAGAGTCAGAAAAGAGCCTGAAAATGCAGAATTTTCGGGCCTACAAGACAAAAACATAAAATCATGTCATTAAATACATTGGGAGATAAGGGTATTATAGAAATGTATTAAAAGCAAAGCATTAAAGAAGGATACATTGTGTACTTACTTTGACTTGGTGTTCACAAATGATGAATGTAGGCCTCAAATGTTCTTCACATAGCTTGCTTTTGAATTCTAGCTTGATAGAAGGTCCAAAATGTCTTCTAGTATCCAAAAGTTGAAAATGTTCCTTCGAAAGATACTGCAGAGTCATTCCATGGTTCCACAAAAGTGCATCAACCGTGTCATGGCTTATGCAATATGCAATAACAAAGGCCCATAGCTTTGTGCATGGACAACATTTCACAACATTGCAGTAAGAGCACTTCTTTGGCAAGTGCTTTTTACTGCATATAACATTGCAAAATGTGTGAACATTGCACAAGAAAACCCAGAAGTTACAAAAGTCCTTCTTACCTTAGTCTCAATGCAGACATACAGACCTGGAATGGACAATAGTTTCAGGCTGCAGGTAAAGAGATGCCCGGGTCATGCAAGTTTCAAGCAGAGAGTTCGACTTTATCCGCTGACCTTTTCCTTACACTAGCTAGAAAGCAACTTTGTATAAGTTAGTAGTATTAAATGCAATCTCAGTATCAAGCCTTTTAAGCATTCTGACACATGATGATTGCATATAGTCTATGTTTCAAGCATTTGAAATGTGACAGAATGTGGGACGTTGAAACATACTCACCATCCAAAGGTATTTGGTCTTCTTCCAAGCGTATCGTCCATCAGTTCCAAGAGTCAGAAAAGAGCGTAAAAATGCCAACTTTTCGGGTCTACAAGACAAAAACATAAAATCATGTCATTGAATACATTGGAAGATAAGGGCATTATAGAAATGTATTAAAAGCAAAGCATTAAAGAAGGATACATTGTGTACTTACTTTGACTTGGTGTTCACAAATGATGAATGTAGGCCTCAAATGTTCTTCACATCGCTTGCTTTTTAATTCTAGCTTGATAGAAGGTCCAAAATGTCTTCTAGTATCCAAAAGTTGAAAACGTTCCTTCGAAAGATATTGCAGAGCCATTCCATGGTTCCACAAAAGTGCATCAACCGTGTCATGGCTCATGCAATATGCAATAACAAAGGCGCATAGCTTTGTGCATGCACAACATTTCACAACATAGCAGTAAGAGCACTTCTTTGGCAAGTGCTTTTTACTGCATATAACATTGCAAAATGTGTGAACATTGCACAAGAAAACCCAGAAGTTAAAAATGTCCTTCTTACCTTAGTCTCATTGCAGACATACAGGCCTGGAATGGACAATAGTTTCAGGCTGCAGGTAAAGAGATGCCCGGGTCGTGCAAGTTTCAAGCAGAGAGTTCGACTTTATCCGCTGACCTTTTCCTTACACTAGCTAGAAAGCAACTTTGTATAAGTTAGTAGTATTAAATGCAATCTCAGTATCAAGCCTTTTAAGCATTCTGACACATGATGATTGCATATAGTCTATGTTTCAAGCATTTGAAATGTGACAGAATGTGGGACGTTGAAACATACTCACCATCCAAAGGTATTTGGTCTTCTTCCAAGCGTTTCGTCCATCAATTCCAAGAGTCAGAAAAGAGCGTGAAAATGCCGACTTTTCGGGTCTACAAGACAAAAACATAAAATCATGTCATTGAATACATTGGGAGATAAGGGCATTATAGAAATGTATTAAAAGCAAAGCATTAAAGAAGGATACATTGTGCACTTACTTTGACTTGGTGTTCACAAATGATGAATGTAGGCTTCAAATGTTCTTCACATAGCTTGCTTTTGAATTCTAGTTTGATAGAAGGTCCAAAATGTCTTCTAGTATCCAAAAGTTGAAAACGTTCCTTCAAAAGATACTGCAGAGCCATTCCATGGTTCCACAAAAGTGCATCAACCATGTCATGGCTCATGCAATACGCAATAACAAAGGCCCATAGCTTTGTGCATGGACAACATTTCACAACATTGCAGTAAGAGCACTTCTTTGGCAAGTGCTTTTTACTGCATATAACACTGCAAAATGTGTGAACATTGCACAAGAAAACCCAGAAGTTAAAAATGTCCTTCTTACCTTAGTCTCATTGCAGACATACAGGCCTGGAATGGACAATATTTTTAGGCTGCAGGTGAAGACATGCCCGGGTCATGCAAGTTTCAAGCAGGGAATTCGAATTTATCCGCTGACCTTTTCCTTACACTAGCTAGAAAGCAACTTTGTATAAGTTAGTAGTATTAAAGGAGATGTCCCGCGCCGAAACGGGTTTTTTTTTTTTTCAACCCCCCCCCCCGTTCGGCGCGAGACAACCCCGATGCAGGGAAGTAAAGGAAGCTTACCGGAGCGCTTACCTTAATCCCCGCGCTCCGGTGACTTTAATACTTACCGCTGAAGATGGCCGCCGGGATCCTCTGTCTTCGTGGACCGCAGCTCTTCTGTGCGGTCCACTGCCGATTCCAGCCTCCTGATTGGCTGGAATCGGCACGTGACGGGGCGGAGCTACACGGAGCCGCTCTCTGGCACGAGCGGCTCCATAGAAGACTACAGAAGACCCGGACTGCGCAAGCGCGGCTAATTTGGCCATCGGAGGCCGAAAATTAGTCGGCACCATGGAGACGAGGACGCCAGCAACGGAGCAGGTAAGTATAAAACTTTTTATAACTTCTGTATGGCTCATAATTAATGCACAATGTATATTACAAAGTGCATTATTATGGCCATACAGAAGTGTATAGACCCACTTGCTGCCTCGGGACAACCCCTTTAAATGCAATCTCAGTATCAAGCCTTTTAAGCATTCTGACACATGATGATTGCATATAGTCTATGTTTCAAGCATTTGAAATGTGACAGAATGTGGGACGTTGAAACATACTCACCATCCAAAGGTATTTTGGTCCTCTTCCAAGCGTATCGTCCATCAATTCCAAGAGTCAGAAAAGAGCCTGAAAATGCAGAATTTTCGGGCCTACAAGACAAAAACATAAAATCATGTCATTAAATACATTGGGAGATAAGGGTATTATAGAAATGTATTAAAAGCAAAGCATTAAAGAAGGATACATTGTGTACTTACTTTGACTTGGTGTTCACAAATGATGAATGTAGGCCTCAAATGTTCTTCACATCGCTTGCTTTTTAATTCTAGCTTGATAGAAGGTCCAAAATGTCTTCTAGTATCCAAAAGTTGAAAACGTTCCTTCGAAAGATACTGCAGAGCCATTCCATGGTTCCACAAAAGTGCATCAACCGTGTCATGGCTCATGCAATATGCAATAACAAAGGCCCATAGCTTTGTGCATGGACAACATTTCACAACATTGCAGTAAGAGCACTTCTTTGGCAAGTGCTTTTTACTGCATATAACATTGCAAAATGTGTGAACATTGCACAAGAAAACCCAGAATTTACAAAAGTCCTTCTTACCTTAGTCTCAATGCAGACATACAGGCCTGGAATGGACAATATTTTTAGGCTGCAGGTGAAGACATGCCCGGGTCATGCAAGTTTCAAGCAGGGAGTTCGACTTTATCCGCTGACCTTTTCTTTACACTAGCTAGAAAGCAACTTTGTATAAGTTAGTAGTATTAAATGCAATCTCAGTATCAAGCATTTTAAGCATTCTGACACATGATGATTGCATATAGTCTATGTTTCAAGCATTTGAAATGTGACAGAATGTGGGACGTTGAAACATACTCACCATCCACAGGTATTTTGGTCTTCTTCCAAGCGTATCGTCCATCAGTTCCAAGAGTTAGAAAAGAGCGTGAAAATGCCAAATTTTTGGGCCTACAAGACAAAAACATAAAATCATGTCATTGAATACATTGGGAGATAAGAGCATTATAGAAATGTATTAAAAGCAAAGCATTAAAGAAGGATACATTGTGTACTTACTTTGACTTGATGTTCACAAATGATGAATGTAGGCCTCAAATGTTCTTCACATAGCTTGCTTTTTAATTCTAGCTTGATAGAAGGTCCAAAATGTCTTCTAGTATCCAAAAGTTGAAAACGTTCCTTCGAAAGATACTGCAGAGCCATTCCATGGTTCCACAAAAGTGCATCAACCGTGTCATGGCTCATGCAATATGCAATAACAAAGGCCCATAGCTTTGTGCATGGACAACATTTCACAACATTGCAGTAAGAGCACTTCTTTGGCAAGTGCTTTTTACTGCATATAACATTGCAAAATGTGTGAACATTGCACAGGAAAACCCAGAAGTTACAAAAGTCCTTTTTACCTTAGTCTCAATGCACACGTACAGGCCTGGAATGGACAATAGTTTCAGGCTGCAGGTAAAGAGATGCCCGGGTCATGCAAGTTTCAAGCAGAGAGTTCGACTTTATCCGCTGACCTTTTCCTTACACTAGCTAGAAAGCAACTTTGTATAAGTTAGTAGTATTAAATGCAATCTCAGTATCAAGCCTTTTAAGCATTCTGACACATGATGATTGCATATAGTCTATGTTTCAAGCATTTGAAATGTGACAGAATGTGGGACGTTGAAACATACTCACCATCCAAAGGTATTTGGTCTTCTTCCAAGCGTATCGTCCATCAGTTCCAAGAGTCAGAAAAGAGCGTGAAAATGCCGACTTTTCGGGTCTACAAGACAAAAACATAAAATCATGTCATTGAATACATTGGGAGATAAGGGCATTATAGAAATGTATTAAAAGCAAAGCATTAAAGAAGGATACATTGTGTACTTACTTTGACTTGGTGTTCACAAATGATGAATGTAGGCCTCAAATGTTCTTCACATCGCTTGCTTTTTAATTCTAGCTTGATAGAAGGTCCAAAATGTCTTCTAGTATCCAAAAGTTGAAAACGTTCCTTCGAAAGATACTGCAGAGCCATTCCATGGTTCCACAAAAGTGCATCAACCGTGTCATGGCTCATGCAATATGCAATAACAAAGGCGCATAGCTTTGTGCATGGACAACATTTCACAACATTGCAGTAAGAGCACTTCTTTGGCAAGTGCTTTTTACTGCATATAACATTGCAAAATGTGTGAACATTGCACAAGAAAACCCAGAAGTTAAAAATGTCCTTCTTACCTTAGTCTCATTGCAGACATACAGGCCTGGAATGGACAATATTTTTAGGCTGCAGGTGAAGACATGCCCGGGTCATGCAAGTTTCAAGCAGAGAGTTCGACTTTATCCGCTGACCTTTTCTTTACACTAGCTAGAAAGCAACTTTGTATAAGTTAGTAGTATTAAATGCAATCTCAGTATCAAGCCTTTTAAGCATTCTGACACATGATGATTGCATATAGTCTATGTTTCAAGCATTTGAAATGTGACAGAATGTGGGACGTTGAAACATACTCACCATCCACAGGTATTTTGGTCTTCTTCCAAGCGTATCGTCCATCAGTTCCAAGAGTTAGAAAAGAGCGTGAAAATGCCAAATTTTTGGGCCTACAAGACAAAAACATAAAATCATGTCATTGAATACATTGGGAGATAAGGGTATTATAGAAATGTATTAAAAGCAAAGCATTAAAGAAGGATACATTGTGTACTTACTTTGACTTGGTGTTCACAAATGATGAATGTAGGCCTCAAATGTTCTTCACATAGCTTGCTTTTGAATTCTAGCTTGATAGAAGGTCCAAAATGTCTTCTAGTATCCAAAAGTTGAAAACGTTCCTTCGAAAGATACTGCAGAGTCATTCCATGGTTCCACAAAAGTGCATCAACCGTGTCATGGCTCATGCAATATGCAATAACAAAGGCCCATAGCTTTGTGCATGGACAACATTTCACAACATTGCAGTAAGAGCACTTCTTTGGCAAGTGCTTTTTACTGCATATAACATTGCAAAATGTGTGAACATTGCACAAGAAAACCCAGAAGTTACAAAAGTCCTTCTTACCTTAGTCTCAATGCAGACATACAGACCTGGAATGGACAATAGTTTCAGGCTGCAGGTAAAGAGATGCCCGGGTCATGCAAGTTTCAAGCAGAGAGTTCGACTTTATCCGCTGACCTTTTCCTTACACTAGCTAGAAAGCAACTTTGTATAAGTTAGTAGTATTAAATGCAATCTCAGTATCAAGCCTTTTAAGCATTCTGACACATGATGATTGCATATAGTCTATGTTTCAAGCATTTGAAATGTGACAGAATGTGGGACGTTGAAACATACTCACCGTCCAAAGGTATTTGGTCTTCTTCCAAGCGTATCGTCCATCAGTTCCAAGAGTCAGAAAAGAGCGTGAAAATGCCGACTTTTCGGGTCTACAAGACAAAAACATAAAATCATGTCATTGAATACATTGGGAGATAAGGGCATTATAGAAATGTATTAAAAGCAAAGCATTAAAGAAGGATACATTGTGTACTTACTTTGACTTGGTGTTCACAAATGATGAATGTAGGCCTCAAATGTTCTTCACATCGCTTGCTTTTGAATTCTAGCTTGATAGAAGGTCCAAAATGTCTTCTAGTATCCAAAAGTTGAAAACGTTCCTTCGAAAGATACTGCAGAGCCATTCCATGGTTCCACAAAAGTGCATCAACCGTGTCATGGCTCATGCAATATGCAATAACAAAGGCCCATAGCTTTGTGCATGCACAACATTTCACAACATTGCAGTAAGAGCACTTCTTTGGCAAGTGCTTTTTACTGCATATAACATTGCAAAATGTGTGAACATTGCACAAGAAAACCCAGAAGTTAAAAATGTCCTTCTTACCTTAGTCTCATTGCAGACATACAGGCCTGGAATGGACAATATTTTTAGGCTGCAGGTGAAGACATGCCCGGGTCATGCAAGTTTCAAGCAGGGAGTTCGAATTTATCCGCTGACCTTTTCCTTACACTAGCTAGAAAGCAACTTTGTATAAGTTAGTAGTATTAAATGCAATCTCAGTATCAAGCCTTTTAAGCATTCTGACACATGATGATTGCATATAGTCTATGTTTCAAGCATTTGAAATGTGACAGAATGTGGGACGTTGAAACATACTCACCATCCAAAGGTATTTTGGTCCTCTTCCAAGCGTATCGTCCATCAGTTCCAAGAGTTAGAAAAGAGCGTGAAAATGCCAAATTTTTGGGCCTACAAGACAAAAATATAAAATCATGTCATTGAATACATTGGGAGATAAGGGTATTATAGAAATGTATTAAAAGCAAAGCATTAAAGAAGGATACATTGTGTACTTACTTTGACTTGGTGTTCACAAATGATGAATGTAGGCCTCAAATGTTCTTCACATAGCTTGCTTTTGAATTCTAGCTTGATAGAAGGTCCAAAATGTCTTCTAGTATCCAAAAGTTGAAAACGTTCCTTCGAAAGATACTGCAGAGTCATTCCATGGTTCCACAAAAGTGCATCAACCGTGTCATGGCTCATGCAATATGCAATAACAAAGGCCCATAGCTTTGTGCATGGACAACATTTCACAACATTGCAGTAAGAGCACTTCTTTGGCAAGTGCTTTTTACTGCATATAACATTGCAAAATGTGTGAACATTGCACAAGAAAACCCAGAAGTTAAAAATGTCCTTCTTACCTTAGTCTCATTGCAGACATACAGACCTGGAATGGACAATAGTTTCAGGCTGCAGGTAAAGAGATGCCCGGGTCATGCAAGTTTCAAGCAGAGAGTTCGACTTTATCCGCTGACCTTTTCCTTACACTAGCTAGAAAGCAACTTTGTATAAGTTAGTAGTATTAAATGCAATCTCAGTATCAAGCCTTTTAAGCATTCTGACACATGATGATTGCATATAGTCTATGTTTCAAGCATTTGAAATGTGACAGAATGTGGGACGTTGAAACATACTCACCATCCAAAGGTATTTTGGTCCTCTTCCAAGCGTATCGTCCATCAGTTCCAAGAGTTAGAAAAGAGCGTGAAAATGCCAAATTTTTGGGCCTACAAGACAAAAATATAAAATCATGTCATTGAATACATTGGGAGATAAGGGTATTATAGAAATGTATTAAAAGCAAAGCATTAAAGAAGGATACATTGCGTACTTACTTTGACTTGGTGTTCACAAATGATGAATGTAGGCCTCAAATGTTCTTCACATAGCTTGCTTTTGAATTCTAGCTTGATAGAAGGTCCAAAATGTCTTCTAGTATCCAAAAGTTGAAAATGTTCCTTCGAAAGATACTGCAGAGTCATTCCATGGTTCCACAAAAGTGCATCAACCGTGTCATGGCTTATGCAATATGCAATAACAAAGGCCCATAGCTTTGTGCATGGACAACATTTCACAACATTGCAGTAAGAGCACTTCTTTGGCAAGTGCTTTTTACTGCATATAACATTGCAAAATGTGTGAACATTGCACAAGAAAACCCAGAAGTTACAAAAGTCCTTCTTACCTTAGTCTCAATGCAGACATACAGACCTGGAATGGACAATAGTTTCAGGCTGCAGGTAAAGAGATGCCCGGGTCATGCAAGTTTCAAGCAGAGAGTTCGACTTTATCCGCTGACCTTTTCCTTACACTAGCTAGAATGCAACTTTGTATAAGTTAGTAGTATTAAATGCAATCTCAGTATCAAGCCTTTTAAGCATTCTGACACATGATGATTGCATATAGTCTATGTTTCAAGCATTTGAAATGTGACAGAATGTGGGACGTTGAAACATACTCACCATCCAAAGGTATTTGGTCTTCTTCCAAGCGTATCGTCCATCAGTTCCAAGAGTAAGAAAAGAGCGTAAAAATGCCGACTTTTCGGGTCTACAAGACAAAAACATAAAATCATGTCATTGAATACATTGGAAGATAAGGGCATTATAGAAATGTATTAAAAGCAAAGCATTAAAGAAGGATACATTGTGTACTTACTTTGACTTGGTGTTCACAAATGATGAATGTAGGCCTCAAATGTTCTTCATATCGCTTGCTTTTTAATTCTAGCTTGATAGAAGGTCCAAAATGTCTTCTAGTATCCAAAAGTTGAAAACGTTCCTTCGAAAGATATTGCAGAGCCATTCCATGGTTCCACAAAAGTGCATCAACCGTGTCATGGCTCATGCAATATGCAATAACAAAGGCGCATAGCTTTGTGCATGCACAACATTTCACAACATTGCAGTAAGAGCACTTCTTTGGCAAGTGCTTTTTACTGCATATAACATTGCAAAATGTGTGAACATTGCACAAGAAAACCCAGAAGTTAAAAATGTCCTTCTTACCTTAGTCTCATTGCAGACATACAGGCCTGGAATGGACAATAGTTTCAGGCTGCAGGTAAAGAGATGCCCGGGTCATGCAAGTTTCAAGCAGAGAGTTCGACTTTATCCGCTGACCTTTTCCTTACACTAGCTAGAAAGCAACTTTGTATAAGTTAGTAGTATTAAATGCAATCTCAGTATCAAGACTTTTAAGCATTCTGACACATGATGATTGCATATAGTCTATGTTTCAAGCATTTGAAATGTGACAGAATGTGGGACGTTGAAAAATACTCACCATCCAAAGGTATTTGGTCTTCTTCCAAGCGTTTCGTCCATCAATTCCAAGAGTCAGAAAAGAGCGTGAAAATGCCGACTTTTCGGGTCTACAAGACAAAAACATAAAATCATGTCATTGAATACATTGGGAGATAAGGGCATTATAGAAATGTATTAAAAGCAAAGCATTAAAGAAGGATACATTGTGCACTTACTTTGACTTGGTGTTCACAAATGATGAATGTAGGCCTCAAATGTTCTTCACATAGCTTGCTTTTGAATTCTAGCTTGATAGAAGGTCCAAAATGTCTTCTAGTATCCAAAAGTTGAAAACGTTCCTTCAAAAGATACTGCAGAGCCATTCCATGGTTCCACAAAAGTGCATCAACCATGTCATGGCTCATGCAATATGCAATAACAAAGGCCCATAGCTTTGTGCATGGACAACATTTCACAACATTGCAGTAAGAGCACTTCTTTGGCAAGTGCTTTTTACTGCATATAACATTGCAAAATGTGTGAACATTGCACAAGAAAACCCAGAAGTTAAAAATGTCCTTCTTACCTTAGTCTCATTGCAGACATACAGGCCTGGAATGGACAATATTTTTAGGCTGCAGGTGAAGACATGCCCGGGTCATGCAAGTTTCAAGCAGGGAGTTCGAATTTATCCGCTGACCTTTTCTTTACACTAGCTAGAAAGCAACTTTGTATAAGTTAGTAGTATTAAATGCAATCTCAGTATCAAGCCTTTTAAGCATTCTGACACATGATGATTGCATATAGTCTATGTTTCAAGCATTTGAAATGTGACAGAATGTGGGACGTTGAAACATACTCACCATCCAAAGGTATTTTGGTCCTCTTCCAAGCGTATCGTCCATCAATTCCAAGACTCAGAAAAGAGCCTGAAAATGCAGAATTTTCGGGCCTACAAGACAAAAACATAAAATCATGTCATTAAATACATTGGGAGATAAGGGTATTATAGAAATGTATTAAAAGCAAAGCATTAAAGAAGGATACATTGTGTACTTACTTTGACTTGGTGTTCACAAATGATGAATGTAGGCCTCAAATGTTCTTCACATAGCTTGCTTTTGAATTCTAGCTTGATAGAAGGTCCAAAATGTCTTCTAGTATCCAAAAGTTGAAAACATTCCTTCGAAAGATACTGCAGAGTCATTCCATGGTTCCACAAAAGTGCATCAACCGTGTCATGGCTCATGCAATATGCAATAACAAAGGCCCATAGCTTTGTGCATGGACAACATTTCACAACATTGCAGTAAGAGCACTTCTTTGGCAAGTGCTTTTTACTGCATATAACATTGCAAAATGTGTGAACATTGCACAAGAAAACCCAGAAGTTACAAAAGTCCTTCTTACCTTAGTCTCAATGCAGACATACAGACCTGGAATGGACAATAGTTTCAGGCTGCAGGTAAAGAGATGCCCGGGTCATGCAAGTTTCAAGCAGAGAGTTCGACTTTATCCGCTGACCTTTTCCTTACACTAGCTAGAAAGCAACTTTGTATAAGTTAGTAGTATTAAATGCAATCTCAGTATCAAGCCTTTTAAGCATTCTGACACATGATGATTGCATATAGTCTATGTTTCAAGCATTTGAAATGTGACAGAATGTGGGACGTTGAAACATACTCACCATCCAAAGGTATTTTGGTCCTCTTCCAAGCGTATCGTCCATCAATTCCAAGAGTCAGAAAAGAGCCTGAAAATGCAGAATTTTCGGGCCTACAAGACAAAAACATAAAATCATGTCATTAAATACATTGGGAGATAAGGGTATTATAGAAATGTATTAAAAGCAAAGCATTAAAGAAGGATACATTGTGTACTTACTTTGACTTGGTGTTCACAAATGATGAATGTAGGCTTCAAATGTTCTTCACATAGCTTGCTTTTGAATTCTAGCTTGATAGAAGGTCCAAAATGTCTTCTAGTATCCAAAAGTTGAAAACGTTCCTTCGAAAGATACTGCAGAGCCATTCCATGGTTCCACAAAAGTGCATCAACCGTGTCATGGCTCATGCAATATGCAATAACAAAGGCCCATAGCTTTGTGCATGGACAACATTTCACAACATTGCAGTAAGAGCACTTCTTTGGCAAGTGCTTTTTACTGCATATAACATTGCAAAATGTGTGAACATTGCACAAGAAAACCCAGAAGTTACAAAAGTCCTTCTTACCTTAGTCTCAATGCAGACATACAGACCTGGAATGGACAATAGTTTCAGGCTGCAGGTAAAGAGATGCCCGGGTCATGCAAGTTTCAAGCAGAGAGTTCGACTTTATCCGCTGACCTTTTCCTTACACTAGCTAGAAAGCAACTTTGTATAAGTTAGTAGTATTAAATGCAATCTCAGTATCAAGCCTTTTAAGCATTCTGACACATGATGATTGCATATAGTCTATGTTTCAAGCATTTGAAATGTGACAGAATGTGGGACGTTGAAACATACTCACCATCCAAAGGTATTTGGTCTTCTTCCAAGCGTATCGTCCATCAATTCCAAGAGTCAGAAAAGAGCGTGAAAATGCAGAATTTTCGGGCCTACAAGACAAAAACATAAAATCATGTCATTAAATACATTGGGAGATAAGGGTATTATAGAAATGTATTAAAAGCAAAGCATTAAAGAAGGGTACATTGTGTACTTACTTTGACTTGGTGTTCACAAATGATGAATGTAGGCCTCAAATGTTCTTCACATAGCTTGCTTTTGAATTCTAGCTTGATAGAAGGTCCAAAATGTCTTCTAGTATCCAAAAGTTGAAAACGTTCCTTCGAAAGATACTGCAGAGTCATTCCATGGTTCCACAAAAGTGCATCAACCGTGTCATGGCTCATGCAATATGCAATAACAAAGGCCCATAGCTTTGTGCATGGACAACATTTCACAACATTGCAGTAAGAGCACTTCTTTGGCAAGTGCTTTTTACTGCATATAACATTGCAAAATGTGTGAACATTGCACAAGAAAACCCAGAAGTTACAAAAGTCCTTCTTACCTTAGTCTCAATGCAGACATACAGACCTGGAATGGACAATAGTTTCAGGCTGCAGGTAAAGAGATGCCCGGGTCATGCAAGTTTCAAGCAGAGAGTTCGACTTTATCCGCTGACCTTTTCCTTACACTAGCTAGAAAGCAACTTTGTATAAGTTAGTAGTATTAAATGCAATCTCAGTATCAAGCCTTTTAAGCATTCTGACACATGATGATTGCATATAGTCTATGTTTCAAGCATTTGAAATGTGACAGAATGTGGGACGTTGAAACATACTCACCGTCCAAAGGTATTTGGTCTTCTTCCAAGCGTATCGTCCATCAGTTCCAAGAGTCAGAAAAGAGCGTGAAAATGCCGACTTTTCGGGTCTACAAGACAAAAACATAAAATCATGTCATTGAATACATTGGGAGATAAGGGCATTATAGAAATGTATTAAAAGCAAAGCATTAAAGAAGGATACATTGTGTACTTACTTTGACTTGGTGTTCACAAATGATGAATGTAGGCCTCAAATGTTCTTCACATCGCTTGCTTTTGAATTCTAGCTTGATAGAAGGTCCAAAATGTCTTCTAGTATCCAAAAGTTGAAAACATTCCTTCGAAAGATACTGCAGAGCCATTCCATGGTTCCACAAAAGTGCATCAACCGTGTCATGGCTCATGCAATATGCAATAACAAAGGCGCATAGCTTTGTGCATGCACAACATTTCACAACATTGCAGTAAGAGCACTTCTTTGGCAAGTGCTTTTTACTGCATATAACATTGCAAAATGTGTGAACATTGCACAAGAAAACCCAGAAGTTAAAAATGTCCTTCTTACCTTAGTCTCATTGCAGACATACAGGCCTGGAATGGACAATATTTTTAGGCTGCAGGTGAAGACATGACCGGGTCATGCAAGTTTCAAGCAGGGAGTTCGAATTTATCCGCTGACCTTTTCCTTACACTAGCTAGAAAGCAACTTTGTATAAGTTAGTAGTATTAAATGCAATCTCAGTATCAAGCCTTTTAAGCATTCTGACACATGATGATTGCATATAGTCTATGTTTCAAGCATTTGAAATGTGACAGAATGTGGGACGTTGAAACATACTCACCATCCAAAGGTATTTTGGTCCTCTTCCAAGCGTATCGTCCATCAGTTCCAAGAGTTAGAAAAGAGCGTGAAAATGCCAAATTTTTGGGCCTACAAGACAAAAATATAAAATCATGTCATTGAATACATTGGGAGATAAGGGTATTATAGAAATGTATTAAAAGCAAAGCATTAAAGAAGGATACATTGTGTACTTACTTTGACTTGGTGTTCACAAATGATGAATGTAGGCCTCAAATGTTCTTCACATAGCTTGCTTTTGAATTCTAGCTTGATAGAAGGTCCAAAATGTCTTCTAGTATCCAAAAGTTGAAAACGTTCCTTCGAAAGATACTGCAGAGTCATTCCATGGTTCCACAAAAGTGCATCAACCGTGTCATGGCTCATGCAATATGCAATAACAAAGGCCCATAGCTTTGTGCATGGACAACATTTCACAACATTGCAGTAAGAGCACTTCTTTGGCAAGTGCTTTTTATGCATATAACATTGCAAAATGTGTGAACATTGCACAAGAAAACCCAGAAGTTAAAAATGTCCTTCTTACCTTAGTCTCATTGCAGACATACAGGCCTGGAATGGACAATATTTTTAGGCTGCAGGTGAAGACATGCCCGGGTCATGCAAGTTTCAAGCAGGGAGTTCGAATTTATCCGCTGACCTTTTCCTTACACTAGCTAGAAAGCAACTTTGTATAAGTTAGTAGTATTAAATGCAATCTCAGTATCAAGCCTTTTAAGCATTCTGACACATGATAATTGCATATAGTCTATGTTTCAAGCATTTGAAATGTGACAGAATGTGGGACATTGAAACATACTCACCATCCAAAGGTATTTGGTCTTCTTCCAAGCGTATCGTCCATCAATTCCAAGAGTCAGAAAAGAGCCTGAAAATGCAGAATTTTCGGGCCTACAAGACAAAAACATAAAATCATGTCATTAAATACATTGGGAGATAAGGGTATTATAGAAATGTATTAAAAGCAAAGCATTAAAGAAGGATACATTGTGTACTTACTTTGACTTGGTGTTCACAAATGATGAATGTAGGCCTCAAATGTTCTTCACATAGCTTGCTTTTGAATTCTAGCTTGATAGAAGGTCCAAAATGTCTTCTAGTATCCAAAAGTTGAAAATGTTCCTTCGAAAGATACTGCAGAGTCATTCCATGGTTCCACAAAAGTGCATCAACCGTGTCATGGCTTATGCAATATGCAATAACAAAGGCCCATAGCTTTGTGCATGGACAACATTTCACAACATTGCAGTAAGAGCACTTCTTTGGCAAGTGCTTTTTACTGCATATAACATTGCAAAATGTGTGAACATTGCACAAGAAAACCCAGAAGTTACAAAAGTCCTTCTTACCTTAGTCTCAATGCAGACATACAGACCTGGAATGGACAATAGTTTCAGGCTGCAGGTAAAGAGATGCCCGGGTCATGCAAGTTTCAAGCAGAGAGTTCGACTTTATCCGCTGACCTTTTCCTTACACTAGCTAGAAAGCAACTTTGTATAAGTTAGTAGTATTAAATGCAATCTCAGTATCAAGCCTTTTAAGCATTCTGACACATGATGATTGCATATAGTCTATGTTTCAAGCATTTGAAATGTGACAGAATGTGGGACGTTGAAACATACTCACCATCCAAAGGTATTTGGTCTTCTTCCAAGCGTATCGTCCATCAGTTCCAAGAGTCAGAAAAGAGCGTAAAAATGCCAACTTTTCGGGTCTACAAGACAAAAACATAAAATCATGTCATTGAATACATTGGAAGATAAGGGCATTATAGAAATGTATTAAAAGCAAAGCATTAAAGAAGGATATATTGTGTACTTACTTTGACTTGGTGTTCACAAATGATGAATGTAGGCCTCAAATGTTCTTCACATCGCTTGCTTTTTAATTCTAGCTTGATAGAAGGTCCAAAATGTCTTCTAGTATCCAAAAGTTGAAAACGTTCCTTCGAAAGATATTGCAGAGCCATTCCATGGTTCCACAAAAGTGCATCAACCGTGTCATGGCTCATGCAATATGCAATAACAAAGGCGCATAGCTTTGTGCATGCACAACATTTCACAACATAGCAGTAAGAGCACTTCTTTGGCAAGTGCTTTTTACTGCATATAACATTGCAAAATGTGTGAACATTGCACAAGAAAACCCAGAAGTTAAAAATGTCCTTCTTACCTTAGTCTCATTGCAGACATACAGGCCTGGAATGGACAATAGTTTCAGGCTGCAGGTAAAGAGATGCCCGGGTCGTGCAAGTTTCAAGCAGAGAGTTCGACTTTATCCGCTGACCTTTTCCTTACACTAGCTAGAAAGCAACTTTGTATAAGTTAGTAGTATTAAATGCAATCTCAGTATCAAGACTTTTAAGCATTCTGACACATGATGATTGCATATAGTCTATGTTTCAAGCATTTGAAATGTGACAGAATGTGGGACGTTGAAACATACTCACCATCCAAAGGTATTTGGTCTTCTTCCAAGCGTTTCGTCCATCAATTCCAAGAGTCAGAAAAGAGCGTGAAAATGCCGACTTTTCGGGTCTACAAGACAAAAACATAAAATCATGTCATTGAATACATTGGGAGATAAGGGCATTATAGAAATGTATTAAAAGCAAAGCATTAAAGAAGGATACATTGTGCACTTACTTTGACTTGGTGTTCACAAATGATGAATGTAGGCCTCAAATGTTCTTCACATAGCTTGCTTTTGAATTCTAGTTTGATAGAAGGTCCAAAATGTCTTCTAGTATCCAAAAGTTGAAAACGTTCCTTCAAAAGATACTGCAGAGCCATTCCATGGTTCCACAAAAGTGCATCAACCATGTCATGGCTCATGCAATACGCAATAACAAAGGCCCATAGCTTTGTGCATGGACAACATTTCACAACATTGCAGTAAGAGCACTTCTTTGGCAAGTGCTTTTTACTGCATATAACATTGCAAAATGTGTGAACATTGCACAAGAAAACCCAGAAGTTAAAAATGTCCTTCTTACCTTAGTCTCATTGCAGACATACAGGCCTGGAATGGACAATATTTTTAGGCTGCAGGTGAAGACATGCCCGGGTCATGCAAGTTTCAAGCAGGGAATTCGAATTTATCCGCTGACCTTTTCCTTACACTAGCTAGAAAGCAACTTTGTATAAGTTAGTAGTATTAAAGGAGATGTCCCGCGCCGAAACGGGTTTTTTTTTTTTTCAACCCCCCCCCCCCGTTCGGCGCGAGACAACCCCGATGCAGGGAAGTAAAGGAAGCTTACCGGAGCGCTTACCTTAATCCCCGCGCTCCGGTGACTTCAATACTTACCGCTGAAGATGGCCGCCGGGATCCTCTGTCTTCGTGGACCGCAGCTCTTCTGTGCGGTCCACTGCCGATTCCAGCCTCCTGATTGGCTGGAATCGGCACGTGACGGGGCGGAGCTACACGGAGCCGCTCTCTGGCACGAGCGGCTCCATAGAAGACTACAGAAGACCCGGACTGCGCAAGCGCGGCTAATTTGGCCATCGGAGGCCGAAAATTAGTCGGCACCATGGAGACGAGGACGCCAGCAACGGAGCAGGTAAGTATAAAACTTTTTATAACTTCTGTATGGCTCATAATTAATGCACAATGTATATTACAAAGTGCATTATTATGGCCATACAGAAGTGTATAGACCCACTTGCTGCCTCGGGACAACCCCTTTAAATGCAATCTCAGTATCAAGCCTTTTAAGCATTCTGACACATGATGATTGCATATAGTCTATGTTTCAAGCATTTGAAATGTGACAGAATGTGGGACGTTGAAACATACTCACCATCCAAAGGTATTTTGGTCCTCTTCCAAGCGTATCGTCCATCAATTCCAAGAGTCAGAAAAGAGCCTGAAAATGCAGAATTTTCGGGCCTACAAGACAAAAACATAAAATCATGTCATTAAATACATTGGGAGATAAGGGTATTATAGAAATGTATTAAAAGCAAAGCATTAAAGAAGGATACATTGTGTACTTACTTTGACTTGGTGTTCACAAATGATGAATGTAGGCCTCAAATGTTCTTCACATCGCTTGCTTTTTAATTCTAGCTTGATAGAAGGTCCAAAATGTCTTCTAGTATCCAAAAGTTGAAAACGTTCCTTCGAAAGATACTGCAGAGCCATTCCATGGTTCCACAAAAGTGCATCAACCGTGTCATGGCTCATGCAATATGCAATAACAAAGGCCCATAGCTTTGTGCATGGACAACATTTCACAACATTGCAGTAAGAGCACTTCTTTGGCAAGTGCTTTTTACTGCATATAACATTGCAAAATGTGTGAACATTGCACAAGAAAACCCAGAATTTACAAAAGTCCTTCTTACCTTAGTCTCAATGCAGACATACAGGCCTGGAATGGACAATATTTTTAGGCTGCAGGTGAAGACATGCCCGGGTCATGCAAGTTTCAAGCAGGGAGTTCGACTTTATCCGCTGACCTTTTCTTTACACTAGCTAGAAAGCAACTTTGTATAAGTTAGTAGTATTAAATGCAATCTCAGTATCAAGCATTTTAAGCATTCTGACACATGATGATTGCATATAGTCTATGTTTCAAGCATTTGAAATGTGACAGAATGTGGGACGTTGAAACATACTCACCATCCACAGGTATTTTGGTCTTCTTCCAAGCGTATCGTCCATCAGTTCCAAGAGTTAGAAAAGAGCGTGAAAATGCCAAATTTTTGGGCCTACAAGACAAAAACATAAAATCATGTCATTGAATACATTGGGAGATAAGAGCATTATAGAAATGTATTAAAAGCAAAGCATTAAAGAAGGATACATTGTGTACTTACTTTGACTTGATGTTCACAAATGATGAATGTAGGCCTCAAATGTTCTTCACATAGCTTGCTTTTTAATTCTAGCTTGATAGAAGGTCCAAAATGTCTTCTAGTATCCAAAAGTTGAAAACGTTCCTTCGAAAGATACTGCAGAGCCATTCCATGGTTCCACAAAAGTGCATCAACCGTGTCATGGCTCATGCAATATGCAATAACAAAGGCCCATAGCTTTGTGCATGGACAACATTTCACAACATTGCAGTAAGAGCACTTCTTTGGCAAGTGCTTTTTACTGCATATAACATTGCAAAATGTGTGAACATTGCACAGGAAAACCCAGAAGTTACAAAAGTCCTTTTTACCTTAGTCTCAATGCACACGTACAGGCCTGGAATGGACAATAGTTTCAGGCTGCAGGTAAAGAGATGCCCGGGTCATGCAAGTTTCAAGCAGAGAGTTCGACTTTATCCGCTGACCTTTTCCTTACACTAGCTAGAAAGCAACTTTGTATAAGTTAGTAGTATTAAATGCAATCTCAGTATCAAGCCTTTTAAGCATTCTGACACATGATGATTGCATATAGTCTATGTTTCAAGCATTTGAAATGTGACAGAATGTGGGACGTTGAAACATACTCACCATCCAAAGGTATTTGGTCTTCTTCCAAGCGTATCGTCCATCAGTTCCAAGAGTCAGAAAAGAGCGTGAAAATGCCGACTTTTCGGGTCTACAAGACAAAAACATAAAATCATGTCATTGAATACATTGGGAGATAAGGGCATTATAGAAATGTATTAAAAGCAAAGCATTAAAGAAGGATACATTGTGTACTTACTTTGACTTGGTGTTCACAAATGATGAATGTAGGCCTCAAATGTTCTTCACATCGCTTGCTTTTTAATTCTAGCTTGATAGAAGGTCCAAAATGTCTTCTAGTATCCAAAAGTTGAAAACGTTCCTTCGAAAGATACTGCAGAGCCATTCCATGGTTCCACAAAAGTGCATCAACCGTGTCATGGCTCATGCAATATGCAATAACAAAGGCGCATAGCTTTGTGCATGGACAACATTTCACAACATTGCAGTAAGAGCACTTCTTTGGCAAGTGCTTTTTACTGCATATAACATTGCAAAATGTGTGAACATTGCACAAGAAAACCCAGAAGTTAAAAATGTCCTTCTTACCTTAGTCTCATTGCAGACATACAGGCCTGGAATGGACAATATTTTTAGGCTGCAGGTGAAGACATGCCCGGGTCATGCAAGTTTCAAGCAGGGAGTTCGACTTTATCCGCTGACCTTTTCTTTACACTAGCTAGAAAGCAACTTTGTATAAGTTAGTAGTATTAAATGCAATCTCAGTATCAAGCCTTTTAAGCATTCTGACACATGATGATTGCATATAGTCTATGTTTCAAGCATTTGAAATGTGACAGAATGTGGGACGTTGAAACATACTCACCATCCACAGGTATTTTGGTCTTCTTCCAAGCGTATCGTCCATCAGTTCCAAGAGTTAGAAAAGAGCGTGAAAATGCCAAATTTTTGGGCCTACAAGACAAAAACATAAAATCATGTCATTGAATACATTGGGAGATAAGGGTATTATAGAAATGTATTAAAAGCAAAGCATTAAAGAAGGATACATTGTGTACTTACTTTGACTTGGTGTTCACAAATGATGAATGTAGGCCTCAAATGTTCTTCACATAGCTTGCTTTTGAATTCTAGCTTGATAGAAGGTCCAAAATGTCTTCTAGTATCCAAAAGTTGAAAACGTTCCTTCGAAAGATACTGCAGAGCCATTCCATGGTTCCACAAAAGTGCGTCAACCGTGTCATGGCTCATGCAATATGCAATAACAAAGGCGCATATCTTTGTGCATGCACAACATTTCACAACATTGCAGTAAGAGCACTTCTTTGGCAAGTGCTTTTTACTGCATATAACATTGCAAAATGTGTGAACATTGCACAGGAAAACCCAGAAGTTACAAAAGTCCTTTTTACCTTAGTCTCAATGCACACGTACAGGCCTGGAATGGACAATAGTTTCAGGCTGCAGGTAAAGAGATGCCCGGGTCATGCAAGTTTCAAGCAGAGAGTTCGACTTTATCCGCTGACCTTTTCCTTACACTAGCTAGAAAGCAACTTTGTATAAGTTAGTAGTATTAAATGCAATCTCAGTATCAAGCCTTTTAAGCATTCTGACACATGATGATTGCATATAGTCTATGTTTCAAGCATTTGAAATGTGACAGAATGTGGGACGTTGAAACATACTCACCATCCAAAGGTATTTTGGTCTTCTTCCAAGCGTATCGTCCATCAGTTCCAAGAGTTAGAAAAGAGCGTGAAAATGCCAAATTTTTGGGCCTACAAGACAAAAACATAAAATCATGTCATTGAATACATTGGAAGATAAGGGCATTATAGAAATGTATTAAAAGCAAAGCATTAAAGAAGGATACATTGTGTACTTACTTTGACTTGGTGTTCACAAATGATGAATGTAGGCCTCAAATGTTCTTCACATCGCTTGCTTTTTAATTCTAGCTTGATAGAAGGTCCAAAATGTCTTCTAGTATCCAAAAGTTGAAAACGTTCCATCGAAAGATATTGCAGAGCCATTCCATGGTTCCACAAAAGTGCATCAACCGTGTCATGGCTCATGCAATATGCAATAACAAAGGCGCATAGCTTTGTGCATGCACAACATTTCACAACATTGCAGTAAGAGCACTTCTTTGGCAAGTGCTTTTTACTGCATATAACATTGCAAAATGTGTGAACATTGCACAAGAAAACCCAGAAGTTAAAAAAGTCCTCCTTACCTTAGTCTCAATGCAGACATACAGGCCTGGAATGGACAATATTTTTAGGCTGCAGGTGAAGACATGCCCGGGTCATGCAAGTTTCAAGCAGGGAGTTCGACTTTATCCGCTGACCTTTTCTTTACACTAGCTAGAAAGCAACTTTGTATAAGTTAGTAGTATTAAATGCAATCTCAGTATCAAGCCTTTTAAGCATTCTGACACATGATGATTGCATATAGTCTATGTTTCAAGCATTTGAAATGTGACAGAATGTGGGACGTTGAAACATACTCACCATCCAAAGGTATTTTGGTCTTCTTCCAAGCGTATCGTCCATCAGTTCCAAGAGTTAGAAAAGAGCGTGAAAATGCCAAATTTTTGGGCCTACAAGACAAAAACATAAAATCATGTCATTGAATACATTGGAAGATAAGGGCATTATAGAAATGTATTAAAAGCAAAGCATTAAAGAAGGATACATTGTGTACTTACTTTGACTTGGTGTTCACAAATGATGAATGTAGGCCTCAAATGTTCTTCACATCGCTTGCTTTTTAATTCTAGCTTGATAGAAGGTCCAAAATGTCTTCTAGTATCCAAAAGTTGAAAACGTTCCATCGAAAGATATTGCAGAGCCATTCCATGGTTCCACAAAAGTGCATCAACCGTGTCATGGCTCATGCAATATGCAATAACAAAGGCCCATAGCTTTGTGCATGGACAACATTTCACAACATTGCAGTAAGAGCACTTCTTTGGCAAGTGCTTTTTACTGCATATAACATTGCAAAATGTGTGAACATTGCACAAGAAAACCCAGAAGTTACAAAAGTCCTTCTTACCTTAGTCTCAATGCAGACATACAGACCTGGAATGGACAATAGTTTCAGGCTGCAGGTAAAGAGATGCCCGGGTCATGCAAGTTTCAAGCAGAGAGTTCGACTTTATCCGCTGACCTTTTCCTTACACTAGCTAGAAAGCAACTTTGTATAAGTTAGTAGTATTAAATGCAATCTCAGTATCAAGCCTTTTAAGCATTCTGACACATGATGATTGCATATAGTCTATGTTTCAAGCATTTGAAATGTGACAGAATGTGGTACGTTGAAACATACTCACCATCCAAAGGTATTTTGGTCTTCTTCCAAGCGTATCGTCCATCAGTTCCAAGAGTTAGAAAAGAGCGTGAAAATGCCAAATTTTTGGGCCTACAAGACAAAAACATAAAATCATGTCATTGAATACATTGGAAGATAAGGGCATTATAGAAATGTATTAAAAGCAAAGCATTAAAGAAGGATACATTGTGTACTTACTTTGACTTGGTGTTCACAAATGATGAATGTAGGCCTCAAATGTTCTTCACATCGCTTGCTTTTGAATTCTAGCTTGATAGAAGGTCCAAAATGTCTTCTAGTATCCAAAAGTTGAAAACGTTCCTTCGAAAGATACTGCAGAGCCATTCCATGGTTCCACAAAAGTGCATCAACCGTGTCATGGCTCATGCAATATGCAATAACAAAGGCCCATAGCTTTGTGCATGGACAACATTTCACAACATTGCAGTAAGAGCACTTCTTTGGCAAGTGCTTTTTACTGCATATAACATTGCAAAATGTGTGAACATTGCACAAGAAAACCCAGAATTTACAAAAGTCCTTCTTACCTTAGTCTCAATGCAGACATACAGGCCTGGAATGGACAATATTTTTAGGCTGCAGGTGAAGACATGCCCGGGTCATGCAAGTTTCAAGCAGGGAGTTCGACTTTATCCGCTGACCTTTTCTTTACACTAGCTAGAAAGCAACTTTGTATAAGTTAGTAGTATTAAATGCAATCTCAGTATCAAGCCTTTTAAGCATTCTGACACATGATGATTGCATATAGTCTATGTTTCAAGCATTTGAAATGTGACAGAATGTGGGACGTTGAAACATACTCACCATCCAAAGGTATTTTGGTCTTCTTCCAAGCGTATCGTCCATCAGTTCCAAGAGTTAGAAAAGAGCGTGAAAATGCCAAATTTTTGGGCCTACAAGACAAAAACATAAAATCATGTCATTGAATACATTGGAAGATAAGGGCATTATAGAAATGTATTAAAAGCAAAGCATTAAAGAAGGATACATTGTGTACTTACTTTGACTTGGTGTTCACAAATGATGAATGTAGGCCTCAAATGTTCTTCACATCGCTTGCTTTTTAATTCTAGCTTGATAGAAGGTCCAAAATGTCTTCTAGTATCCAAAAGTTGAAAACGTTCCATCGAAAGATATTGCAGAGCCATTCCATGGTTCCACAAAAGTGCATCAACCGTGTCATGGCTCATGCAATATGCAATAACAAAGGCGCATAGCTTTGTGCATGCACAACATTTCACAACATTGCAGTAAGAGCACTTCTTTGGCAAGTGCTTTTTACTGCATATAACATTGCAAAATGTGTGAACATTGCACAAGAAAACCCAGAAGTTAAAAAAGTCCTCCTTACCTTAGTCTCAATGCAGACATACAGGCCTGGAATGGACAATATTTTTAGGCTGCAGGTGAAGACATGCCCGGGTCATGCAAGTTTCAAGCAGGGAGTTCGACTTTATCCGCTGACCTTTTCCTTACACTAGCTAGAAAGCAACTTTGTATAAGTTAGTAGTATTAAATGCAATCTCAGTATCAAGCCTTTTAAGCATTCTGACACATGATGATTGCATATAGTCTATGTTTCAAGCATTTGAAATGTGACAGAATGTGGGACGTTGAAACATACTCACCATCCAAAGGTATTTTGGTCCTCTTCCAAGCGTATCGTCCATTAGTTCCAAGAGTTAGAAAAGAGCGTGAAAATGCCAAATTTTTGGGCCTACAAGACAAAAACATAAAATCATGTCATTGAATACATTGGGAGATAAGGGCATTATAGAAATGTATTAAAAGCAAAGCATTAAAGAAGGATACATTGTGTACTTACTTTGACTTGGTGTTCACAAATGATGAATGTAGGCCTCAAATGTTCTTCACATAGCTTGCTTTTGAATTCTAGCTTGATAGAAGGTCCAAAATGTCTTCTAGTATCCAAAAGTTGAAAACGTTCCTTCGAAAGATACTGCAGAGCCATTCCATGGTTCCACAAAAGTGCATCAACCGTGTCATGGCTCATGCAATATGCAATAACAAAGGCCCATAGCTTTGTGCATGCACAACATGTCACAACATTGCAGTAAGAGCACTTCTTTGGCAAGTGCTTTTTACTGCATATAACATTGCAAAATGTGTGAACATTGCACAAGAAAACCCAGAAGTTAAAAAAGTCCTTCTTACCTTAGTCTCAATGCAGACATACAGGCCTGGAATGGACAATAGTTTCAGGCTGCAGGTGAAGACATGCCCGGGTCATGCAAGTTTCAAGCAGGGAGTTCGACTTTATCCGCTGACCTTTTCTTTACACTAGCTAGAAAGCAACTTTGTATAAGTTAGTAGTATTAAATGCAATCTCAGTATCAAGCCTTTTAAGCATTCTGACACATGATGATTGCATATAGTCTATGTTTCAAGCATTTGAAATGTGACAGAATGTGGGACGTTGAAACATACTCACCATCCAAAGGTATTTTAGTCCTCTTCCAAGCGTATCGTCCATCAGTTCCAAGAGTTAGAAAAGAGCGTGAAAATGCCAAATTTTTGGGCCTACAAGACAAAAATATAAAATCATGTCATTGAATACATTGGGAGATAAGGGTATTATAGAAATGTATTAAAAGCAAAGCATTAAAGAAGGATACATTGTGTACTTACTTTGACTTGGTGTTCACAAATGATGAATGTAGGCCTCAAATGTTCTTCACATAGCTTGCTTTTGAATTCTAGCTTGATAGAAGGTCCAAAATGTCTTCTAGTATCCAAAAGTTGAAAACGTTCCTTCGAAAGATACTGCAGAGCCATTCCATGGTTCCACAAAAGTGCATCAACCGTGTCATGGCTCATGCAATATGCAATAACAAAGGCCCATAGCTTTGTGCATGGACAACATTTCACAACATTGCAGTAAGAGCACTTCTTTGGCAAGTGCTTTTTACTGCATATAACATTGCAAAATGTGTGAACATTGCACAAGAAAACCCAGAAGTTACAAAAGTCCTTCTTACCTTAGTCTCAATGCAGACATACAGACCTGGAATGGACAATAGTTTCAGGCTGCAGGTAAAGAGATGCCCGGGTCATGCAAGTTTCAAGCAGAGAGTTCGACTTTATCCGCTGACCTTTTCCTTACACTAGCTAGAAAGCAACTTTGTATAAGTTAGTAGTATTAAATGCAATCTCAGTATCAAGCCTTTTAAGCATTCTGACACATGATAATTGCATATAGTCTATGTTTCAAGCATTTGAAATGTGACAGAATGTGGTACGTTGAAACATACTCACCATCCAAAGGTATTTTGGTCTTCTTCCAAGCGTATCGTCCATCAGTTCCAAGAGTTAGAAAAGAGCGTGAAAATGCCAAATTTTTGGGCCTACAAGACAAAAACATAAAATCATGTCATTGAATACATTGGAAGATAAGGGCATTATAGAAATGTATTAAAAGCAAAGCATTAAAGAAGGATACATTGTGTACTTACTTTGACTTGGTGTTCACAAATGATGAATGTAGGCCTCAAATGTTCTTCACATCGCTTGCTTTTTAATTCTAGCTTGATAGAAGGTCCAAAATGTCTTCTAGTATCCAAAAGTTGAAAACGTTCCTTCGAAAGATATTGCAGAGCCATTTCATGGTTCCACAAAAGTGCATCAACCGTGTCATGGCTCATGCAATATGCAATAACAAAGGCGCATAGCTTTGTGCATGCACAACATTTCACAACATTGCAGTAAGAGCACTTCTTTGGCAAGTGCTTTTTACTGCATATAACATTGCAAAATGTGTGAACATTGCACAAGAAAACCCAGAAGTTAAAAAAGTCCTTCTTACCTTAGTCTCAAAGCAGACATACAGGCCTGGAATGGACAATATTTTTAGGCTGCAGGTGAAGACATGCCCGGGTCATGCAAGTTTCAAGCAGGGAGTTCGAATTTATCCGCTGACCTTTTCTTTACACAAGCTAGAAAGCAACTTTGTATAAGTTAGTAGTATTAAATGCAATCTCAGTATCAAGCCTTTTAAGCATTCTGACACATGATGATTGCATATAGTCTATGTTTCAAGCATTTGAAATGTGACAGAATGTGGGACGTTGAAACATACTCACCATCCAAAGGTATTTTGGTCTTCTTCCAAGCGTATCGTCCATCAGTTCCAAGAGTTAGAAAAGAGCGTGAAAATGCCAAATTTTTGGGCCTACAAGACAAAAACATAAAATCATGTCATTGAATACATTGGAAGATAAGGGCATTATAGAAATGTATTAAAAGCAAAGCATTAAAGAAGGATACATTGTGTACTTACTTTGACTTGGTGTTCACAAATGATGAATGTAGGCCTCAAATGTTCTTCACATCGCTTGCTTTTTAATTCTAGCTTGATAGAAGGTCCAAAATGTCTTCTAGTATCCAAAAGTTGAAAACGTTCCATCGAAAGATATTGCAGAGCCATTCCATGGTTCCACAAAAGTGCATCAACCGTGTCATGGCTCATGCAATATGCAATAACAAAGGCGCATAGCTTTGTGCATGCACAACATTTCACAACATTGCAGTAAGAGCACTTCTTTGGCAAGTGCTTTTTACTGCATATAACATTGCAAAATGTGTGAACATTGCACAAGAAAACCCAGAAGTTAAAAAAGTCCTCCTTACCTTAGTCTCAATGCAGACATACAGGCCTGGAATGGACAATATTTTTAGGCTGCAGGTGAAGACATGCCCGGGTCATGCAAGTTTCAAGCAGGGAGTTCGACTTTATCCGCTGACCTTTTCCTTACACTAGCTAGAAAGCAACTTTGTATAAGTTAGTAGTATTAAATGCAATCTCAGTATCAAGCCTTTTAAGCATTCTGACACATGATGATTGCATATAGTCTATGTTTCAAGCATTTGAAATGTGACAGAATGTGGGACGTTGAAACATACTCACCATCCAAAGGTATTTTGGTCCTCTTCCAAGCGTATCGTCCATTAGTTCCAAGAGTTAGAAAAGAGCGTGAAAATGCCAAATTTTTGGGCCTACAAGACAAAAACATAAAATCATGTCATTGAATACATTGGGAGATAAGGGCATTATAGAAATGTATTAAAAGCAAAGCATTAAAGAAGGATACATTGTGTACTTACTTTGACTTGGTGTTCACAAATGATGAATGTAGGCCTCAAATGTTCTTCACATAGCTTGCTTTTGAATTCTAGCTTGATAGAAGGTCCAAAATGTCTTCTAGTATCCAAAAGTTGAAAACGTTCCTTCGAAAGATACTGCAGAGCCATTCCATGGTTCCACAAAAGTGCATCAACCGTGTCATGGCTCATGCAATATGCAATAACAAAGGCCCATAGCTTTGTGCATGCACAACATGTCACAACATTGCAGTAAGAGCACTTCTTTGGCAAGTGCTTTTTACTGCATATAACATTGCAAAATGTGTGAACATTGCACAAGAAAACCCAGAAGTTAAAAAAGTCCTTCTTACCTTAGTCTCAATGCAGACATACAGGCCTGGAATGGACAATAGTTTCAGGCTGCAGGTGAAGACATGCCCGGGTCATGCAAGTTTCAAGCAGGGAGTTCGACTTTATCCGCTGACCTTTTCTTTACACTAGCTAGAAAGCAACTTTGTATAAGTTAGTAGTATTAAATGCAATCTCAGTATCAAGCCTTTTAAGCATTCTGACACATGATGATTGCATATAGTCTATGTTTCAAGCATTTGAAATGTGACAGAATGTGGGACGTTGAAACATACTCACCATCCAAAGGTATTTTAGTCCTCTTCCAAGCGTATCGTCCATCAGTTCCAAGAGTTAGAAAAGAGCGTGAAAATGCCAAATTTTTGGGCCTACAAGACAAAAATATAAAATCATGTCATTGAATACATTGGGAGATAAGGGTATTATAGAAATGTATTAAAAGCAAAGCATTAAAGAAGGATACATTGTGTACTTACTTTGACTTGGTGTTCACAAATGATGAATGTAGGCCTCAAATGTTCTTCACATAGCTTGCTTTTGAATTCTAGCTTGATAGAAGGTCCAAAATGTCTTCTAGTATCCAAAAGTTGAAAACGTTCCTTCGAAAGATACTGCAGAGCCATTCCATGGTTCCACAAAAGTGCATCAACCGTGTCATGGCTCATGCAATATGCAATAACAAAGGCCCATAGCTTTGTGCATGGACAACATTTCACAACATTGCAGTAAGAGCACTTCTTTGGCAAGTGCTTTTTACTGCATATAACATTGCAAAATGTGTGAACATTGCACAAGAAAACCCAGAAGTTACAAAAGTCCTTCTTACCTTAGTCTCAATGCAGACATACAGACCTGGAATGGACAATAGTTTCAGGCTGCAGGTAAAGAGATGCCCGGGTCATGCAAGTTTCAAGCAGAGAGTTCGACTTTATCCGCTGACCTTTTCCTTACACTAGCTAGAAAGCAACTTTGTATAAGTTAGTAGTATTAAATGCAATCTCAGTATCAAGCCTTTTAAGCATTCTGACACATGATAATTGCATATAGTCTATGTTTCAAGCATTTGAAATGTGACAGAATGTGGTACGTTGAAACATACTCACCATCCAAAGGTATTTTGGTCTTCTTCCAAGCGTATCGTCCATCAGTTCCAAGAGTTAGAAAAGAGCGTGAAAATGCCAAATTTTTGGGCCTACAAGACAAAAACATAAAATCATGTCATTGAATACATTGGGAGATAAGGGCATTATAGAAATGTATTAAAAGCAAAGCATTAAAGAAGGATACATTGTGTACTTACTTTGACTTGGTGTTCACAAATGATGAATGTAGGCCTCAAATGTTCTTCACATCGCTTGCTTTTTAATTCTAGCTTGATAGAAGGTCCAAAATGTCTTCTAGTATCCAAAAGTTGAAAACGTTCCTTCGAAAGATATTGCAGAGCCATTTCATGGTTCCACAAAAGTGCATCAACCGTGTCATGGCTCATGCAATATGCAATAACAAAGGCGCATAGCTTTGTGCATGCACAACATTTCACAACATTGCAGTAAGAGCACTTCTTTGGCAAGTGCTTTTTACTGCATATAACATTGCAAAATGTGTGAACATTGCACAAGAAAACCCAGAAGTTAAAAAAGTCCTTCTTACCTTAGTCTCAAAGCAGACATACAGGCCTGGAATGGACAATATTTTTAGGCTGCAGGTGAAGACATGCCCGGGTCATGCAAGTTTCAAGCAGGGAGTTCGAATTTATCCGCTGACCTTTTCTTTACACAAGCTAGAAAGCAACTTTGTATAAGTTAGTAGTATTAAATGCAATCTCAGTATCAAGCCTTTTAAGCATTCTGACACATGATGATTGCATATAGTCTATGTTTCAAGCATTTGAAATGTGACAGAATGTGGTACGTTGAAACATACTCACCATCCAAAGGTATTTTGGTCTTCTTCCAAGCGTATCGTCCATCAGTTCCAAGAGTTAGAAAAGAGCGTGAAAATGCCAAATTTTTGGGCCTACAAGACAAAAACATAAAATCATGTCATTGAATACATTGGAAGATAAGGGCATTATAGAAATTTATTAAAAGCAAAGCATTAAAGAAGGATACATTGTGTACTTACTTTGACTTGGTGTTCACAAATGATGAATGTAGGCCTCAAATGTTCTTCACATCGCTTGCTTTTTAATTCTAGCTTGATAGAAGGTCCAAAATGTCTTCTAGTATCCAAAAGTTGAAAACGTTCCTTCGAAAGATATTGCAGAGCCATTCCATGGTTCCACAAAAGTGCATCAACCGTGTCATGGCTCATGCAATATGCAATAACAAAGGCGCATAGCTTTGTGCATGCACAACATTTCACAACATTGCAGTAAGAGCACTTCTTTGGCAAGTGCTTTTTACTGCATATAACATTGCAAAATGTGTGAACATTGCACAAGATAACCCAGAAGTTAAAAATGTCCTTCTTACCTTAGTCTCATTGCAGACATACAGGCCTGGAATGGACAATATTTTTAGGCTGCAGGTGAAGACATGCCCGGGTCATGCAAGTTTCAAGCAGGGAGTTCGAATTTATCCGCTGACCTTTTCTTTACACAAGCTAGAAAGCAACTTTGTATAAGTTAGTAGTATTAAATGCAATCTCAATATCAAGCCTTTTAAGCATTCTGACACATGATGATTGCATATAGTCTATGTTTCAAGCATTTGAAATGTGACAGAATGTGGGACGTTGAAACATACTCACCATCCAAAGGTATTTGGTCTTCTTCCAAGCGTATCGTCCATCAATTCCAAGAGTCAGAAAAGAGCGTGAAAATGACGACTTTTTGGGCCTACAAGACAAAAACATAAAATCATGTCGTTGAATACATTGGGAGGTAAGGGCATCATAGAAATGTATTAAAAGCAAAGCATTAAAGAAGGATACATTGTGTACTTACTTTGACTTGGTGTTCACAAATGATGAATGTAGGCCTCAAATGTTCTTCACATAGCTTGCTTTTGAATTCTAGCTTGATAGAAGGTCCAAAATGTCTTCTAGTATCCAAAAGTTGAAAACGTTCCTTCGAAAGATACTGCAGAGACATTCCATGGTTCCACAAAAGTGCATCAACCGTGTCATGGCTCATGCAATATGCAATAACAAAGGCCCATAGCTTTGTGCATGGACAACATTTCACAACATTGCAGTAAGAGCACTTCTTTGGCAAGTGCTTTTTACTGCATATAACATTGCAAAATGTGTGAACATTGCACAAGAAAACCCAGAATTTACAAAAGTCCTTCTTACCTTAGTCTCAATGCAGACATACAGGCCTGGAATGGACAATATTTTTAGGCTGCAGGTGAAGACATGCCCGGGTCATGCAAGTTTCAAGCAGGGAGTTCGACTTTATCCGCTGACCTTTTCTTTACACTAGCTAGAATGCAACTTTGTATAAGTTAGTAGTATTAAATGCAATCTCAGTATCAAGCCTTTTAAGCATTCTGACACATGATGATTGCATATAGTCTATGTTTCAAGCATTTGAAATGTGACAGAATGTGGGACGTTGAAACATACTCACCATCCACAGGTATTTTGGTCTCCTTCCAAGCGTATCGTCCATCAGTTCCAAGAGTTAGAAAAGAGCGTGAAAATGCCAAATTTTTGGGCCTACAAGACAAAAACATAAAATCATGTCATTGAATACATTGGGAGATAAGGGCATTACAGAAATGTATTAAAAGCAAAGCATTAAAGAAGGATACATTGTGTACTTACTTTGACTTGATGTTCACAAATGATGAATGTAGGCCTCAAATGTTCTTCACATAGCTTGCTTTTGAATTCTAGCTTGATAGAAGGTCCAAAATGTCTTCTAGTATCCAAAAGTTGAAAACGTTCCTTCGAAAGATATTGCAGAGCCATTCCATGGTTCCACAAAAGTGCATCAACCGTGTCATGGCTCATGCAATATGCAATAACAAAGGCGCATAGCTTTGTGCATGCACAACATTTCACAACATTGCAGTAAGAGCACTTCTTTGGCAAGTGCTTTTTACTGCATATAACATTGCAAAATGTGTGAACATTGCACAAGAAAACCCAGAAGTTAAAAATGTCCTTCTTACCTTAGTCTCATTGCAGACATACAGGCCTGGAATGGACAATATTTTTAGGCTGCAGGTGAAGACATGCCCGGGTTATGCAAGTGTCAAGCAGGGAGTTCGAATTTATCCGCTGACCTTTTCCTTACACTAGCTAGAAAGCAACTTTGTATAAGTTAGTAGTATTAAATGCAATCTCAGTATCAAGCCTTTTAAGCATTCTGACACATGATGATTGCATATAGTCTATGTTTCAAGCATTTGAAATGTGACAGAATGTGGGACGTTGAAACATACTCACCATCCAAAGGTATTTTGGTCCTCTTCCAAGCGTATCGTCCATCAGTTCCAAGAGTTAGAAAAGAGCGTGAAAATGCCAAATTTTTGGGCCTACAAGACAAAAACATAAAATCATGTCATTGAATACATTGGGAGATAAGGGCATTATAGAAATGTATTAAAAGCAAAGCATTAAAGAAGGATACATTGTGTACTTACTTTGACTTGGTGTTCACAAATGATGAATGTAGGCCTCAAATGTTCTTCACATAGCTTGCTTTTGAATTCTAGCTTGATAGAAGGTCCAAAATGTCTTCTAGTATCCAAAAGTTGAAAACGTTCCTTCGAAAGATACTGCAGAGCCATTCCATGATTCCACAAAAGTGCATCAACCGTGTCATGGCTCATGCAATATGCAATAACAAAGGCCCATAGCTTTGTGCATGGACAACATTTCACAACATTGCAATAAGAGCACTTCTTTGGCAAGTGCTTTTTACTGCATATAACATTGCAAAATGTGTGAACATTGCACAAGAAAACCCAGAAGTTACAAAAGTCCTTCTTACCTTAGTCTCAATGCAGACATACAGACCTGGAATGGACAATAGTTTCAGGCTGCAGGTAAAGAGATGCCCGGGTCATGCAAGTTTCAAGCAGAGAGTTCGACTTTATCCGCTGACCTTTTCCTTACACTAGCTAGAAAGCAACTTTGTATAAGTTAGTAGTATTAAATGCAATCTCAGTATCAAGCCTTTTAAGCATTCTGACACATGATGATTGCATATAGTCTATGTTTCAAGCATTTGAAATGTGACAGAATGTGGTACATTGAAACATACTCACCATCCAAAGGTATTTTGGTCTTCTTCCAAGCGTATCGTCCATCAGTTCCAAGAGTTAGAAAAGAGCGTGAAAATGCCAAATTTTTGGGCCTACAAGACAAAAACATAAAATCATGTCATTGAATACATTGGAAGATAAGGGCATTATAGAAATTTATTAAAAGCAAAGCATTAAAGAAGGATACATTGTGTACTTACTTTGACTTGGTGTTCACAAATGATGAATGTAGGCCTCAAATGTTCTTCACATCGCTTGCTTTTTAATTCTAGCTTGATAGAAGGTCCAAAATGTCTTCTAGTATCCAAAAGTTGAAAACGTTCCTTCGAAAGATATTGCAGAGCCATTCCATGGTTCCACAAAAGTGCATCAACCGTGTCATGGCTCATGCAATATGCAATAACAAAGGCGCATAGCTTTGTGCATGCACAACATTTCACAACATTGCAGTAAGAGCACTTCTTTGGCAAGTGCTTTTTACTGCATATAACATTGCAAAATGTGTGAACATTGCACAAGAAAACCCAGAAGTTAAAAATGTCCTTCTTACCTTAGTCTCATTGCAGGCATACAGGCCTGGAATGGACAATATTTTTAGGCTGCAGGTGAAGACATGCCCGGGTCATGCAAGTTTCAAGCAGGGAGTTCGAATTTATCCGCTGACCTTTTCTTTACACTAGCTAGAAAGCAACTTTGTATAAGTTAGTAGTATTAAATGCAATCTCAATATCAAGCCTTTTAAGCATTCTGACACATGATGATTGCATATAGTCTATGTTTCAAGCATTTGAAATGTGACAGAATGTGGGACGTTGAAACATACTCACCATCCAAAGGTATTTGGTCTTCTTCCAAGCGTATCGTCCATCAATTCCAAGAGTCAGAAAAGAGCGTGAAAATGACGACTTTTTGGGCCTACAAGACAAAAACATAAAATATTGTCATTGAATACATTGGGAGGTAAGGGTATTATAGAAATGTATTAAAAGCAAAGCATTAAAGAAGGATACATTGTGTACTTACTTTGACTTGGTGTTCACAAATGATGAATGTAGGCCTCAAATGTTCTTCACATAGCTTGCTTTTGAATTCTAGCTTGATAGAAGGTCCAAAATGTCTTCTAGTATCCAAAAGTTGAAAACGTTCCTTCGAAAGATACTGCAGAGTCATTCCATGGTTCCACAAAAGTGCATCAACCGTGTCATGGCTCATGCAATATGCAATAACAAAGGCCCATAGCTTTGTGCATGGACAACATTTCACAACATTGCAGTAAGAGCACTTCTTTGGCAAGTGCTTTTTACTGCATATAACATTGCAAAATGTGTGAACATTGCACAAGAAAACCCAGAATTTACAAAAGTCCTTCTTACCTTAGTCTCAATGCAGACATACAGGCCTGGAATGGACAATATTTTTAGGCTGCAGGTGAAGACATGCCCGGGTCATGCAAGTGTCAAGCAGGGAGTTCGAATTTATCCGCTGACCTTTTCCTTACACTAGCTAGAAAGCAACTTTGTATAAGTTAGTAGTATTAAATGCAATTTCAGTATCAAGCCTTTTAAGCATTCTGACACATGATGATTGCATATAGTCTATGTTTCAAGCATTTGAAATGTGACAGAATGTGGGACGTTGAAACATACTCACCATCCAAAGGTATTTTGGTCCTCTTCCAAGCGTATCGTCCATCAGTTCCAAGAGTTAGAAAAGAGCGTGAAAATGCCAAATTTTTGGGCCTACAAGACAAAAACATAAAATCATGTCATTGAATACATTGGGAGATAAGGGCATTATAGAAATGTATTAAAAGCAAAGCATTAAAGAAGGATACATTGTGTACTTACTTTGACTTGGTGTTCACAAATGATGAATGTAGGCCTCAAATGTTCTTCACATAGCTTGCTTTTGAATTCTAGCTTGATAGAAGGTCCAAAATGTCTTCTAGTATCCAAAAGTTGAAAACGTTCCTTCGAAAGATACTGCAGAGCCATTCCATGGTTCCACAAAAGTGCATCAACCGTGTCATGGCTCATGCAATATGCAATAACAAAGGCCCATAGCTTTGTGCATGGACAACATTCACAACATTGCAGTAAGAGCACTTCTTTGGCAAGTGCTTTTTACTGCATATAACATTGCAAAATGTGTGAACATTGCACAAGAAAACCCAGAAGTTACAAAAGTCCTTCTTACCTTAGTCTCAATGCAGACGTACAGACCTGGAATGGACAATAGTTTCAGGCTGCAGGTAAAGAGATGCCCGGGTCATGCAAGTTTCAAGCAGGGAGTTCGACTTTATCCGCTGACCTTTTCTTTACACTAGCTAGAAAGCAACTTTGTATAAGTTAGTAGTATTAAATGCAATCTCAGTATCAAACCTTTTAAGCATTCTGACACATGATGATTGCATATAGTCTATGTTTCAAGCATTTGAAATGTGACAGAATGTGGGACGTTGAAACATACTCACCATCCAAAGGTATTTGGTCTTCTTCCAAGCGTATCGTCCATCAATTCCAAGAGTTAGAAAAGAGCGTGAAAATGCCGAATTTTCGGGCCTACAAGACAAAAACATAAAATCATGTCATTGAATACATTGGGAGATAAGGGCATTATAGAAATGTATTAAAAGCAAAGAATTAAAGAAGGATACATTGTGTACTTACTTTGACTTGGTGTTCACAAATGATGAATGTAGGCCTCAAATGTTCTTCACATAGCTTGCTTTTGAATTCTAGCTTGATCGAAGGTCCAAAATGTCTTCTAGTATCCAAAAGTTGAAAACGTTCCATCGAAAGATACTGCAGAGCCATTCCATGGTTCCACAAAAGTGCATCAACCGTGTCATGGCTCATGCAATATGCAATAACAAAGGCGCATAGCTTTGTGCATGGACATCATTTCACAACATTGCAGTAAGAGCACTTCTTTGGCAAGTGCTTTTTACTGCATATAACATTGCAAAATGTGTGAACATTGCACAAGAAAACCCAGGAGTTACAAAAGTCCTTCTTACCTAAGTCTCAATGCAGACGTACAGGCCTGGAATGGACAATAGTTTCAGGCTGAAGGTAAAGAGATGCCCGGGTCAAGCAAGTTTCAAGCAGAGAGTTCGACTTTATCCGCTGACCTTTTCCTTACACTAGCTAGAAAGCAACTTTGTATAAGTTAGTAGCATTAAATGCAATCTCAGTATCAAGCCTTTTAAGCATTCTGACACATGATGATTGCATATAGTCTATGTTTCAAGCATTTGAAATGTGACAGAATGTGGGACATTGAAACATACTCACCATCCAAAGGTATTTGGTCTTCTTCCAAGCGTATCGTCCATCAGTTCCAAGAGTTAGAAAAGAGCGTGAAAATGCCAAATTTTTGGGCCTACAAGACAAAAACATTAAATCATGTCATTGAATACATTGGAAGATAAGGGCATTATAGAAATGTATTAAAAGCAAAGAATTAAAGAAGGATACATTGTGTACTTACTTTGACTTGGTGTTCACAAATGATGAATGTAGGCCTCAAATTTACTTCACATCACTTGCTTTTTAATTCTAGCTTGATAGAAGGTCCAAAATGTCTTCTAGTATCCAAAAGTTGAAAACGTTCCTTCGAAAGATATTGCAGAGCCATTTCATGGTTCCACAAAAGTGCATCAACCGTGTCATGGCTCATGCAATATGCAATAACAAAGGCGCATAGCTTTGTGCATGCACAACATTTCACAACATTGCAGTAAGAGCACTTCTTTGGCAAGTGCTTTTTACTGCATATAACATTGCAAAATGTGTGAACATTGCACAAGAAAACCCAGAAGTTAAAAAAGTCCTTCTTACCTTAGTCTCATTGCAGATATACAGGCCTGGAATGGACAATAGTTTCAAGCTGCAGGTAAAGAGATGCCCGGGTCATGCAAGTTTCAAGCAGAGAGTTCGACTTTATCCGCTGACCTTTTCCTTACACTAGCTAGAAAGCAACTTTTTATAAGTTAGTAGTATTAAATGCAATCTCAGTATCAAGCCTTTTAAGCATTCTGACACATGATGATTGCATATAGTCTATGTTTCAAGCATTTGAAATGTGACAGAATGTGGGACGTTGAAACATACTCACCATCCAAAGGTATTTTGGTCCTCTTCCAAGCGTATCGTCCATCAGTTCCAAGAGTTAGAAAAGAGCGTGAAAATGCCAAATTTTTGGGCCTACAAGACAAAAACATAAAATCATGTCATTGAATACATTGGGAGATAAGGGCATTATAGAAATGTATTAAAAGCAAAGAATTAAAGAAGGATACATTGTGTACTTACTTTGACTTGGTGTTCACAAATGATGAATGTAGGCCTCAAATGTTCTTCACATAGCTTGCTTTTGAATTCTAGCTTGATCGAAGGTCCAAAATGTCTTCTAGTATCCAAAAGTTGAAAACGTTCCTTCGAAAGATACTGCAGAGCCATTCCATGGTTCCACAAAAGTGCATCAACCGTGTCATGGCTCATGCAATATGCAATAACAAAGGCGCATAGCTTTGTGCATGGACAACATTTCACAAGATTGCAGTAAGAGCACTTCTTTGGCAAGTGCTTTTTACTGCATATAACATTGCAAAATGTGTGAACATTGCACAAGAAAACCCAGGAGTTACAAAAGTCCTTCTTACCTTAGTCTCAATGCAGACGTACAGGCCTGGAATGGACAATAGTTTCAGGCTGAAGGTAAAGAGATGCCCGGTTCATGCAAGTTTCAAGCAGAGAGTTCGACTTTATCCGCTGACCTTTTCTATACACTAGCTAGAAAGCAACTTTGTATAAGTTAGTAGTATTAAATGCAATCTCAGTATCAAGCCTTTTAAGCATTCTGACACATGATGATTGCATATAGTCTATGTTTCAAGCATTTGAAATGTGACAGAGTGTGGGACGTTGAAACATACTCACCATCCAAAGGTATTTGGTCTTCTTCCAAGCGTATCGTCCATCAATTCCAAGAGTCAGAAAAGAGCGTGAAAATGCCGAATTTTCGGGCCTACAAGACAAAAACATAAAATCATGTCATTGAATACATTGGGAGATAAGGGCATTATAGAAATGTATTAAAAGCAAAGAATTAAAGAAGGATACATTGTGTACTTACTTTGACTTGGTGTTCACAAATGATGAATGTAGGCCTCAAATGTTCTTCACATAGCTTGCTTTTGAATTCTAGCTTGATTGAAGGTCCAAAATGTCTTCTAGTATCCAAAAGTTGAAAACGTTCCTTCAAAAGATACTGCAGAGCTATTCCATGGTTCCACAAAAGTGCATCAACCATGTCATGGCTCATGCAATATGCAATAACAAAGGCCCATAGCTTTGTGCATGGACAACATTTCACAACATTGCAGTAAGAGCACTTCTTTGGCAAGTGCTTTTTACTGCATATAACATTGCAAAATGTGTGAACATTGCACAAGAAAACCCAGAAGTTACAAAAGTCCTTCTTACCTTAGTCTCAATGCAGACGTACAGGCCTGGAATGGACAATAGTTTCAGGATGCAGGTAAAGAGATGCCCGGGTCATGCAAGTTTCAAGCAGGGAGTTCGACTTTATCCGCTGACCTTTTCTTTACACTAGCTAGAAAGCAACTTTGTATAAGTTAGTAGTATTAAATGCAATCTCAGTATCAAGCCTTTTAAGCATTCTGACACATGATGATTGCATATAGTCTATGTTTCAAGCATTTGAAATGTGACAGAATGTGGGACGTTGAAACATACTCACCATCCAAAGGTATTTGGTCTTCTTCCAAGCGTATCGTCCATCAATTCCAAGAGTCAGAAAAGAGCGTGAAAATGCCGACTTTTCGGGCCTACAAGACAAAAACATAAAATCATGTCATTGAATACATTGGGAGATAAGGGCATTATAGAAATGTATTAAAAGCAAAGCATTAAAGAAGGATACATTGTGTACTTACTTTGACTTGGTGTTCACAAATGATGAATGTAGGCCTCAAATGTTCTTCACATAGCTTGCTTTTGAATTCTAGCTTGATAGAAGGTCCAAAATGTCTTCTAGTATCCAAAAGTTGAAAACGTTCCTTCGAAAGATACTGCAGAGCCATTCCATGGTTCCACAAAAGTGCGTCAACCATGTCATGGCTCATGCAATATGCAATAACAAAGGCGCATATCTTTGTGCATGCACAACATTTCACAACATGGCAGTAAGAGCACTTCTTTGACAAGTGCTTTTTACTGCATATAACATTGCAAAATGTGTGAACATTGCACAGGAAAACCCAGAAGTTACAAAAGTCCTTTTTACCTTAGTCTCAATGCACACGTACAGGCCTGGAATGGACAATAGTTTCAGGCTGCAGGTAAAGAGATGCCCGGGTCATGCAAGTTTCAAGCAGAGAGTTCGACTTTATCCGCTGACCTTTTCCTTACACTAGCTAGAAAGCAACTTTGTATAAGTTAGTAGTATTAAATGCAATCTCAGTATCAAGCCTTTTAAGCATTCTGACACATGATGATTGCATATAGTCTATGTTTCAAGCATTTGAAATGTGACAGAATGTGGTACGTTGAAACATACTCACCATCCAAAGGTATTTTGGTCTTCTTCCAAGCGTATCGTCCATCAGTTCCAAGAGTTAGAAAAGAGCGTGAAAATGCCAAATTTTTGGGCCTACAAGACAAAAACATAAAATCATGTCATTGAATACATTGGGAGATAAGGGCATTATAGAAATGTATTAAAAGCAAAGCATTAAAGAAGGATACATTGTGTACTTACTTTGACTTGGTGTTCACAAATGATGAATGTAGGCCTCAAATGTTCTTCACATCGCTTGCTTTTTAATTCTAGCTTGATAGAAGGTCCAAAATGTCTTCTAGTATCCAAAAGTTGAAAACGTTCCTTCGAAAGATATTGCAGAGCCATTCCATGGTTCCACAAAAGTGCATCAACCGTGTCATGGCTCATGCAATATGCAATAACAAAGGCGCATAGCTTTGTGCATGCACAACATTTCACAACATTGCAGTAAGAGCACTTCTTTGGCAAGTGCTTTTTACTGCATATAACATTGCAAAATGTGTGAACATTGCACAAGAAAACCCAGAAGTTAAAAATGTCCTTCTTACCTTAGTCTCATTGCAGACATACAGGCCTGGAATGGACAATATTTTTAGGCTGCAGGTGAAGACATGCCCGGGTCATGCAAGTTTCAAGCAGGGAGTTCGAATTTATCCGCTGACCTTTTCTTTACACAAGCTAGAAAGCAACTTTGTATAAGTTAGTAGTATTAAATGCAATCTCAATATCAAGCCTTTTAAGCATTCTGACACATGATGATTGCATATAGTCTATGTTTCAAGCATTTGAAATGTGACAGAATGTGGGACGTTGAAACATACTCACCATCCAAAGGTATTTGGTCTTCTTCCAAGCGTATCGTCCATCAATTCCAAGAGTCAGAAAAGAGCGTGAAAATGACGACTTTTTGGGCCTACAAGACAAAAACATAAAATCATGTCGTTGAATACATTGGGAGGTAAGGGCATCATAGAAATGTATTAAAAGCAAAGCATTAAAGAAGGATACATTGTGTACTTACTTTGACTTGGTGTTCACAAATGATGAATGTAGGCCTCAAATGTTCTTCACATAGCTTGCTTTTGAATTCTAGCTTGATAGAAGGTCCAAAATGTCTTCTAGTATCCAAAAGTTGAAAACGTTCCTTCGAAAGATACTGCAGAGACATTCCATGGTTCCACAAAAGTGCATCAACCGTGTCATGGCTCATGCAATATGCAATAACAAAGGCCCATAGCTTTGTGCATGGACAACATTTCACAACATTGCAGTAAGAGCACTTCTTTGGCAAGTGCTTTTTACTGCATATAACATTGCAAAATGTGTGAACATTGCACAAGAAAACCCAGAATTTACAAAAGTCCTTCTTACCTTAGTCTCAATGCAGACATACAGGCCTGGAATGGACAATATTTTTAGGCTGCAGGTGAAGACATGCCCGGGTCATGCAAGTTTCAAGCAGGGAGTTCGACTTTATCCGCTGACCTTTTCTTTACACTAGCTAGAATGCAACTTTGTATAAGTTAGTAGTATTAAATGCAATCTCAGTATCAAGCCTTTTAAGCATTCTGACACATGATGATTGCATATAGTCTATGTTTCAAGCATTTGAAATGTGACAGAATGTGGGACGTTGAAACATACTCACCATCCACAGGTATTTTGGTCTTCTTCCAAGCGTATCGTCCATCAATTCCAAGAGTCAGAAAAGAGCGTGAAAATGACGACTTTTTGGGCCTACAAGACAAAAACATAAAATCATGTCGTTGAATACATTGGGAGGTAAGGGCATCATAGAAATGTATTAAAAGCAAAGCATTAAAGAAGGATACATTGTGTACTTACTTTGACTTGGTGTTCACAAATGATGAATGTAGGCCTCAAATGTTCTTCACATAGCTTGCTTTTGAATTCTAGCTTGATAGAAGGTCCAAAATGTCTTCTAGTATCCAAAAGTTGAAAACGTTCCTTCGAAAGATACTGCAGAGACATTCCATGGTTCCACAAAAGTGCATCAACCGTGTCATGGCTCATGCAATATGCAATAACAAAGGCCCATAGCTTTGTGCATGGACAACATTTCACAACATTGCAGTAAGAGCACTTCTTTGGCAAGTGCTTTTTACTGCATATAACATTGCAAAATGTGTGAACATTGCACAAGAAAACCCAGAATTTACAAAAGTCCTTCTTACCTTAGTCTCAATGCAGACATACAGGCCTGGAATGGACAATATTTTTAGGCTGCAGGTGAAGACATGCCCGGGTCATGCAAGTTTCAAGCAGGGAGTTCGACTTTATCCGCTGACCTTTTCTTTACACTAGCTAGAATGCAACTTTGTATAAGTTAGTAGTATTAAATGCAATCTCAGTATCAAGCCTTTTAAGCATTCTGACACATGATGATTGCATATAGTCTATGTTTCAAGCATTTGAAATGTGACAGAATGTGGGACGTTGAAACATACTCACCATCCACAGGTATTTTGGTCTCCTTCCAAGCGTATCGTCCATCAGTTCCAAGAGTTAGAAAAGAGCGTGAAAATGCCAAATTTTTGGGCCTACAAGACAAAAACATAAAATCATGTCATTGAATACATTGGGAGATAAGGGCATTACAGAAATGTATTAAAAGCAAAGCATTAAAGAAGGATACATTGTGTACTTACTTTGACTTGATGTTCACAAATGATGAATGTAGGCCTCAAATGTTCTTCACATAGCTTGCTTTTGAATTCTAGCTTGATAGAAGGTCCAAAATGTCTTCTAGTATCCAAAAGTTGAAAACGTTCCTTCGAAAGATACTGCAGAGCCATTCCATGGTTCCACAAAAGTGCATCAACCGTGTCATGGCTCATGCAATATGCAATAACAAAGGCGCATAGCTTTGTGCATGGACAACATTTCACAACATTGCAGTAAGAGCACTTCTTTGGCAAGTGCTTTTTACTGCATATAACATTGCAAAATGTGTGAACATTGCACAAGAAAACCCAGAAGTTACAAAAGTCCTTCTTACCTTAGTCTCAATGCAGACATACAGACCTGGAATGGACAATAGTTTCAGGCTGCAGGTAAAGAGATGCCCGGGTCATGCAAGTTTCAAGCAGAGAGTTCGACTTTATCCGCTGACCTTTTCCTTACACTAGCTAGAAAGCAACTTTGTATAAGATAGTAGTATTAAATGCAATCTCAGTATCAAGCCTTTTAAGCATTCTGACACATGATGATTGCATATAGTCTATGTTTCAAGCATTTGAAATGTGACAGAATGTGGTACATTGAAACATACTCACCATCCAAAGGTATTTTGGTCTTCTTCCAAGCGTATCGTCCATCAGTTCCAAGAGTTAGAAAAGAGCGTGAAAATGCCAAATTTTTGGGCCTACAAGACAAAAACATAAAATCATGTCATTGAATACATTGGAAGATAAGGGCATTATAGAAATTTATTAAAAGCAAAGCATTAAAGAAGGATACATTGTGTACTTACTTTGACTTGGTGTTCACAAATGATGAATGTAGGCCTCAAATGTTCTTCACATCGCTTGCTTTTTAATTCTAGCTTGATAGAAGGTCCAAAATGTCTTCTAGTATCCAAAAGTTGAAAACGTTCCTTCGAAAGATATTGCAGAGCCATTCCATGGTTCCACAAAAGTGCATCAACCGTGTCATGGCTCATGCAATATGCAATAACAAAGGCGCATAGCTTTGTGCATGCACAACATTTCACAACATTGCAGTAAGAGCACTTCTTTGGCAAGTGCTTTTTACTGCATATAACATTGCAAAATGTGTGAACATTGCACAAGAAAACCCAGAAGTTAAAAATGTCCTTCTTACCTTAGTCTCATTGCAGGCATACAGGCCTGGAATGGACAATATTTTTAGGCTGCAGGTGAAGACATGCCCGGGTCATGCAAGTTTCAAGCAGGGAGTTCGAATTTATCCGCTGACCTTTTCTTTACACTAGCTAGAAAGCAACTTTGTATAAGTTAGTAGTATTAAATGCAATCTCAATATCAAGCCTTTTAAGCATTCTGACACATGATGATTGCATATAGTCTATGTTTCAAGCATTTGAAATGTGACAGAATGTGGGACGTTGAAACATACTCACCATCCAAAGGTATTTGGTCTTCTTCCAAGCGTATCGTCCATCAATTCCAAGAGTCAGAAAAGAGCGTGAAAATGACGACTTTTTGGGCCTACAAGACAAAAACATAAAATATTGTCATTGAATACATTGGGAGGTAAGGGTATTATAGAAATGTATTAAAAGCAAAGCATTAAAGAAGGATACATTGTGTACTTACTTTGACTTGGTGTTCACAAATGATGAATGTAGGCCTCAAATGTTCTTCACATAGCTTGCTTTTGAATTCTAGCTTGATAGAAGGTCCAAAATGTCTTCTAGTATCCAAAAGTTGAAAACGTTCCTTCGAAAGATACTGCAGAGTCATTCCATGGTTCCACAAAAGTGCATCAACCGTGTCATGGCTCATGCAATATGCAATAACAAAGGCCCATAGCTTTGTGCATGGACAACATTTCACAACATTGCAGTAAGAGCACTTCTTTGGCAAGTGCTTTTTACTGCATATAACATTGCAAAATGTGTGAACATTGCACAAGAAAACCCAGAATTTACAAAAGTCCTTCTTACCTTAGTCTCAATGCAGACATACAGGCCTGGAATGGACAATATTTTTAGGCTGCAGGTGAAGACATGCCCGGGTCATGCAAGTGTCAAGCAGGGAGTTCGAATTTATCCGCTGACCTTTTCCTTACACTAGCTAGAAAGCAACTTTGTATAAGTTAGTAGTATTAAATGCAATTTCAGTATCAAGCCTTTTAAGCATTCTGACACATGATGATTGCATATAGTCTATGTTTCAAGCATTTGAAATGTGACAGAATGTGGGACGTTGAAACATACTCACCATCCAAAGGTATTTTGGTCCTCTTCCAAGCGTATCGTCCATCAGTTCCAAGAGTTAGAAAAGAGCGTGAAAATGCCAAATTTTTGGGCCTACAAGACAAAAACATAAAATCATGTCATTGAATACATTGGGAGATAAGGGCATTATAGAAATGTATTAAAAGCAAAGCATTAAAGAAGGATACATTGTGTACTTACTTTGACTTGGTGTTCACAAATGATGAATGTAGGCCTCAAATGTTCTTCACATAGCTTGCTTTTGAATTCTAGCTTGATAGAAGGTCCAAAATGTCTTCTAGTATCCAAAAGTTGAAAACGTTCCTTCGAAAGATACTGCAGAGCCATTCCATGGTTCCACAAAAGTGCATCAACCGTGTCATGGCTCATGCAATATGCAATAACAAAGGCCCATAGCTTTGTGCATGGACAACATTCACAACATTGCAGTAAGAGCACTTCTTTGGCAAGTGCTTTTTACTGCATATAACATTGCAAAATGTGTGAACATTGCACAAGAAAACCCAGAAGTTACAAAAGTCCTTCTTACCTTAGTCTCAATGCAGACGTACAGACCTGGAATGGACAATAGTTTCAGGCTGCAGGTAAAGAGATGCCCGGGTCATGCAAGTTTCAAGCAGGGAGTTCGACTTTATCCGCTGACCTTTTCTTTACACTAGCTAGAAAGCAACTTTGTATAAGTTAGTAGTATTAAATGCAATCTCAGTATCAAACCTTTTAAGCATTCTGACACATGATGATTGCATATAGTCTATGTTTCAAGCATTTGAAATGTGACAGAATGTGGGACGTTGAAACATACTCACCATCCAAAGGTATTTGGTCTTCTTCCAAGCGTATCGTCCATCAATTCCAAGAGTTAGAAAAGAGCGTGAAAATGCCGAATTTTCGGGCCTACAAGACAAAAACATAAAATCATGTCATTGAATACATTGGGAGATAAGGGCATTATAGAAATGTATTAAAAGCAAAGAATTAAAGAAGGATACATTGTGTACTTACTTTGACTTGGTGTTCACAAATGATGAATGTAGGCCTCAAATGTTCTTCACATAGCTTGCTTTTGAATTCTAGCTTGATCGAAGGTCCAAAATGTCTTCTAGTATCCAAAAGTTGAAAACGTTCCATCGAAAGATACTGCAGAGCCATTCCATGGTTCCACAAAAGTGCATCAACCGTGTCATGGCTCATGCAATATGCAATAACAAAGGCGCATAGCTTTGTGCATGGACATCATTTCACAACATTGCAGTAAGAGCACTTCTTTGGCAAGTGCTTTTTACTGCATATAACATTGCAAAATGTGTGAACATTGCACAAGAAAACCCAGGAGTTACAAAAGTCCTTCTTACCTAAGTCTCAATGCAGACGTACAGGCCTGGAATGGACAATAGTTTCAGGCTGAAGGTAAAGAGATGCCCGGGTCAAGCAAGTTTCAAGCAGAGAGTTCGACTTTATCCGCTGACCTTTTCCTTACACTAGCTAGAAAGCAACTTTGTATAAGTTAGTAGCATTAAATGCAATCTCAGTATCAAGCCTTTTAAGCATTCTGACACATGATGATTGCATATAGTCTATGTTTCAAGCATTTGAAATGTGACAGAATGTGGGACATTGAAACATACTCACCATCCAAAGGTATTTGGTCTTCTTCCAAGCGTATCGTCCATCAGTTCCAAGAGTTAGAAAAGAGCGTGAAAATGCCAAATTTTTGGGCCTACAAGACAAAAACATTAAATCATGTCATTGAATACATTGGAAGATAAGGGCATTATAGAAATGTATTAAAAGCAAAGAATTAAAGAAGGATACATTGTGTACTTACTTTGACTTGGTGTTCACAAATGATGAATGTAGGCCTCAAATTTACTTCACATCACTTGCTTTTTAATTCTAGCTTGATAGAAGGTCCAAAATGTCTTCTAGTATCCAAAAGTTGAAAACGTTCCTTCGAAAGATATTGCAGAGCCATTTCATGGTTCCACAAAAGTGCATCAACCGTGTCATGGCTCATGCAATATGCAATAACAAAGGCGCATAGCTTTGTGCATGCACAACATTTCACAACATTGCAGTAAGAGCACTTCTTTGGCAAGTGCTTTTTACTGCATATAACATTGCAAAATGTGTGAACATTGCACAAGAAAACCCAGAAGTTAAAAAAGTCCTTCTTACCTTAGTCTCATTGCAGATATACAGGCCTGGAATGGACAATAGTTTCAAGCTGCAGGTAAAGAGATGCCCGGGTCATGCAAGTTTCAAGCAGAGAGTTCGACTTTATCCGCTGACCTTTTCTTTACACAAGCTAGAAAGCAACTTTGTATAAGTTAGTAGTATTAAATGCAATCTCAATATCAAGCCTTTTAAGCATTCTGACACATGATGATTGCATATAGTCTATGTTTCAAGCATTTGAAATGTGACAGAATGTGGGACGTTGAAACATACTCACCATCCAAAGGTATTTGGTCTTCTTCCAAGCGTATCGTCCATCAATTCCAAGAGTCAGAAAAGAGCGTGAAAATGACGACTTTTTGGGCCTACAAGACAAAAACATAAAATCATGTCGTTGAATACATTGGGAGGTAAGGGCATCATAGAAATGTATTAAAAGCAAAGCATTAAAGAAGGATACATTGTGTACTTACTTTGACTTGGTGTTCACAAATGATGAATGTAGGCCTCAAATGTTCTTCACATAGCTTGCTTTTGAATTCTAGCTTGATAGAAGGTCCAAAATGTCTTCTAGTATCCAAAAGTTGAAAACGTTCCTTCGAAAGATACTGCAGAGACATTCCATGGTTCCACAAAAGTGCATCAACCGTGTCATGGCTCATGCAATATGCAATAACAAAGGCCCATAGCTTTGTGCATGGACAACATTTCACAACATTGCAGTAAGAGCACTTCTTTGGCAAGTGCTTTTTACTGCATATAACATTGCAAAATGTGTGAACATTGCACAAGAAAACCCAGAATTTACAAAAGTCCTTCTTACCTTAGTCTCAATGCAGACATACAGGCCTGGAATGGACAATATTTTTAGGCTGCAGGTGAAGACATGCCCGGGTCATGCAAGTTTCAAGCAGGGAGTTCGACTTTATCCGCTGACCTTTTCTTTACACTAGCTAGAATGCAACTTTGTATAAGTTAGTAGTATTAAATGCAATCTCAGTATCAAGCCTTTTAAGCATTCTGACACATGATGATTGCATAAAGTCTATGTTTCAAGCATTTGAAATGTGACAGAATGTGGGACGTTGAAACATACTCACCATCCACAGGTATTTTGGTCTTCTTCCAAGCGTATCGTCCATCAATTCCAAGAGTCAGAAAAGAGCGTGAAAATGACGACTTTTTGGGCCTACAAGACAAAAACATAAAATCATGTCGTTGAATACATTGGGAGGTAAGGGCATCATAGAAATGTATTAAAAGCAAAGCATTAAAGAAGGATACATTGTGTACTTACTTTGACTTGGTGTTCACAAATGATGAATGTAGGCCTCAAATGTTCTTCACATAGCTTGCTTTTGAATTCTAGCTTGATAGAAGGTCCAAAATGTCTTCTAGTATCCAAAAGTTGAAAACGTTCCTTCGAAAGATACTGCAGAGACATTCCATGGTTCCACAAAAGTGCATCAACCGTGTCATGGCTCATGCAATATGCAATAACAAAGGCCCATAGCTTTGTGCATGGACAACATTTCACAACATTGCAGTAAGAGCACTTCTTTGGCAAGTGCTTTTTACTGCATATAACATTGCAAAATGTGTGAACATTGCACAAGAAAACCCAGAATTTACAAAAGTCCTTCTTACCTTAGTCTCAATGCAGACATACAGGCCTGGAATGGACAATATTTTTAGGCTGCAGGTGAAGACATGCCCGGGTCATGCAAGTTTCAAGCAGGGAGTTCGACTTTATCCGCTGACCTTTTCTTTACACTAGCTAGAATGCAACTTTGTATAAGTTAGTAGTATTAAATGCAATCTCAGTATCAAGCCTTTTAAGCATTCTGACACATGATGATTGCATATAGTCTATGTTTCAAGCATTTGAAATGTGACAGAATGTGGGACGTTGAAACATACTCACCATCCACAGGTATTTTGGTCTCCTTCCAAGCGTATCGTCCATCAGTTCCAAGAGTTAGAAAAGAGCGTGAAAATGCCAAATTTTTGGGCCTACAAGACAAAAACATAAAATCATGTCATTGAATACATTGGGAGATAAGGGCATTACAGAAATGTATTAAAAGCAAAGCATTAAAGAAGGATACATTGTGTACTTACTTTGACTTGATGTTCACAAATGATGAATGTAGGCCTCAAATGTTCTTCACATAGCTTGCTTTTGAATTCTAGCTTGATAGAAGGTCCAAAATGTCTTCTAGTATCCAAAAGTTGAAAACGTTCCTTCGAAAGATACTGCAGAGCCATTCCATGGTTCCACAAAAGTGCATCAACCGTGTCATGGCTCATGCAATATGCAATAACAAAGGCGCATAGCTTTGTGCATGGACAACATTTCACAACATTGCAGTAAGAGCACTTCTTTGGCAAGTGCTTTTTACTGCATATAACATTGCAAAATGTGTGAACATTGCACAAGAAAACCCAGAAGTTACAAAAGTCCTTCTTACCTTAGTCTCAATGCAGACATACAGACCTGGAATGGACAATAGTTTCAGGCTGCAGGTAAAGAGATGCCCGGGTCATGCAAGTTTCAAGCAGAGAGTTCGACTTTATCCGCTGACCTTTTCCTTACACTAGCTAGAAAGCAACTTTGTATAAGATAGTAGTATTAAATGCAATCTCAGTATCAAGCCTTTTAAGCATTCTGACACATGATGATTGCATATAGTCTATGTTTCAAGCATTTGAAATGTGACAGAATGTGGTACATTGAAACATACTCACCATCCAAAGGTATTTTGGTCTTCTTCCAAGCGTATCGTCCATCAGTTCCAAGAGTTAGAAAAGAGCGTGAAAATGCCAAATTTTTGGGCCTACAAGACAAAAACATAAAATCATGTCATTGAATACATTGGAAGATAAGGGCATTATAGAAATTTATTAAAAGCAAAGCATTAAAGAAGGATACATTGTGTACTTACTTTGACTTGGTGTTCACAAATGATGAATGTAGGCCTCAAATGTTCTTCACATCGCTTGCTTTTTAATTCTAGCTTGATAGAAGGTCCAAAATGTCTTCTAGTATCCAAAAGTTGAAAACGTTCCTTCGAAAGATATTGCAGAGCCATTCCATGGTTCCACAAAAGTGCATCAACCGTGTCATGGCTCATGCAATATGCAATAACAAAGGCGCATAGCTTTGTGCATGCACAACATTTCACAACATTGCAGTAAGAGCACTTCTTTGGCAAGTGCTTTTTACTGCATATAACATTGCAAAATGTGTGAACATTGCACAAGAAAACCCAGAAGTTAAAAATGTCCTTCTTACCTTAGTCTCATTGCAGGCATACAGGCCTGGAATGGACAATATTTTTAGGCTGCAGGTGAAGACATGCCCGGGTCATGCAAGTTTCAAGCAGGGAGTTCGAATTTATCCGCTGACCTTTTCTTTACACTAGCTAGAAAGCAACTTTGTATAAGTTAGTAGTATTAAATGCAATCTCAATATCAAGCCTTTTAAGCATTCTGACACATGATGATTGCATATAGTCTATGTTTCAAGCATTTGAAATGTGACAGAATGTGGGACGTTGAAACATACTCACCATCCAAAGGTATTTGGTCTTCTTCCAAGCGTATCGTCCATCAATTCCAAGAGTCAGAAAAGAGCGTGAAAATGCCGAATTTTCGGGCCTACAAGACAAAAACATAAAATCATGTCATTGAATACATTGGGAGATAAGGGCATTATAGAAATGTATTAAAAGCAAAGAATTAAAGAAGGATACATTGTGTACTTACTTTGACTTGGTGTTCACAAATGATGAATGTAGGCCTCAAATGTTCTTCACATAGCTTGCTTTTGAATTCTAGCTTGATCGAAGGTCCAAAATGTCTTCTAGTATCCAAAAGTTGAAAACGTTCCATCGAAAGATACTGCAGAGCCATTCCATGGTTCCACAAAAGTGCATCAACCGTGTCATGGCTCATGCAATATGCAATAACAAAGGCGCATAGCTTTGTGCATGGACATCATTTCACAACATTGCAGTAAGAGCACTTCTTTGGCAAGTGCTTTTTACTGCATATAACATTGCAAAATGTGTGAACATTGCACAAGAAAACCCAGGAGTTACAAAAGTCCTTCTTACCTAAGTCTCAATGCAGACGTACAGGCCTGGAATGGACAATAGTTTCAGGCTGAAGGTAAAGAGATGCCCGGGTCAAGCAAGTTTCAAGCAGAGAGTTCGACTTTATCCGCTGACCTTTTCCTTACACTAGCTAGAAAGCAACTTTGTATAAGTTAGTAGCATTAAATGCAATCTCAGTATCAAGCCTTTTAAGCATTCTGACACATGATGATTGCATATAGTCTATGTTTCAAGCATTTGAAATGTGACAGAATGTGGGACATTGAAACATACTCACCATCCAAAGGTATTTGGTCTTCTTCCAAGCGTATCGTCCATCAGTTCCAAGAGTTAGAAAAGAGCGTGAAAATGCCAAATTTTTGGGCCTACAAGACAAAAACATTAAATCATGTCATTGAATACATTGGAAGATAAGGGCATTATAGAAATGTATTAAAAGCAAAGAATTAAAGAAGGATACATTGTGTACTTACTTTGACTTGGTGTTCACAAATGATGAATGTAGGCCTCAAATTTACTTCACATCACTTGCTTTTTAATTCTAGCTTGATAGAAGGTCCAAAATGTCTTCTAGTATCCAAAAGTTGAAAACGTTCCTTCGAAAGATATTGCAGAGCCATTTCATGGTTCCACAAAAGTGCATCAACCGTGTCATGGCTCATGCAATATGCAATAACAAAGGCGCATAGCTTTGTGCATGCACAACATTTCACAACATTGCAGTAAGAGCACTTCTTTGGCAAGTGCTTTTTACTGCATATAACATTGCAAAATGTGTGAACATTGCACAAGAAAACCCAGAAGTTAAAAAAGTCCTTCTTACCTTAGTCTCATTGCAGATATACAGGCCTGGAATGGACAATAGTTTCAAGCTGCAGGTAAAGAGATGCCCGGGTCATGCAAGTTTCAAGCAGAGAGTTCGACTTTATCCGCTGACCTTTTCTTTACACAAGCTAGAAAGCAACTTTGTATAAGTTAGTAGTATTAAATGCAATCTCAATATCAAGCCTTTTAAGCATTCTGACACATGATGATTGCATATAGTCTATGTTTCAAGCATTTGAAATGTGACAGAATGTGGGACGTTGAAACATACTCACCATCCAAAGGTATTTGGTCTTCTTCCAAGCGTATCGTCCATCAATTCCAAGAGTCAGAAAAGAGCGTGAAAATGACGACTTTTTGGGCCTACAAGACAAAAACATAAAATCATGTCGTTGAATACATTGGGAGGTAAGGGCATCATAGAAATGTATTAAAAGCAAAGCATTAAAGAAGGATACATTGTGTACTTACTTTGACTTGGTGTTCACAAATGATGAATGTAGGCCTCAAATGTTCTTCACATAGCTTGCTTTTGAATTCTAGCTTGATAGAAGGTCCAAAATGTCTTCTAGTATCCAAAAGTTGAAAACGTTCCTTCGAAAGATACTGCAGAGACATTCCATGGTTCCACAAAAGTGCATCAACCGTGTCATGGCTCATGCAATATGCAATAACAAAGGCCCATAGCTTTGTGCATGGACAACATTTCACAACATTGCAGTAAGAGCACTTCTTTGGCAAGTGCTTTTTACTGCATATAACATTGCAAAATGTGTGAACATTGCACAAGAAAACCCAGAATTTACAAAAGTCCTTCTTACCTTAGTCTCAATGCAGACATACAGGCCTGGAATGGACAATATTTTTAGGCTGCAGGTGAAGACATGCCCGGGTCATGCAAGTTTCAAGCAGGGAGTTCGACTTTATCCGCTGACCTTTTCTTTACACTAGCTAGAATGCAACTTTGTATAAGTTAGTAGTATTAAATGCAATCTCAGTATCAAGCCTTTTAAGCATTCTGACACATGATGATTGCATAAAGTCTATGTTTCAAGCATTTGAAATGTGACAGAATGTGGGACGTTGAAACATACTCACCATCCACAGGTATTTTGGTCTTCTTCCAAGCGTATCGTCCATCAATTCCAAGAGTCAGAAAAGAGCGTGAAAATGACGACTTTTTGGGCCTACAAGACAAAAACATAAAATCATGTCGTTGAATACATTGGGAGGTAAGGGCATCATAGAAATGTATTAAAAGCAAAGCATTAAAGAAGGATACATTGTGTACTTACTTTGACTTGGTGTTCACAAATGATGAATGTAGGCCTCAAATGTTCTTCACATAGCTTGCTTTTGAATTCTAGCTTGATAGAAGGTCCAAAATGTCTTCTAGTATCCAAAAGTTGAAAACGTTCCTTCGAAAGATACTGCAGAGACATTCCATGGTTCCACAAAAGTGCATCAACCGTGTCATGGCTCATGCAATATGCAATAACAAAGGCCCATAGCTTTGTGCATGGACAACATTTCACAACATTGCAGTAAGAGCACTTCTTTGGCAAGTGCTTTTTACTGCATATAACATTGCAAAATGTGTGAACATTGCACAAGAAAACCCAGAATTTACAAAAGTCCTTCTTACCTTAGTCTCAATGCAGACATACAGGCCTGGAATGGACAATATTTTTAGGCTGCAGGTGAAGACATGCCCGGGTCATGCAAGTTTCAAGCAGGGAGTTCGACTTTATCCGCTGACCTTTTCTTTACACTAGCTAGAATGCAACTTTGTATAAGTTAGTAGTATTAAATGCAATCTCAGTATCAAGCCTTTTAAGCATTCTGACACATGATGATTGCATATAGTCTATGTTTCAAGCATTTGAAATGTGACAGAATGTGGGACGTTGAAACATACTCACCATCCACAGGTATTTTGGTCTCCTTCCAAGCGTATCGTCCATCAGTTCCAAGAGTTAGAAAAGAGCGTGAAAATGCCAAATTTTTGGGCCTACAAGACAAAAACATAAAATCATGTCATTGAATACATTGGGAGATAAGGGCATTACAGAAATGTATTAAAAGCAAAGCATTAAAGAAGGATACATTGTGTACTTACTTTGACTTGATGTTCACAAATGATGAATGTAGGCCTCAAATGTTCTTCACATAGCTTGCTTTTGAATTCTAGCTTGATAGAAGGTCCAAAATGTCTTCTAGTATCCAAAAGTTGAAAACGTTCCTTCGAAAGATACTGCAGAGCCATTCCATGGTTCCACAAAAGTGCATCAACCGTGTCATGGCTCATGCAATATGCAATAACAAAGGCGCATAGCTTTGTGCATGGACAACATTTCACAACATTGCAGTAAGAGCACTTCTTTGGCAAGTGCTTTTTACTGCATATAACATTGCAAAATGTGTGAACATTGCACAAGAAAACCCAGAAGTTACAAAAGTCCTTCTTACCTTAGTCTCAATGCAGACATACAGACCTGGAATGGACAATAGTTTCAGGCTGCAGGTAAAGAGATGCCCGGGTCATGCAAGTTTCAAGCAGAGAGTTCGACTTTATCCGCTGACCTTTTCCTTACACTAGCTAGAAAGCAACTTTGTATAAGATAGTAGTATTAAATGCAATCTCAGTATCAAGCCTTTTAAGCATTCTGACACATGATGATTGCATATAGTCTATGTTTCAAGCATTTGAAATGTGACAGAATGTGGTACATTGAAACATACTCACCATCCAAAGGTATTTTGGTCTTCTTCCAAGCGTATCGTCCATCAGTTCCAAGAGTTAGAAAAGAGCGTGAAAATGCCAAATTTTTGGGCCTACAAGACAAAAACATAAAATCATGTCATTGAATACATTGGAAGATAAGGGCATTATAGAAATTTATTAAAAGCAAAGCATTAAAGAAGGATACATTGTGTACTTACTTTGACTTGGTGTTCACAAATGATGAATGTAGGCCTCAAATGTTCTTCACATCGCTTGCTTTTTAATTCTAGCTTGATAGAAGGTCCAAAATGTCTTCTAGTATCCAAAAGTTGAAAACGTTCCTTCGAAAGATATTGCAGAGCCATTCCATGGTTCCACAAAAGTGCATCAACCGTGTCATGGCTCATGCAATATGCAATAACAAAGGCGCATAGCTTTGTGCATGCACAACATTTCACAACATTGCAGTAAGAGCACTTCTTTGGCAAGTGCTTTTTACTGCATATAACATTGCAAAATGTGTGAACATTGCACAAGAAAACCCAGAAGTTAAAAATGTCCTTCTTACCTTAGTCTCATTGCAGGCATACAGGCCTGGAATGGACAATATTTTTAGGCTGCAGGTGAAGACATGCCCGGGTCATGCAAGTTTCAAGCAGGGAGTTCGAATTTATCCGCTGACCTTTTCTTTACACTAGCTAGAAAGCAACTTTGTATAAGTTAGTAGTATTAAATGCAATCTCAATATCAAGCCTTTTAAGCATTCTGACACATGATGATTGCATATAGTCTATGTTTCAAGCATTTGAAATGTGACAGAATGTGGGACGTTGAAACATACTCACCATCCAAAGGTATTTGGTCTTCTTCCAAGCGTATCGTCCATCAATTCCAAGAGTCAGAAAAGAGCGTGAAAATGACGACTTTTTGGGCCTACAAGACAAAAACATAAAATATTGTCATTGAATACATTGGGAGGTAAGGGTATTATAGAAATGTATTAAAAGCAAAGCATTAAAGAAGGATACATTGTGTACTTACTTTGACTTGGTGTTCACAAATGATGAATGTAGGCCTCAAATGTTCTTCACATAGCTTGCTTTTGAATTCTAGCTTGATAGAAGGTCCAAAATGTCTTCTAGTATCCAAAAGTTGAAAACGTTCCTTCGAAAGATACTGCAGAGTCATTCCATGGTTCCACAAAAGTGCATCAACCGTGTCATGGCTCATGCAATATGCAATAACAAAGGCCCATAGCTTTGTGCATGGACAACATTTCACAACATTGCAGTAAGAGCACTTCTTTGGCAAGTGCTTTTTACTGCATATAACATTGCAAAATGTGTGAACATTGCACAAGAAAACCCAGAATTTACAAAAGTCCTTCTTACCTTAGTCTCAATGCAGACATACAGGCCTGGAATGGACAATATTTTTAGGCTGCAGGTGAAGACATGCCCGGGTCATGCAAGTGTCAAGCAGGGAGTTCGAATTTATCCGCTGACCTTTTCCTTACACTAGCTAGAAAGCAACTTTGTATAAGTTAGTAGTATTAAATGCAATTTCAGTATCAAGCCTTTTAAGCATTCTGACACATGATGATTGCATATAGTCTATGTTTCAAGCATTTGAAATGTGACAGAATGTGGGACGTTGAAACATACTCACCATCCAAAGGTATTTTGGTCCTCTTCCAAGCGTATCGTCCATCAGTTCCAAGAGTTAGAAAAGAGCGTGAAAATGCCAAATTTTTGGGCCTACAAGACAAAAACATAAAATCATGTCATTGAATACATTGGGAGATAAGGGCATTATAGAAATGTATTAAAAGCAAAGCATTAAAGAAGGATACATTGTGTACTTACTTTGACTTGGTGTTCACAAATGATGAATGTAGGCCTCAAATGTTCTTCACATAGCTTGCTTTTGAATTCTAGCTTGATAGAAGGTCCAAAATGTCTTCTAGTATCCAAAAGTTGAAAACGTTCCTTCGAAAGATACTGCAGAGCCATTCCATGGTTCCACAAAAGTGCATCAACCGTGTCATGGCTCATGCAATATGCAATAACAAAGGCCCATAGCTTTGTGCATGGACAACATTCACAACATTGCAGTAAGAGCACTTCTTTGGCAAGTGCTTTTTACTGCATATAACATTGCAAAATGTGTGAACATTGCACAAGAAAACCCAGAAGTTACAAAAGTCCTTCTTACCTTAGTCTCAATGCAGACGTACAGACCTGGAATGGACAATAGTTTCAGGCTGCAGGTAAAGAGATGCCCGGGTCATGCAAGTTTCAAGCAGGGAGTTCGACTTTATCCGCTGACCTTTTCTTTACACTAGCTAGAAAGCAACTTTGTATAAGTTAGTAGTATTAAATGCAATCTCAGTATCAAACCTTTTAAGCATTCTGACACATGATGATTGCATATAGTCTATGTTTCAAGCATTTGAAATGTGACAGAATGTGGGACGTTGAAACATACTCACCATCCAAAGGTATTTGGTCTTCTTCCAAGCGTATCGTCCATCAATTCCAAGAGTTAGAAAAGAGCGTGAAAATGCCGAATTTTCGGGCCTACAAGACAAAAACATAAAATCATGTCATTGAATACATTGGGAGATAAGGGCATTATAGAAATGTATTAAAAGCAAAGAATTAAAGAAGGATACATTGTGTACTTACTTTGACTTGGTGTTCACAAATGATGAATGTAGGCCTCAAATGTTCTTCACATAGCTTGCTTTTGAATTCTAGCTTGATCGAAGGTCCAAAATGTCTTCTAGTATCCAAAAGTTGAAAACGTTCCATCGAAAGATACTGCAGAGCCATTCCATGGTTCCACAAAAGTGCATCAACCGTGTCATGGCTCATGCAATATGCAATAACAAAGGCGCATAGCTTTGTGCATGGACATCATTTCACAACATTGCAGTAAGAGCACTTCTTTGGCAAGTGCTTTTTACTGCATATAACATTGCAAAATGTGTGAACATTGCACAAGAAAACCCAGGAGTTACAAAAGTCCTTCTTACCTAAGTCTCAATGCAGACGTACAGGCCTGGAATGGACAATAGTTTCAGGCTGAAGGTAAAGAGATGCCCGGGTCAAGCAAGTTTCAAGCAGAGAGTTCGACTTTATCCGCTGACCTTTTCCTTACACTAGCTAGAAAGCAACTTTGTATAAGTTAGTAGCATTAAATGCAATCTCAGTATCAAGCCTTTTAAGCATTCTGACACATGATGATTGCATATAGTCTATGTTTCAAGCATTTGAAATGTGACAGAATGTGGGACATTGAAACATACTCACCATCCAAAGGTATTTGGTCTTCTTCCAAGCGTATCGTCCATCAGTTCCAAGAGTTAGAAAAGAGCGTGAAAATGCCAAATTTTTGGGCCTACAAGACAAAAACATTAAATCATGTCATTGAATACATTGGAAGATAAGGGCATTATAGAAATGTATTAAAAGCAAAGAATTAAAGAAGGATACATTGTGTACTTACTTTGACTTGGTGTTCACAAATGATGAATGTAGGCCTCAAATTTACTTCACATCACTTGCTTTTTAATTCTAGCTTGATAGAAGGTCCAAAATGTCTTCTAGTATCCAAAAGTTGAAAACGTTCCTTCGAAAGATATTGCAGAGCCATTTCATGGTTCCACAAAAGTGCATCAACCGTGTCATGGCTCATGCAATATGCAATAACAAAGGCGCATAGCTTTGTGCATGCACAACATTTCACAACATTGCAGTAAGAGCACTTCTTTGGCAAGTGCTTTTTACTGCATATAACATTGCAAAATGTGTGAACATTGCACAAGAAAACCCAGAAGTTAAAAAAGTCCTTCTTACCTTAGTCTCATTGCAGATATACAGGCCTGGAATGGACAATAGTTTCAAGCTGCAGGTAAAGAGATGCCCGGGTCATGCAAGTTTCAAGCAGAGAGTTCGACTTTATCCGCTGACCTTTTCCTTACACTAGCTAGAAAGCAACTTTTTATAAGTTAGTAGTATTAAATGCAATCTCAGTATCAAGCCTTTTAAGCATTCTGACACATGATGATTGCATATAGTCTATGTTTCAAGCATTTGAAATGTGACAGAATGTGGGACGTTGAAACATACTCACCATCCAAAGGTATTTTGGTCCTCTTCCAAGCGTATCGTCCATCAGTTCCAAGAGTTAGAAAAGAGCGTGAAAATGCCAAATTTTTGGGCCTACAAGACAAAAACATAAAATCATGTCATTGAATACATTGGGAGATAAGGGCATTATAGAAATGTATTAAAAGCAAAGAATTAAAGAAGGATACATTGTGTACTTACTTTGACTTGGTGTTCACAAATGATGAATGTAGGCCTCAAATGTTCTTCACATAGCTTGCTTTTGAATTCTAGCTTGATCGAAGGTCCAAAATGTCTTCTAGTATCCAAAAGTTGAAAACGTTCCTTCGAAAGATACTGCAGAGCCATTCCATGGTTCCACAAAAGTGCATCAACCGTGTCATGGCTCATGCAATATGCAATAACAAAGGCGCATAGCTTTGTGCATGGACAACATTTCACAACATTGCAGTAAGAGCACTTCTTTGGCAAGTGCTTTTTACTGCATATAACATTGCAAAATGTGTGAACATTGCACAAGAAAACCCAGGAGTTACAAAAGTCCTTCTTACCTTAGTCTCAATGCAGACGTACAGGCCTGGAATGGACAATAGTTTCAGGCTGAAGGTAAAGAGATGCCCGGTTCATGCAAGTTTCAAGCAGAGAGTTCGACTTTATCCGCTGACCTTTTCTATACACTAGCTAGAAAGCAACTTTGTATAAGTTAGTAGTATTAAATGCAATCTCAGTATCAAGCCTTTTAAGCATTCTGACACATGATGATTGCATATAGTCTATGTTTCAAGCATTTGAAATGTGACAGAGTGTGGGACGTTGAAACATACTCACCATCCAAAGGTATTTGGTCTTCTTCCAAGCGTATCGTCCATCAATTCCAAGAGTCAGAAAAGAGCGTGAAAATGCCGAATTTTCGGGCCTACAAGACAAAAACATAAAATCATGTCATTGAATACATTGGGAGATAAGGGCATTATAGAAATGTATTAAAAGCAAAGAATTAAAGAAGGATACATTGTGTACTTACTTTGACTTGGTGTTCACAAATGATGAATGTAGGCCTCAAATGTTCTTCACATAGCTTGCTTTTGAATTCTAGCTTGATTGAAGGTCCAAAATGTCTTCTAGTATCCAAAAGTTGAAAACGTTCCTTCAAAAGATACTGCAGAGCTATTCCATGGTTCCACAAAAGTGCATCAACCATGTCATGGCTCATGCAATATGCAATAACAAAGGCCCATAGCTTTGTGCATGGACAACATTTCACAACATTGCAGTAAGAGCACTTCTTTGGCAAGTGCTTTTTACTGCATATAACATTGCAAAATGTGTGAACATTGCACAAGAAAACCCAGAAGTTACAAAAGTCCTTCTTACCTTAGTCTCAATGCAGACGTACAGGCCTGGAATGGACAATAGTTTCAGGATGCAGGTAAAGAGATGCCCGGGTCATGCAAGTTTCAAGCAGGGAGTTCGACTTTATCCGCTGACCTTTTCTTTACACTAGCTAGAAAGCAACTTTGTATAAGTTAGTAGTATTAAATGCAATCTCAGTATCAAGCCTTTTAAGCATTCTGACACATGATGATTGCATATAGTCTATGTTTCAAGCATTTGAAATGTGACAGAATGTGGGACGTTGAAACATACTCACCATCCAAAGGTATTTGGTCTTCTTCCAAGCGTATCGTCCATCAATTCCAAGAGTCAGAAAAGAGCGTGAAAATGCCGACTTTTCGGGCCTACAAGACAAAAACATAAAATCATGTCATTGAATACATTGGGAGATAAGGGCATTATAGAAATGTATTAAAAGCAAAGCATTAAAGAAGGATACATTGTGTACTTACTTTGACTTGGTGTTCACAAATGATGAATGTAGGCCTCAAATGTTCTTCACATAGCTTGCTTTTGAATTCTAGCTTGATAGAAGGTCCAAAATGTCTTCTAGTATCCAAAAGTTGAAAACGTTCCTTCGAAAGATACTGCAGAGCCATTCCATGGTTCCACAAAAGTGCGTCAACCATGTCATGGCTCATGCAATATGCAATAACAAAGGCGCATATCTTTGTGCATGCACAACATTTCACAACATGGCAGTAAGAGCACTTCTTTGACAAGTGCTTTTTACTGCATATAACATTGCAAAATGTGTGAACATTGCACAGGAAAACCCAGAAGTTACAAAAGTCCTTTTTACCTTAGTCTCAATGCACACGTACAGGCCTGGAATGGACAATAGTTTCAGGCTGCAGGTAAAGAGATGCCCGGGTCATGCAAGTTTCAAGCAGAGAGTTCGACTTTATCCGCTGACCTTTTCCTTACACTAGCTAGAAAGCAACTTTGTATAAGTTAGTAGTATTAAATGCAATCTCAGTATCAAGCCTTTTAAGCATTCTGACACATGATGATTGCATATAGTCTATGTTTCAAGCATTTGAAATGTGACAGAATGTGGTACGTTGAAACATACTCACCATCCAAAGGTATTTTGGTCTTCTTCCAAGCGTATCGTCCATCAGTTCCAAGAGTTAGAAAAGAGCGTGAAAATGCCAAATTTTTGGGCCTACAAGACAAAAACATAAAATCATGTCATTGAATACATTGGGAGATAAGGGCATTATAGAAATGTATTAAAAGCAAAGCATTAAAGAAGGATACATTGTGTACTTACTTTGACTTGGTGTTCACAAATGATGAATGTAGGCCTCAAATGTTCTTCACATCGCTTGCTTTTTAATTCTAGCTTGATAGAAGGTCCAAAATGTCTTCTAGTATCCAAAAGTTGAAAACTTTCCTTCGAAAGATATTGCAGAGCCATTCCATGGTTCCACAAAAGTGCATCAACCGTGTCATGGCTCATGCAATATGCAATAACAAAGGCGCATAGCTTTGTGCATGCACAACATTTCACAACATTGCAGTAAGAGCACTTCTTTGGCAAGTGCTTTTTACTGCATATAACATTGCAAAATGTGTGAACATTGCACAAGAAAACCCAGAAGTTAAAAATGTCCTTCTTACCTTAGTCTCATTGCAGACATACAGGCCTGGAATGGACAATATTTTTAGGCTGCAGGTGAAGACATGCCCGGGTCATGCAAGTTTCAAGCAGGGAGTTCGAATTTATCCGCTGACCTTTTCTTTACACAAGCTAGAAAGCAACTTTGTATAAGTTAGTAGTATTAAATGCAATCTCAATATCAAGCCTTTTAAGCATTCTGACACATGATGATTGCATATAGTCTATGTTTCAAGCATTTGAAATGTGACAGAATGTGGGACGTTGAAACATACTCACCATCCAAAGGTATTTGGTCTTCTTCCAAGCGTATCGTCCATCAATTCCAAGAGTCAGAAAAGAGCGTGAAAATGACGACTTTTTGGGCCTACAAGACAAAAACATAAAATCATGTCGTTGAATACATTGGGAGGTAAGGGCATCATAGAAATGTATTAAAAGCAAAGCATTAAAGAAGGATACATTGTGTACTTACTTTGACTTGGTGTTCACAAATGATGAATGTAGGCCTCAAATGTTCTTCACATAGCTTGCTTTTGAATTCTAGCTTGATAGAAGGTCCAAAATGTCTTCTAGTATCCAAAAGTTGAAAACGTTCCTTCGAAAGATACTGCAGAGACATTCCATGGTTCCACAAAAGTGCATCAACCGTGTCATGGCTCATGCAATATGCAATAACAAAGGCCCATAGCTTTGTGCATGGACAACATTTCACAACATTGCAGTAAGAGCACTTCTTTGGCAAGTGCTTTTTACTGCATATAACATTGCAAAATGTGTGAACATTGCACAAGAAAACCCAGAATTTACAAAAGTCCTTCTTACCTTAGTCTCAATGCAGACATACAGGCCTGGAATGGACAATATTTTTAGGCTGCAGGTGAAGACATGCCCGGGTCATGCAAGTTTCAAGCAGGGAGTTCGACTTTATCCGCTGACCTTTTCTTTACACTAGCTAGAATGCAACTTTGTATAAGTTAGTAGTATTAAATGCAATCTCAGTATCAAGCCTTTTAAGCATTCTGACACATGATGATTGCATATAGTCTATGTTTCAAGCATTTGAAATGTGACAGAATGTGGGACGTTGAAACATACTCACCATCCACAGGTATTTTGGTCTTCTTCCAAGCGTATCGTCCATCAATTCCAAGAGTCAGAAAAGAGCGTGAAAATGACGACTTTTTGGGCCTACAAGACAAAAACATAAAATCATGTCGTTGAATACATTGGGAGGTAAGGGCATCATAGAAATGTATTAAAAGCAAAGCATTAAAGAAGGATACATTGTGTACTTACTTTGACTTGGTGTTCACAAATGATGAATGTAGGCCTCAAATGTTCTTCACATAGCTTGCTTTTGAATTCTAGCTTGATAGAAGGTCCAAAATGTCTTCTAGTATCCAAAAGTTGAAAACGTTCCTTCGAAAGATACTGCAGAGACATTCCATGGTTCCACAAAAGTGCATCAACCGTGTCATGGCTCATGCAATATGCAATAACAAAGGCCCATAGCTTTGTGCATGGACAACATTTCACAACATTGCAGTAAGAGCACTTCTTTGGCAAGTGCTTTTTACTGCATATAACATTGCAAAATGTGTGAACATTGCACAAGAAAACCCAGAATTTACAAAAGTCCTTCTTACCTTAGTCTCAATGCAGACATACAGGCCTGGAATGGACAATATTTTTAGGCTGCAGGTGAAGACATGCCCGGGTCATGCAAGTTTCAAGCAGGGAGTTCGACTTTATCCGCTGACCTTTTCTTTACACTAGCTAGAATGCAACTTTGTATAAGTTAGTAGTATTAAATGCAATCTCAGTATCAAGCCTTTTAAGCATTCTGACACATGATGATTGCATATAGTCTATGTTTCAAGCATTTGAAATGTGACAGAATGTGGGACGTTGAAACATACTCACCATCCACAGGTATTTTGGTCTCCTTCCAAGCGTATCGTCCATCAGTTCCAAGAGTTAGAAAAGAGCGTGAAAATGCCAAATTTTTGGGCCTACAAGACAAAAACATAAAATCATGTCATTGAATACATTGGGAGATAAGGGCATTACAGAAATGTATTAAAAGCAAAGCATTAAAGAAGGATACATTGTGTACTTACTTTGACTTGATGTTCACAAATGATGAATGTAGGCCTCAAATGTTCTTCACATAGCTTGCTTTTGAATTCTAGCTTGATAGAAGGTCCAAAATGTCTTCTAGTATCCAAAAGTTGAAAACGTTCCTTCGAAAGATACTGCAGAGCCATTCCATGGTTCCACAAAAGTGCATCAACCGTGTCATGGCTCATGCAATATGCAATAACAAAGGCGCATAGCTTTGTGCATGGACAACATTTCACAACATTGCAGTAAGAGCACTTCTTTGGCAAGTGCTTTTTACTGCATATAACATTGCAAAATGTGTGAACATTGCACAGGAAAACCCAGAAGTTACAAAAGTCCTTATTACCGTAGTCTCAATGCACACGTACAGGCCTGGAATGGACAATAGTTTCAGGCTGCAGGTAAAGAGATGCCCGGGTCATGCAAGTTTCAAGCAGAGAGTTCGACTTTATCCGCTGACCTTTTCCTTACACTAGCTAGAAAGCAACTTTGTATAAGTTAGTAGTATTAAATGCAATCTCAGTATCAAGCCTTTTAAGCATTCTGACACATGATGATTGCATATAGTCTATGTTTCAAGCATTTGAAATGTGACAGAATGTGGGACGTTGAAACATACTCACCATCCAAAGGTATTTTAGTCCTCTTCCAAGCGTATCGTCCATCAGTTCCAAGAGTTAGAAAAGAGCGTGAAAATGCCAAATTTTTGGGCCTACAAGACAAAAATATAAAATCATGTCATTGAATACATTGGGAGATAAGGGTATTATAGAAATGTATTAAAAGCAAAGCATTAAAGAAGGATACATTGTGTACTTACTTTGACTTGGTGTTCACAAATGATGAATGTAGGCCTCAAATGTTCTTCACATAGCTTGCTTTTGAATTCTAGCTTGATAGAAGGTCCAAAATGTCTTCTAGTAGCCAAAAGTTGAAAACGTTCCTTCGAAAGATACTGCAGAGCCATTCCATGGTTCCACAAAAGTGCATCAACCGTGTCATGGCTCATGCAATATGCAATAACAAAGGCCCATAGCTTTGTGCATGGACAACATTTCACAACATTGCAGTAAGAGCACTTCTTTGGCAAGTGCTTTTTACTGCATATAACATTGCAAAATGTGTGAACATTGCACAAGAAAACCCAGAAGTTACAAAAGTCCTTCTTACCTTAGTCTCAATGCAGACATACAGACCTGGAATGGACAATAGTTTCAGGCTGCAGGTAAAGAGATGCCCGGGTCATGCAAGTTTCAAGCAGAGAGTTCGACTTTATCCGCTGACCTTTTCCTTACACTAGCTAGAAAGCAACTTTGTATAAGATAGTAGTATTAAATGCAATCTCAGTATCAAGCCTTTTAAGCATTCTGACACATGATGATTGCATATAGTCTATGTTTCAAGCATTTGAAATGTGACAGAATGTGGTACGTTGAAACATACTCACCATCCAAAGGTATTTTGGTCTTCTTCCAAGCGTATCGTCCATCAGTTCCAAGAGTTAGAAAAGAGTGTGAAAATGCCAAATTTTTGGGCCTACAAGACAAAAACATAAAATCATGTCATTGAATACATTGGAAGATAAGGGCATTATAGAAATTTATTAAAAGCAAAGCATTAAAGAAGGATACATTGTGTACTTACTTTGACTTGGTGTTCACAAATGATGAATGTAGGCCTCAAATGTTCTTCACATCGCTTGCTTTTTAATTCTAGCTTGATAGAAGGTCCAAAATGTCTTCTAGTATCCAAAAGTTGAAAACGTTCCTTCGAAAGATATTGCAGAGCCATTCCATGGTTCCACAAAAGTGCATCAACCGTGTCATGGCTCATGCAATATGCAATAACAAAGGCGCATAGCTTTGTGCATGCACAACATTTCACAACATTGCAGTAAGAGCACTTCTTTGGCAAGTGCTTTTTACTGCATATAACATTGCAAAATGTGTGAACATTGCACAAGAAAACCCAGAAGTTAAAAATGTCCTTCTTACCTTAGTCTCATTGCAGGCATACAGGCCTGGAATGGACAATATTTTTAGGCTGCAGGTGAAGACATGCCCGGGTCATGCAAGTTTCAAGCAGGGAGTTCGAATTTATCCGCTGACCTTTTCTTTACACTAGCTAGAAAGCAACTTTGTATAAGTTAGTAGTATTAAATGCAATCTCAATATCAAGCCTTTTAAGCATTCTGACACATGATGATTGCATATAGTCTATGTTTCAAGCATTTGAAATGTGACAGAATGTGGGACGTTGAAACATACTCACCATCCAAAGGTATTTGGTCTTCTTCCAAGCGTATCGTCCATCAATTCCAAGAGTCAGAAAAGAGCGTGAAAATGACGACTTTTTGGGCCTACAAGACAAAAACATAAAATAATGTCATTGAATACATTGGGAGGTAAGGGCATCATAGAAATGTATTAAAAGCAAAGCATTAAAGAAGGATACATTGTGTACTTACTTTGACTTGGTGTTCACAAATGATGAATGTAGGCCTCAAATGTTCTTCACATAGCTTGCTTTTGAATTCTAGCTTGATAGAAGGTCCAAAATGTCTTCTAGTATCCAAAAGTTGAAAACGTTCCTTCGAAAGATACTGCAGAGCCATTCCATGGTTCCACAAAAGTGCATCAACCGTGTCATGGCTCATGCAATATGCAATAACAAAGGCCCATAGCTTTGTGCATGGACAACATTTCACAACATTGCAGTAAGAGCACTTCTTTGGCAAGTGCTTTTTACTGCATATAACATTGCAAAATGTGTGAACATTGCACAAGAAAACCCAGAAGTTAAAAAAGTCCTTCTTACCTTAGTCTCAAAGCAGACATACAGGCCTGGAATGGACAATATTTTTAGGCTGCAGGTGAAGACATGCCCGGGTCATGCAAGTTTCAAGCAGGGAGTTCGAATTTATCCGCTGACCTTTTCTTTACACAAGCTAGAAAGCAACTTTGTATAAGTTAGTAGTATTAAATGCAATCTCAATATCAAGCCTTTTAAGCATTCTGACACATGATGATTGCATATAGTCTATGTTTCAAGCATTTAAAATGTGACAGAATGTGGGACATTGAAACATACTCACCATCCAAAGGTATTTTGGTCCTCTTCCAAGCGTATCGTCCATCAATTCCAAGAGTCAGAAAAGAGCCTGAAAATGCAGAATTTTCGGGCCAACAAGACAAAAACATAAAATCATGTCATTAAATACATTGGGAGATAAGGGTATTATAGAAATGTATTAAAAGCAAAGCATTAAAGAAGGATACATTGTGTACTTACTTTGACTTGGTGTTCACAAATGATGAATGTAGGCCTCAAATGTTCTTCACATAGCTTGCTTTTGAATTCTAGCTTGATAGAAGGTCCAAAATGTCTTCTAGTATCCAAAAGTTGAAAACGTTCCTTCGAAAGATACTGCAGAGTCATTCCATGGTTCCACAAAAGTGCATCAACCGTGTCATGGCTCATGCAATATGCAATAACAAAGGCCCATAGCTTTGTGCATGGACAACATTTCACAACATTGCAGTAAGAGCACTTCTTTGGCAAGTGCTTTTTACTGCATATAACATTGCAAAATGTGTGAACATTGCACAAGAAAACCCAGAATTTACAAAAGTCCTTCTTACCTTAGTCTCAATGCAGACATACAGGCCTGGAATGGACAATATTTTTAGGCTGCAGGTGAAGACATGCCCGGGTTATGCAAGTGTCAAGCAGGGAGTTCGAATTTATCCGCTGACCTTTTCCTTACACTAGCTAGAAAGCAACTTTGTATAAGTTAGTAGTATTAAATGCAATCTCAGTATCAAGCCTTTTAAGCATTCTGACACATGATGATTGCATATAGTCTATGTTTCAAGCATTTGAAATGTGACAGAATGTGGGACGTTGAAACATACTCACCATCCAAAGGTATTTTGGTCCTCTTCCAAGCGTATCGTCCATCAGTTCCAAGAGTTAGAAAAGAGCGTGAAAATGCCAAATTTTTGGGCCTACAAGACAAAAACATAAAATCATGTCATTGAATACATTGGGAGATAAGGGCATTATAGAAATGTATTAAAAGCAAAGCATTAAAGAAGGATACATTGTGTACTTACTTTGACTTGGTGTTCACAAATGATGAATGTAGGCCTCAAATGTTCTTCACATAGCTTGCTTTTGAATTCTAGCTTGATAGAAGGTCCAAAATGTCTTCTAGTATCCAAAAGTTGAAAACGTTCCTTCGAAAGATACTGCAGAGCCATTCCATGGTTCCACAAAAGTGCATCAACCGTGTCATGGCTCATGCAATATGCAATAACAAAGGCCCATAGCTTTGTGCATGGACAACATTTCACAACATTGCAATAAGAGCACTTCTTTGGCAAGTGCTATTTACTGCATATAACATTGCAAAATGTGTGAACATTGCACAAGAAAACCCAGAAGTTACAAAAGTCCTTCTTACCTTAGTCTCAATGCAGACATACAGACCTGGAATGGACAATAGTTTCAGGCTGCAGGTAAAGAGATGCCCGGGTCATGCAAGTTTCAAGCAGAGAGTTCGACTTTATCCGCTGACCTTTTCCTTACACTAGCTAGAAAGCAACTTTGTATAAGATAGTAGTATTAAATGCAATCTCAGTATCAAGCCTTTTAAGCATTCTGACACATGATGATTGCATATAGTCTATGTTTCAAGCATTTGAAATGTGACAGAATGTGGGACGTTGAAACATACTCACCATCCAAAGGTATTTGGTCTTCTTCCAAGCGTATCGTCCATCAATTCCAAGAGTCAGAAAAGAGCGTGAAAATGACGACTTTTTGGGCCTACAAGACAAAAACATAAAATATTGTCATTGAATACATTGGGAGGTAAGGGCATCATAGAAATGTATTAAAAGCAAAGCATTAAAGAAGGATACATTGTGTACTTACTTTGACTTGGTGTTCACAAATGATGAATGTAGGCCTCAAATGTTCTTCACATCGCTTGCTTTTGAATTCTAGCTTGATAGAAGGTCCAAAATGTCTTCTAGTATCCAAAAGTTGAAAACGTTCCTTCGAAAGATACTGCAGAGCCATTCCATGGTTCCACAAAAGTGCATCAACCGTGTCATAGCTCATGCAATATGCAATAACAAAGGCCCATAGCTTTGTGCATGGACAACATTTCACAACATTGCAGTAAGAGCACTTCTTTGGCAAGTGCTTTTTACTGCATATAACATTGCAAAATGTGTGAACATTGCACAAGAAAACCCAGAAGTTAAAAAAGTCCTTCTTACCTTAGTCTCAAAGCAGACATACAGGCCTGGAATGGACAATATTTTTAGGCTGCAGGTGAAGACATGCCCGGGTCATGCAAGTTTCAAGCAGGGAGTTCGAATTTATCCGCTGACCTTTTCTTTACACAAGCTAGAAAGCAACTTTGTATAAGTTAGTAGTATTAAATGCAATCTCAATATCAAGCCTTTTAAGCATTCTGACACATGATGATTGCATATAGTCTATGTTTCAAGCATTTGAAATGTGACAGAATGTGGGACGTTGAAACATACTCACCATCCAAAGGTATTTTGGTCCTCTTCCAAGCGTATCGTCCATCAGTTCCAAGAGTTAGAAAAGAGCGTGAAAATGCCAAATTTTTGGGCCTACAAGACAAAAACATAAAATCATGTCATTGAATACATTGGGAGATAAGGGCATTATAGAAATGTATTAAAAGCAAAGCATTAAAGAAGGATACATTGTGTACTTACTTTGACTTGGTGTTCACAAATGATGAATGTAGGCCTCAAATGTTCTTCACATAGCTTGCTTTTGAATTCTAGCTTGATAGAAGGTCCAAAATGTCTTCTAGTATCCAAAAGTTGAAAACGTTCCTTCGAAAGATACTGCAGAGCCATTCCATGGTTCCACAAAAGTGCATCAACCGTGTCATGGCTCATGCAATATGCAATAACAAAGGCCCATAGCTTTGTGCATGGACAACATTCACAACATTGCAGTAAGAGCACTTCTTTGGCAAGTGCTTTTTACTGCATATAACATTGCAAAATGTGTGAACATTGCACAAGAAAACCCAGAAGTTACAAAAGTCCTTCTTACCTTAGTCTCAATGCAGACGTACAGACCTGGAATGGACAATAGTTTCAGGCTGCAGGTAAAGAGATGCCCGGGTCATGCAAGTTTCAAGCAGGGAGTTCGACTTTATCCACTGACCTTTTCTTTACACTAGCTAGAAAGCAACTTTGTATAAGTTAGTAGTATTAAATGCAATCTCAGTATCAAACCTTTTAAGCATTCTGACACATGATGATTGCATATAGTCTATGTTTCAAGCATTTGAAATGTGACAGAATGTGGGACGTTGAAACATACTCACCATCCAAAGGTATTTGGTCTTCTTCCAAGCGTATCGTCCATCAATTCCAAGAGTTAGAAAAGAGCGTGAAAATGCTGAATTTTCGGGCCTACAAGACAAAAACATAAAATCATGTCATTGAATACATTGGGAGATAAGGGCATTATAGAAATGTATTAAAAGCAAAGAATTAAAGAAGGATACATTGTGTACTTACTTTGACTTGGTGTTCACAAATGATGAATGTAGGCCTCAAATGTTCTTCACATAGCTTGCTTTTGAATTCTTGCTTGATCGAAGGTCCAAAATGTCTTCTAGTATCCAAAAGTTGAAAACGTTCCATCGAAAGATACTGCAGAGCCATTCCATGGTTCCACAAAAGTGCATCAACCGTGTCATGGCTCATGCAATATGCAATAACAAAGGCGCATAGCTTTGTGCATGGACATCATTTCACAACATTGCAGTAAGAGCACTTCTTTGGCAAGTGCTTTTTACTGCATATAACATTGCAAAATGTGTGAACATTGCACAAGAAAACCCAGGAGTTACAAAAGTCCTTCTTACCTAAGTCTCAATGCAGACGTACAGGCCTGGAATGGACAATAGTTTCAGGCTGAAGGTAAAGAGATGCCCGGGTCAAGCAAGTTTCAAGCAGAGAGTTCGACTTTATCCGCTGACCTTTTCCTTACACTAGCTAGAAAGCAACTTTGTATAAGTTAGTAGTATTAAATGCAATCTCAGTATCAAGCCTTTTAAGCATTCTGACACATGATGATTGCATATAGTCTATGTTTCAAGCATTTGAAATGTGACAGAATGTGGGACGTTGAAACATACTCACCATCCAAAGGTATTTGGTCTTCTTCCAAGCGTATCGTCCATCAGTTCCAAGAGTTAGAAAAGAGCGTGAAAATGCCAAATTTTTGGGCCTACAAGACAAAAACATTAAATCATGTCATTGAATACATTGGAAGATAAGGGCATTATAGAAATGTATTAAAAGCAAAGAATTAAAGAAGGATACATTGTGTACTTACTTTGAATTGGTGTTCACAAATGATGAATGTAGGCCTCAAATTTACTTCACATCACTTGCTTTTTAATTCTAGCTTGATAGAAGGTCCAAAATGTCTTCTAGTATCCAAAAGTTGAAAACGTTCCTTCGAAAGATATTGCAGAGCCATTTCATGGTTCCACAAAAGTGCATCAACCGTGTCATGGCTCATGCAATATGCAATAACAAAGGCGCATAGCTTTGTGCATGCACAACATTTCACAACATTGCAGTAAGAGCACTTCTTTGGCAAGTGCTTTTTACTGCATATAACATTGCAAAATGTGTGAACATTGCACAAGAAAACCCAGAAGTTAAAAATGTCCTTCTTACCTTAGTCTCATTGCAGACATACAGGCCTCGAATGGACAATATTTTTAGGCTGCAGGTGAAGACATGCCCGGGTTATGCAAGTTTCAAGCAGGGAGTTCGAATTTATCCGCTGACCTTTTCCTTACACTAGCTAGAAAGCAACTTTGTATAAGTTAGTAGTATTAAATGCAATCTCAGTATCAAGCCTTTTAAGCATTCTGACACATGATGATTGCATATAGTCTATGTTTCAAGCATTTGAAATGTGACAGAATGTGGGACGTTGAAACATACTCACCATCCAAAGGTATTTTGGTCCTCTTCCAAGCGTATCGTCCATCAGTTCCAAGAGTTAGAAAAGAGCGTGAAAATGCCAAATTTATAGGCCTACAAGACAAAAACATAAAATCATGTCATTGAATACATTGGGAGATAAGGGCATTATAGAAATGTATTAAAAGCAAAGCATTAAAGAAGGATACATTGTGTACTTACTTTGACTTGGTGTTCACAAATGATGAATGTAGGCCTCAAATGTTCTTCACATAGCTTGCTTTTGAATTCTAGCTTGATAGAAGGTCCAAAATGTCTTCTAGTATCCAAAAGTTGAAAACGTTCCTTCGAAAGATACTGCAGAGCCATTCCATGGTTCCACAAAAGTGCATCAACCGTGTCATGGCTCATGCAATATGCAATAACAAAGGCCCATAGCTTTGTGCATGGACAACATTTCACAACATTGCAGTAAGAGCACTTCTTTGGCAAGTGCTTTTTACTGCATATAACATTGCAAAATGTGTGAACATTGCACAAGAAAACCCAGAAGTTACAAAAGTCCTTCTTACCTTAGTCTCAATGCAGACATACAGACCTGGAATGGACAATAGTTTCAGGCTGCAGGTAAAGAGATGCCCGGGTCATGCAAGTTTCAAGCAGAGAGTTCGACTTTATCCGCTGACCTTTTCCTTACACTAGCTTGAAAGCAACTTTGTATAAGATAGTAGTATTAAATGCAATCTCAGTATCAAGCCTTTTAAGCATTCTGACACATGATGATTGCATATAGTCTATGTTTCAAGCATTTGAAATGTGACAGAATGTGGGACGTTGAAACATACTCACCATCCAAAGGTATTTTGGTCTTCTTCCAAGCGTATCGTCCATCAATTCCAAGAGTCAGAAAAGAGCGTGAAAATGCCGACTTTTCGGGCCTACAAGACAAAAACATAAAATCATGTCGTTGAATACATTGGGAGATAAGGGCATTATAGAAATGTATAAAAGCAAAGCATTAAAGAAGGATACATTGTGTACTTACTTTGACTTGGTGTTCACAAATGATGAATGTAGGCCTCAAATGTTCTTCACATAGCTTGCTTTTGAATTCTAGCTTGATAGAAGGTCCAAAATGTCTTCTAGTATCCAAAAGTTGAAAACGTTCCTTCGAAAGATACTGCAGAGCCATTCCATGGTTCCACAAAAGTGCATCAACCGTGTCATGGCTCATGCAATATGCAATAACAAAGGCCCATAGCTTTGTGCATGGACAACATTTCACAACATTGCAGTAAGAGCCCTTCTTTGGTAAGTGCTTTTTACTGCATATAACATTGCAAAATGTGTGAACATTGCACAAGAAAACCCAGAAGTTAAAAAAGTCCTTCTTACCTTAGTCTCAATGCACACGTACAGGCCAGGAATGGACAATAGTTTCAGGCTGAAGGTAAAGAGATGCCCGGGTCATGCAAGTTTCAAGCAGAGAGTTCGACTTTATCCGCTGACCTTTTCCTTACACTAGCTAGAAAGCAACTTTGTATAAGTTAGTAGTATTAAATGCAATCTCAGTATCAAGCCTTTTAAGCATTCTGACACATGATGATTGCATATAGTCTATGTTTCAAGCATTTGAAATGTGACAGAATGTGGGACGTTGAAACATACTCACCATCCAAAGGTATTTGGTCTTCTTCCAAGCGTATCGTCCATCAATTCCAAGAGTCAGAAAAGAGCGTGAAAATGCCGACTTTTCGGGCCTACAAGACAAAAACATAAAATCATGTCATTGAATACATTGGGAGGTAAGGGCATCATAAAAAATGTATTAAAAGCAAAGCATTAAAGAAGGATTCATTGTGTACTTACTTTGACTTGGTGTTCACAAATGATGAATGTAGGCCTCAAATGTTCTTCACATAGCTTGCTTTTGAATTCTAGCTTGATAGAAGGTCCAAAATGTCTTCTAGTATCCAAAAGTTGAAAACGTTCCTTCGAAAGATACTGCAGAGCCATTCCATGGTTCCACAAAAGTGCATCAACCGTGTCATGGCTCATGCAATATGCAATAACAAAGGCCCATAGCTTTGTGCATGGACAACATTTCACAACATTGCAGTAAGAGCACTTCTTTGGCAAGTGCTTTTTACTGCATATAACATTGCAAAATGTGTGAACATTGCACAAGAAAACCCAGAAGTTACAAAAGTCCTTCTTACCTTAGTCTCATTGCAGACATACAGGCCTGGAATGGACAATATTTTTAGGCTGCAGGTGAAGACCTGCCCGGGTCATGCAAGTTTCAAGCAGGGAGTTCGACTTTATCCGCTGACCTTTTCCTTACACTAGCTAGAAAGCAACTTTGTATAAGTTAGTAGTATTAAATGCAATCTCAGTATCAAGCCTTTTAAGCATTCTGACACATGATGATTGCATATAGTCTATGTTTCAAGCATTTGAAATGTGACAGAATGTGGGACGTTGAAACATACTCACCATCCAAAGGTATTTGGTCTTCTTCCAAGCGTATCGTCCATCAATTCCAAGAGTCAGAAAAGAGCGTGAAAATGCCGACTTTTCGGGCCTACAAGACAAAAACATAAAATCATGTCATTGAATACATTGGGAGATAAGGGCATTATAGAAATGTATTAAAAGCAAAGCATTAAAGAAGGATACATTGTGTACTTACTTTGACTTGGTGTTCACAAATGATGAATGTAGGCCTCAAATGTTCTTCACATCGCTTGCTTTTGAATTCTAGCTTGATAGAAGGTCCAAAATGTCTTCTAGTATCCAAAAGTTGAAAACGTTCCTTCGAAAGATACTGCAGAGCCATTCCATGGTTCCACAAAAGTGCATCAACCGTGTCATGGCTCATGCAATATGCAATAACAAAGGCGCATAGCTTTGTGCATGCACAACATTTCACAACATTGCAGTAAAAGCACTTCTTTGGCAAGTGCTTTTTACTGCATATAACATTGCAAAATGTGTGAACATTGCACAAGAAAACCCAGAAGTTAAAAATGTCCTTTTTACCTTAGTCTCATTGCAGACATACAGGCCTGGAATGGACAATATTTTTAGGCTGCAGGTGAAGACATGCCCGGGTCATGCAAGTTTCAAGCAGGGAGTTCGAATTTATCCGCTGACCTTTTCTTTACACTAGCTAGAAAGCAACTTTGTATAAGTTAGTAGTATTAAATGCAATCTCAGTATCAAGCCTTTTAAGCATTCTGACACATGATGATTGCATATAGTCTATGTTTCAAGCATTTGAAATGTGACAGAATGTGGTACGTTGAAACATACTCACCATCCAAAGGTATTTTGGTCCTCTTCTAAGCGTATCGTCCATCAGTTCCAAGAGTTAGAAAAGAGCGTGAAAATGCCAAATTTTTGGGCCTACAAGACAAAAACATAAAATCATGTCATTGAATACATTGGGAGATAAGGGTATTATAGAAATGTATTAAAAGCAAAGCATTAAAGAAGGATACATTGTGTACTTACTTTGACTTGGTGTTCACAAATGATGAATGTAGGCCTCAAATGTTCTTCACATAGCTTGCTTTTGAATTCTAGCTTGATAGAAGGTCCAAAATGTCTTCTAGTATCCAAAAGTTGAAAACGTTCCTTCGAAAGATACTGCAGAGCTATTCCATGGTTCCACAAAAGTGCATCAACCGTGTCACGGCTCATGCAATATGCAATAACAAAGGCCCATAGCTTTGTGCATGGACAACATTTCACAACATTGCAGTAAGAGCACTTCTTTGGCAAGTGCTTTTTACTGCATATAACATTGAAAAATGTGTGAACATTGCACAAGAAAACCCAGAAGTTAAAAATGTCCTTCTTACCTTAGTCTCATTGCAGACATACAGGCCTGGAATGGACAATATTTTTAGGCTGCAGGTGAAGACATGCCCGGGTCATGCAAGTTTCAAGCAGGGAGTTCGACTTTATCCGCTGACCTTTTCTTTACACTAGCTAGAAAGCAACTTTGTATAAGTTAGTAGTATTAAAAGCAATCTCAGTATCAAGCCTTTTAAGCATTCTGACACATGATGATTGCATATAGTCTATGTTTCAAGCATTTGAAATGTGACAGAATGTGGGACGTTGAAACATACTCACCATCCAAAGGTATTTTGGTCTTCTTCCAAGCGTATCGTCCATCAGTTCCAAGAGTCAGAAAAGAGCGTGAAAATGCCGAATTTTTGGGCCCACAAGACAAAAACATAAAATCATGTCATTAAATACATTGGGAGATAAGGGTATTATAGAAATGTATTAAAAGCAAAGCATTAAAGAAGGATACATTGTGTACTTACTTTGACTTGGTGTTCACAAATGATGAATGTAGGCCTCAAATGTTCTTCACATAGCTTGCTTTTGAATTCTAGCTTGATAGAAGGTCCAAAATGTCTTCTAGTAGCCAAAGGTTGAAAACGTTCCTTCGAAAGATACTGCAGAGCCATTCCATGGTTCCACAAAAGTGCATCAACCGTGTCATGGCTCATGCAATATGCAATAACAAAGGCCCATAGCTTTGTGCATGGACAACATTTCACAACATTGCAGTAAGAGCACTTCTTTGGCAAGTGCTTTTTACTGCATATAACATTGCAAAATGTGTGAACATTGCACAAGAAAACCCAGAAGTTACAAAAGTCCTTCTTACCTTAGTCTCAATGCAGACGTACAGGCCTGGAATGGACAATAGTTTCAGGCTGAAGGTAAAGAGATGCCCGGGTCATGCAAGTTTCAAGCAGAGAGTTCGACTTTATCCGCTGACCTTTTCCTTACACTAGCTAGAAAGCAACTTTGTATAAGTTAGTAGTATTAAATGCAATCTCAGTATCAAGCCTTTTAAGCATTCTGACACATGATGATTGCATATAGTCTATGTTTCAAGCATTTGAAATGTGACAGAATGTGGGACGTTGAAACATACTCACCATCCAAAGGTATTTGGTCTTCTTCCAAGCGTATCGTCCATCAATTCCAAGAGTCAGAAAAGAGCGTGAAAATGCCGACTTTTCGGGCCTACAAGACAAAAACATAAAATCATGTCATTGAATACATTGGGAGATAAGGGCATTATAGAAATGTGTGATAGACATGATGATTATTTATAAAATGTCTATCGCTTTGTATAACCCAAATGTATTATGCTATTGTAATGACTTCAGCCTAATGTGGAACTCTGCTGCATAAGGAAAGAGTTAAATCACAGTGTTATATGTTATTGCTTGAGTGTTTTCCCAGTCCTCCCCATCCCCCACACACAGAATCTTCTTGAACAAAGGGATATCTACTTTCACTTTCAGATTTGGACACATGTTAAAGACAAAGGCTTCTACTTGAGAGAGGTGGGGAGAAGGGGAGGCGGGGGATTCTATATGATCCGACAAATGAGAATCCTATATGTTACTGATGTAACCTGTTGCACGCCCATTGTGTGTCTGTACAATAAAAGGCCCTGTCTGGCTGTTTCTGGGCAGAGAGCCATTTTGGATATGAGGCTGATAGCTTGTGTCTAATTTGCTCCACGATGATGTGTGCACACGATACAATTAGGAAAGCGACAAAATACCCCAAAAGCCTGCTGGAGAAAATCATAATCCAGTTCAGTGGCGTCCCTGGGTGGGCCGAGTTAAGAGATTTTGATTTCTTTCATTCTGGAAAAATACAGAGATCGGCGGATGGCACGCAGAACTCAGGGGCCCGAAAATCTACAGAACACGGTAAGATTGCTTTATGTAAATCTACCGATGTGATCTGGGTTCTGACTGCTTTTCTGCCTGTACCTGATCCAGAGTGATAAATCAATGAAAGGCAGGTAATATAGTTCTTTCTTACTCGGAAAAGACCCCCGTTTTAACCTGCTTAAGGGGTATTTTGTATGCTGTGTCTGTTATGTCTGAGACGGTTAAAAATTGTGTATACAAGACCAAGAGATAAATTCTGTGAGGGTTAATGTGTCGGGAGGGCGGACTCGGCTGTTTAAGTCTGAGGGAACACGCCAGTGACACGTGCTCCTAGGTAAAACTAGTGTGAGGTTAGGAAGATTTATGATACGAATACTTACCATATGATTGAGCGTGTTATGTTCTCATATGTGGAAAGGTATTTACGGGTGAATATAGCCGTGGTGTGACGGCTGATTTCTCCAGAATATTATTGAGGTTTTGGTCATTGAAAATAATCGTCAGTCTCTGTGTATAGCTAAATGTCCTGTCTAGATCGTGTACAAGGAGTGCTCTTGGGGATTACTAGTATACGGTGGGCTGTTATAAAGGTAGATGAGATATATACCTTGGGTTGATATAAAGGTGGATATATATATATACCTTGAGCCGTTGTGGGTATTCTCCAGTAATCCCGTCTGTCTGCTATTATAGAAACAATGTGCAGTGTTGATTATTGGGGGAGGGGTGCTGGTAAGAGAGTGGACTGAAGTTAAGCCACTAAGAGCACTTCTCAATTAACCCTTTCTGTTTACTTTGTCTTTCCCTGTGTTTTATAGAATTAATGCGTATTGTAATCTGAGTGGGAAAGAAGGGTTATATGGGAAGGATTTGAAGAAAGCAGATTTTACAAAAGAAACAGTACTGTGTGCAGAAACTTTGAATAGAATAGAATAAGCAGGCAGAATAGAATGAGGGATCAGTACAGGATGTTTTGGAATATGCAAAACATGTAGAAATGTTATACAAAGAGAAGGCTCAGGAAAAGTTGCAGAAAGGAATGTTAGGTCATGGACAGATAAGCAGAAATGCTAGGTCATGGACAGGTAAGATAGGTTGTAGAAAGTTTTCAGAAGATGAGCAGGAAGCCTAGCAGAAAGAAATGTGTTTTTAGATTGCTAGAAGGAGGTATAATGTAGTTAAGAGATTGAAGAGGGGAAAGCATGTAGGGGGGGTATGTGTATTGCTAATGAACAATGTAATGTCTTTGTGTTGACTGCGGCCCCTCCCTGTAATGGCGGCCGTGCTTGCAATGTTTACAATCCAACATGGTGTGACTCTGCAGTAAATGTAGTGAGGCCTGCCCCCACCCTGAAGTTACTTCCCCCCATGTGCTCACTTTCAGGGTGTGTGATGTTACTTCCGGTCCCTCCCCATCCGGGGCAGGACCTGGCCCCGCCCCTTCCTCCTCCAGCAGCCATCTTGCCTCACCTGGAAGTGCTGCTGCCCCTGGCCCCGCCCGTTCCTCCGGCAGCCATTTTGCCTCACTTGGGAGATTTGTAGCCCCGCCCCTTTCTGCCTCTGGCGGTCATTTTGCTGCATTTGGGAGGCCTATATTCCCCAATGCCACTGTATCCAGTGCTAACATCATGATTGTCTGAAGTAAGGTTTTGTTTGACCAGACTTTGTTACGCTCCAAGATGTGGCCACTTTGGATGTGTGATAAGTTCAGGGAAACAAACCTTTGTGGAGATGCAGCTTGGGACATGGTAGATGACTAAGCTGGTTTATAGTGCATGGAAGATTGGAGTTGATGCATGGGGGGCAGAGGCCGGGAATACATGACAGGGGACGCTCTCTCATGTTCCCAGGGGCTCTGTTTTCCACTGCCCGCTTCTCCAATGGATACTCAGACAGATGATGTTATGGAAGGCTCCTACAGATGGAATAATTTCCCTATAGTCACCCAGCAAACTTTTTCATGCAATTTGGTGAATTAATTTTACTTTTTATGTGAAGAAAGAGGGACTGAATTGCCCAGAGTAGGATGTTAATTCATCCGTATTCTTTAGTTTTTTTTAAGTCTTTTGTATATTCTAGTGTCAGTCTACACTGAAGCTATAATTATATTCCGACAGGAGAGTAAAAGCTAAACGCTGGCCATACCCTGAAATACTATTACACTGGGTGACGTAAAATTTTACTTGTGTTGCGCCCCCTTGTGTTAAAAAATGCTAACTGCGACCTGAAATTAAAAAAAAAAATTTTTTTTTAAGGAGATTTTTGCTCAGACTTCGCTGCATACAATGTCACCTTGACCTACAAAGTGCTTGTTTTTGTGCCTCTTGGTTTACTAGTTTGAACGCAATGACTCTTTTTCCATTGAGTATTGCGGTTCAAAAGGGGGGAGGCATAGGTGATCTGGGTCATAGATGATCTAGGTGTTGTAGATCAGCTATTGGGTTTGGAAAAAAAATAAATAAATGATTTTGTGCTACAAGATTCCGAGCCATGTGAAATAGAACATCAGAACGATTATTTAGTACTAATTCAGTAAGAAACTGCAGATATGCAAACAGTTATCAGAACCTCTGTTGATAATGCATATGTTGAGCTTTTTGCAGATGGTACCAGGGTGAGGATTGATGACTCCACATCGGATATGCAGTGGTCACACAACAAGATGTCCTAGAAGCAGAAGCTCTGCCTCCGCATGTCACAGTACAATAAGCGGAATGGAAGGCCCTCACTGAGGCGTGTAGAGTGGCGAGAGGTAAGACCGGCAATCCTTTACACTGACTCCTGGTATGCATTTGGCATAGCTCATGATTACGGCCCAATATGGAAGGCCAGACAGTTTTTTACCTTAGCAGGACAACCAATTGAGAATGGTGCAACGGTACAGAGTCGCATGGAGGCCCTACTTCTACCTGACAAAGTTGAGAGTTCGCACCGATTCCTACACTGGAGAGGCGAGAGACGACACCCTCGCTGACAGCGCAGCAAAGGCAGCGGCCCTCAAGCCGTGGAAGAAAGAAGAAAGATACTGACAGCATGAGTCAGTGTTAAAAAAAACTTTGGACATTGACAAAAATTTGGACTTTGATATGCTAAAGACTTTTACAGTTACCAGCCAGCAAGGAAGGAAAGAATAAATGGACTAATATGGGAGCAGCAGAAACAGGACAGCGTGTGGTGAACAGTCAACAGCACTTGCCCACCACAGTTCCTGTATCCCATGATGGCCCAGCTGATGGACGCAAAGACCCACCTAGTAAAGCAGTAATGACGACGACGCTTGAAAGAGGTTGGGCGACTTCTAGGTTCTCTGTAGCTGCTGCATCATTTGTCCGGTTTAGCATGATCTATGCCATGGGTAAGTCAGGGCAGAAGTAAATTTGCCACACCACACTTGCCGGGACCACTCTACCCATTTCAGGGATTGCAAATTGACTACGTTCAGCTCCCACTTGTTGGGAAGTATGAATACGTGCTTGTTGTTGTTGATGTCTTTGCAGGTTGGAGGCCGACCCTGTTACCAAGGTAAACAAGTAGGTAACCGCAAAGAAGCTCATGAACGAGGTAAACTGTGAATATGGGGTACCAGAGGTGATTCAGAGTCAGACAGAGGTATAAACTTCGCAGGTGAATGTAACATGTCATGTCTGCTCTGGGTGTATCCCAGGCCTTTTACATACTGTACCACCTTTAGTGTAGTGGAAAGGTGGAGAGACGTAGTGGCACGCTAAAAGTAAGATACTTAAAAATGACGCCACTTTGGAAAGACTGTCATCCAATAGCCTTATACAGTGTTAGATATGAACCCAGGGGGGATTATACATTATCTCCCTACGAGATTGTTTGGGCTAGCCCCAAGACTAGGTCGTTACTATCCTCAGTAGTTACAATTACAATCTGATGTGTTGACTGAGTATGTGATTTCCGTTGTTAAAGAACTAACCAAAGCCTATGCACAGGTGTTCTCTTCCAGACTCAGAGGCAGACACTGGGACACATATCTTGCAGCCTGGGGATTGGGTGTGCATCAAGAAGTTCCCCAGGAAGCACCCTCCTGAGCCCCGATTTGATGGCCCCTACCAGGTGCTTCTGACTACTGCCACAGCTGTGAAACTAGCCGAAAGACTTACATGGATCAACGCTTCATACTGTAAGAAAGCTTCAGATCCGGGAGACCAGTCTTAGTTGTGCCAAAGACGTTACTCTGGTTAGGGCTAGTGAGAGAGGAAGGTAGCAACTGGAATCCTTAGTCGGAAGAATATGGGGGTATGGTTACCTTCTAGTATAACTCGTCCAATGCTCAAGTAGCCGCATATTCCTTCGACTATTGTACTGTGGTCCCGTGTCTAGGCGCAAGATCCCACCGCAGGCCAGATTTAGCTCAGTCCAGCTGGTTATATGACTTATATACCCGGGGAATACAATATGCTTGCGCCACTGATAACGTCTGGGGAGAAGACTGCCGTTATTGGGGATTAGTGGGATGGAACGCAGGAACAGACTAGTCCTATAAACCGCGAAGTGCCTTAAATAAGAAAAATAGGAGCGGGAAATCCCTAATTAGTCGTATAACCCTCCTTGAGAATAATAAGGACAGCAGGTATTGGAAGGCTGAACTTAGTATGCTGCTTGGTTTTAATGCGGTTGTTACACTAACCATGGGAGATCCAAGCCCGGGGGACGGGGGAGACTTATAGTCTGGGGACATACCGGTACGGGAGGATAGATCCCTTAGGGAAGTTTAAAATAAGGGATATGGTAGATGCAGCCGAATGGAAGCCTTCACTTAGTCCCGTGCCCATAATTAACCCCCTCCGCCGTAAGATAAAGACCTTGACGAACATGATGATCATAGCCGACCCTACCTTTTGAGGACACCTTGACAGTAGCGACTGGCTACTCTGACCAGAATCTCTGGTTGGAGTTGATGAGGTACAATGCTAACAGGAGCAACAAGTCTAACTGTTGCGTGTGCGGTAGTGCCCGACTACACTCGGGGATGGTCCCCCTAAATCTCCCTGTAGATGCTGAAGAGTGGTTTATTAGTCTCTTCACGAACATTTCCGCTAATTTCACTGTCCGTGAGAAATGAAAGAAGGAATACTCTATAACTACTTAAGTGTTTGCACCGGAGAGAGTATTACTGACTACCCTGGAAACTACACCTGCCAGGCAAATAGGCAGGGTGGAGGGAGATTTTTGGGGAACTCACCAACGGGTATTGCTCCTCCTACAGTATGATAGGAGGGGAATAGATGCAGAATCAGGTCCAGTCCTTAGGAGACGTTTACTGGCTTTGTGGAGACATGAGGTAGAGGACCCGCCTGGAGGGTAATTGGACAGGGGAGTGTGCCTTAGTAAAGCCCTTATGCTCCTCCACATCCTGTCAGACACCAACGTTTCCCTTGTTTGAAAAAGATGAAGAGCCAGTTCCGATAATGCCAACCACATGCGCTACCAAAGAAAAAGGAGAAATGTACTAGTACTGTGCCTGCCCCGATCTCCTAAGATGGATTGTCAGTGGAATTCCCATTTGCCTAGGGATAGTGCAGAAGACCTTAGGTTCCGGCGAGGGCACACCCTGTGGGGTGTTAACTTGTACAGATAGAGGGTATGGATGCCCGGAAATGAGCCCAGGGAATCCATGGCCTCCCTCTGAGGTGAGGTAGGGATCCCCCCCTCCTAGGAGTAGGGACTTACGGGCAGTGGGAAAACCCTGACGCAAGGGTGAGGCGACTTGGACGTGTTCACCATTAGGACTATCTCCAGGAGGGACACTGGTGTGGGTGAAGATTAGGGAGTCCCACGCCGTGCGTACCTGTGTACGCTACTAGTATTGTAACATTATGCTAGAGCGAGAAGAGAGACCCCTGGTGGTAGTTTTGATCTACACGTGTACATTGACGTCATGGGATAGCCAAGGGGGGTACCTGACAAGTTTTAAAAATTAGAGACCAAGTTAAAACTAGATTCGAGTCCACTTTCCTGATCATTAGGGTAAATAAATGTTGACTGGATTAATTATGTTTATTATAATTAGCAGTGGTTTATAAATTATACTAGAGACGCCTTATAGGGACTAGTCGACCAATAGGACCTACCTCGACTATGACTTTTTTAAAAATAGAATGGCCTTAGAGACGACTTTAGCTAAAAAGGGGAGTGTCTGAAAGATGATAGGGGAGACTTGTCATACCTACATCCTAGACGACACGTGACCCGCGGGTAAAGACGCAGTTGCCATTAAGAAGCTGACCGCACTAACTAAAAAGAGCTAACTTTTGGGACCAGCACTCGCCATGGATGAGCGGGTGGTAAAGGATCCTGGCACAGACGGGCGTCGCTGTTGTATGTGAACTGATGGTTATCTTTTCTGTTCTAGTCTGCTGTGTTATCCCCTGTGTCAGAGAGACCTGTGAAACTGATGCTGGAAAAGCCGCTCCCACCATGAGTTTGCTGGATGCATCCCCAGAAGGAGTGGACAAGTCCTACACCCCCTTGAAGACCCTAAAACGAACCTTCAACGCGCTCCAGTTATAGGCTCATGCGCAGAAGACTGTGAAAATTAGATAAAGAATTAGAGGATAGACATTTTAAGGGGGGATTGTGATAGACATGATGATTATTTATAAAATGTCTATCGCTTTGTATAACCCAAATGTATTATGCTATTGTAATGACTTCAGCCTAATGTGGAACTCTGCTGCATAAGGAAAGAGTTAAATCACAGTGTTATATGTTATTGCTTGAGTGTTTTCCCAGTCCTCCCCATCCCCCACACACAGAATCTTCTTGAACAAAGGGATATCTACTTTCACTTTCAGATTTGGACACATGTTAAAGACAAAGGCTTCTACTTGAGAGAGGTGGGGAGAAGGGGAGGCGGGGGATTCTATATGATCCGACAAATGAGAATCCTATATGTTACTGATGTAACCTGTTGCACGCCCATTGTGTGTCTGTACAATAAAAGGCCCTGTCTGGCTGTTTCTGGGCAGAGAGCCATTTTGGATATGAGGCTGATAGCTTGTGTCTAATTTGCTCCACGATGATGTGTGCACACGATACAATTAGGAAAGCGACAAAATACCCCAAAAGCCTGCTGGAGAAAATCATAATCCAGTTCAAATGTATTAAAAGCAAAGCATTAAAGAAGGATACATTGTGTACTTACTTTGACTTGGTGTTCACAAATGATGAATGTAGGCCTCAAATGTTCTGCACATCGCTTGCTTTTGAATTCTAGCTTGATAGAAGGTCCAAAATGTCTTCTAGTATCCAAAAGTTGAAAACGTTCCTTCGAAAGATACTGCAGAGCCATTCCATGGTTCCACAAAAGTGCATCAACCGTGTCATGGCTCATGCAATATGCAATAACAAAGGCGCATAGCTTTGTGCATGCACAACATTTCACAACATTGCAGTAAAAGCACTTCTTTGGCAAGTGCTTTTTACTGCATATAACATTGCAAAATGTGTGAACATTGCACAAGAAAACCCAGAAGTTAAAAATGTCCTTTTTACCTTAGTCTCATTGCAGACATACAGGCCTGGAATGGACAATATTTTTAGGCTGCAGGTGAAGACATGCCCGGGTCATGCAAGTTTCAAGCAGGGAGTTCGAATTTATCCGCTGACCTTTTCTTTACACTAGCTAGAAAGCAACTTTGTATAAGTTAGTAGTATTAAATGCAATCTCAGTATCAAGCCTTTTAAGCATTCTGACACATGATGATTGCATATAGTCTATGTTTCAAGCATTTGAAATGTGACAGAATGTGGTACGTTGAAACATACTCACCATCCAAAGGTATTTTGGTCCTCTTCCAAGCGTATCGTCCATCAGTTCCAAGAGTTAGAAAAGAGCGTGAAAATGCCAAATTTTTGGGCCTACAAGACAAAAACATAAAATCATGTCATTGAATACATTGGGAGATAAGGGTATTATAGAAATGTATTAAAAGCAAAGCATTAAAGAAGGATACATTGTGTACTTACTTTGACTTGGTGTTCACAAATGATGAATGTAGGCCTCAAATGTTCTTCACATAGCTTGCTTTTGAATTCTAGCTTGATAGAAGGTCCAAAATGTCTTCTAGTATCCAAAAGTTGAAAACGTTCCTTCGAAAGATTCTGCAGAGCCATTCCATGGTTCCACAAAAGTGCATCAACCATGTCATGGCTCATGCAATATGCAATAACAAAGGCCCATAGCTTTGTGCATGGACAACATTTCACAACATTGCAGTAAGAGCACTTCTTTGGCAAGTGCTTTTTACTGCATATAACATTGCAAAATGTGTGAACATTGCACAAGAAAACCCAGAAGTTAAAAATGTCCTTCTTACCTTAGTCTCATTGCAGACATACAGGCCTGGAATGGACAATATTTTTAGGCTGCAGGTGAAGACATGCCCGGGTCATGCAAGTTTCAAGCAGGGAGTTCGACTTTATCCGCTGACCTTTTCCTTACACTAGCTAGAAAGCAACTTTGTATAAGTTAGTAGTATTAAAAGCAATCTCAGTATCAAGCCTTTTAAGCATTCTGACACATGATGATTGCATATAGTCTATGTTTCAAGCATTTGAAATGTGACAGAATGTGGGACGTTGAAACATACTCACCATCCAAAGGTATTTTGGTCTTCTTCCAAGCGTATCGTCCATCAGTTCCAAGAGTCAGAAAAGAGCGTGAAAATGCCGAATTTTTGGGCCCACAAGACAAAAACATAAAATCATGTCATTAAATACATTGGGAGATAAGGGTATTATAGAAATGTATTAAAAGCAAAGCATTAAAGAAGGATACATTGTGTACTGACTTTGACTTGGTGTTCACAAATGATGAATGTAGGCCTCAAATGTTCTTCACATAGCTTGCTTTTGAATTCTAGCTTGATAGAAGGTCCAAAATGTCTTCTAGTATCCAAAAGTTGAAAACGTTCCTTCGAAAGATACTGCAGAGCCATTCCATGGTTCCACAAAAGTGCATCAACCGTGTCATGGCTCATGCAATATGCAATAACAAAGGCCCATAGCTTTGTGCATGGACAACATTTCACAACATTGCAGTAAGAGCACTTCTTTGGCAAGTGCTTTTTACTGCATATAACATTGCAAAATGTGTGAACATTGCACAAGAAAACCCAGAAGTTACAAAAGTCCTTCTTACCTTAGTCTCAATGCAGACATACAGGCCTGGAATGGACAATAGTTTCAGGCTGCAGGTAAAGAGATGCCCGGGTCATGCAAGTTTCAAGCAGAGAGTTCGACTTTATCTGCTGACCTTTTCCTTACACTAGCTAGAAAGCAACTTTGTATAAGTTAGTAGTATTAAATGCAATCTCAGTATCAAGCCTTTTAAGCATTCTGACACATGATGATTGCATATAGTCTATGTTTCAAGCATTTGAAATGTGACAGAATGTGGGACGTTGAAACATACTCACCATCCAAAGGTATTTGGTCTTCTTCCAAGCGTATCGTCCATCAGTTCCAAGAGTCAGAAAAGAGCGTGAAAATGCCGACTTTTCGGGTCTACAAGACAAAAACATAAAATCATGTCATTGAATACATTGGGAGATAAGGGCATTATAGAAATGTATTAAAAGCAAAGCATTAAAGAAGGATACATTGTGTACTTACTTTGACTTGGTGTTCACAAATGATGAATGTAGGCCTCAAATGTTCTTCACATCGCTTGCTTTTGAATTCTAGTTTGATAGAAGGTCCAAAATGTCTTCTAGTATCCAAAAGTTGAAAACGTTCCTTCGAAAGATACTGCAGAGCCATTCCATGGTTCCACAAAAGTGCATCAACCGTGTCATGGCTCATGCAATATGCAATAACAAAGGCGCATAGCTTTGTGCATGCACAACATTTCACAACATTGCAGTAAGAGCACTTCTTTGGCAAGTGCTTTTTACTGCATATAACATTGAAAAATGTGTGAACATTGCACAAGAAAACCCAGAAGTTAAAAATGTCCTTCTTACCTTAGTCTCATTGCAGACATACAGGCCTGGAATGGACAATATTTTTAGGCTGCAGGTGAAGACATGCCCGGGTCATGCAAGTTTCAAGCAGGGAGTTCGACTTTATCCGCTGACCTTTTCTTTACACTAGCTAGAAAGCAACTTTGTATAAGTTAGTAGTATTAAAAGCAATCTCAGTATCAAGCCTTTTAAGCATTCTGACACATGATGATTGCATATAGTCTATGTTTCAAGCATTTGAAATGTGACAGAATGTGGGACGTTGAAACATACTCACCATCCAAAGGTATTTTGGTCTTCTTCCAAGCGTATCGTCCATCAGTTCCAAGAGTCAGAAAAGAGCGTGAAAATGCCGAATTTTTGGGCCCACAAGACAAAAACATAAAATCATGTCATTAAATACATTGGGAGATAAGGGCATTATAGAAATGTATTAAAAGCAAAGCATTAAAGAAGGATACATTGTGTACTTACTTTGACTTGGTGTTCACAAATGATGAATGTAGGCCTCAAATGTTCTTCACATAGCTTGCTTTTGAAATCTAGCTTGATAGAAGGTCCAAAATGTCTTCTAGTAGCCAAAGGTTGAAAACGTTCCTTCGAAAGATACTGCAGAGCCATTCCATGGTTCCACAAAAGTGCATCAACCGTGTCATGGCTCATGCAATATGCAATAACAAAGGCCCATAGCTTTGTGCATGGACAACATTTCACAACATTGCAGTAAGAGCACTTCTTTGGCAAGTGCTTTTTACTGCATATAACATTGCAAAATGTGTGAACATTGCACAAGAAAACCCAGAAGTTACAAAAGTCCTTCTTACCTTAGTCTCAATGCAGACGTACAGGCCTGGAATGGACAATAGTTTCAGGCTGCAGGTAAAGAGATGCCCGGGTCATGCAAGTTTCAAGCAGAGAGTTCGACTTTATCCGCTGACCTTTTCCTTACACTAGCTAGAAAGCAACTTTGTATAAGATAGTAGTATTAAATGCAATCTCAGTATCAAGCCTTTTAAGCATTCTGACACATGATGATTGCATATAGTCTATGTTTCAAGCATTTGAAATGTGACAGAATGTGGTACGTTGAAACATACTCACCATCAAAAGGTATTTTGGTCTTCTTCCAAGCGTATCGTCCATCAGTTCCAAGAGTTAGAAAAGAGCGTGAAAATGCCAAATTTTTGGGCCTACAAGACAAAAACATAAAATCATGTCATTGAATACATTGGAAGATAAGGGCATTATAGAAATGTATTAAAAGCAAAGCATTAAAGAAGGATACATTGTGTACTTACTTTGACTTGGTGTTCACAAATGATGAATGTAGGCCTCAAATGTTCTTCACATCGCTTGCTTTTTAATTCTAGCTTGATAGAAGGTCCAAAATGTCTTCTAGTATCCAAAAGTTGAAAACGTTCCTTCGAAAGATATTGCAGAGCCATTCCATGGTTCCACAAAAGTGCATCAACCGTGTCATGGCTCATGCAATATGCAATAACAAAGGCCCATAGCTTTGTGCATGCACAACATTTTACAACATTGCAGTAAGAGCACTTCTTTGGCAAGTGCTTTTTACTGCATATAACATTGCAAAATGTGTGAACATTGCACAAGAAAACCCAGAAGTTAAAAATGTCCTTCTTACCTTAGTCTCATTGCAGACATACAGGCCTGGAATGGACAATAGTTTCAGGCTGCAGGTAAAGAGATGCCCGGGTCATGCAAGTTTCAAGCAGAGAGTTCGACTTTATCCGCTGACCTTTTCCTTACACTAGCTGGAAAGCAACTTTGTATAAGTTAGTAGTATTAAATGCAATCTCAGTATCAAGCCTTTTAAGCATTCTGACACATGATGATTGCATATAGTCTATGTTTCAAGCATTTGAAATGTGACAGAATGTGGGACGTTGAAACATACTCACCATCCAAAGGTATTTTGGTCTTCTTCCAAGCGTATCGTCCATCAGTTCCAAGAGTCAGAAAAGAGCGTGAAAATGCCGAATTTTTGGGCCCACAAGACAAAAACATAAAATCATGTCATTAAATACATTGGGAGATAAGGGTATTATAGAAATGTATTAAAAGCAAAGCATTAAAGAAGGATACATTGTGTACTTACTTTGACTTGGTGTTCACAAATGATGAATGTAGGCCTCAAATGTTCTTCACATAGCTTGCTTTTGAATTCTAGCTTGATAGAAGGTCCAAAATGTCTTCTAGTAGCCAAAGGTTGAAAACGTTCCTTCGAAAGATACTGCAGAGCCATTCCATGGTTCCACAAAAGTGCATCAACCGTGTCATGGCTCATGCAATATGCAATAACAAAGGCCCATAGCTTTGTGCATGGACAACATTTCACAACATTGCAGTAAGAGCACTTCTTTGGCAAGTGCTTTTTACTGCATATAACATTGCAAAATGTGTGAACATTGCACAAGAAAACCCAGAAGTTACAAAAGTCCTTCTTACCTTAGTCTCAATGCAGACGTACAGGCCTGGAATGGACAATAGTTTCAGGCTGCAGGTAAAGAGATGCCCGGGTCATGCAAGTTTCAAGCAGAGAGTTCGACTTTATCCGCTGACCTTTTCCTTACACTAGCTAGAAAGCAACTTTGTATAAGATAGTAGTATTAAATGCAATCTCAGTATCAAGCCTTTTAAGCATTCTGACACATGATGATTGCATATAGTCTATGTTTCAAGCATTTGAAATGTGACAGAATGTGGTACGTTGAAACATACTCACCATCAAAAGGTATTTTGGTCTTCTTCCAAGCGTATCGTCCATCAGTTCCAAGAGTTAGAAAAGAGCGTGAAAATGCCAAATTTTTGGGCCTACAAGACAAAAACATAAAATCATGTCATTGAATACATTGGAAGATAAGGGCATTATAGAAATGTATTAAAAGCAAAGCATTAAAGAAGGATACATTGTGTACTTACTTTGACTTGGTGTTCACAAATGATGAATGTAGGCCTCAAATGTTCTTCACATCGCTTGCTTTTTAATTCTAGCTTGATAGAAGGTCCAAAATGTCTTCTAGTATCCAAAAGTTGAAAACGTTCCTTCGAAAGATATTGCAGAGCCATTCCATGGTTCCACAAAAGTGCATCAACCGTGTCATGGCTCATGCAATATGCAATAACAAAGGCCCATAGCTTTGTGCATGGACAACATTTCACAACATTGCAGTAAGAGCCCTTCTTTGGTAAGTGCTTTTTACTGCATATAACATTGCAAAATGTGTGAACATTGCACAAGAAAACCCAGAAGTTAAAAAAGTCCTTCTTACCTTAGTCTCAATGCACACGTACAGGCCAGGAATGGACAATAGTTTCAGGCTGAAGGTAAAGAGATGCCCGGGTCATGCAAGTTTCAAGCAGAGAGTTCGACTTTATCCGCTGACCTTTTCCTTACACTAGCTAGAAAGCAACTTTGTATAAGTTAGTAGTATTAAATGCAATCTCAGTATCAAGCCTTTTAAGCATTCTGACACATGATGATTGCATATAGTCTATGTTTCAAGCATTTGAAATGTGACAGAATGTGGGACGTTGAAACATACTCACCATCCAAAGGTATTTGGTCTTCTTCCAAGCGTATCGTCCATCAATTCCAAGAGTCAGAAAAGAGCGTGAAAATGCCGACTTTTCGGGCCTACAAGACAAAAACATAAAATCATGTCATTGAATACATTGGGAGGTAAGGGCATCATAAAAAATGTATTAAAAGCAAAGCATTAAAGAAGGATTCATTGTGTACTTACTTTGACTTGGTGTTCACAAATGATGAATGTAGGCCTCAAATGTTCTTCACATAGCTTGCTTTTGAATTCTAGCTTGATAGAAGGTCCAAAATGTCTTCTAGTATCCAAAAGTTGAAAACGTTCCTTCGAAAGATACTGCAGAGCCATTCCATGGTTCCACAAAAGTGCATCAACCGTGTCATGGCTCATGCAATATGCAATAACAAAGGCCCATAGCTTTGTGCATGGACAACATTTCACAACATTGCAGTAAGAGCACTTCTTTGGCAAGTGCTTTTTACTGCATATAACATTGCAAAATGTGTGAACATTGCACAAGAAAACCCAGAAGTTACAAAAGTCCTTCTTACCTTAGTCTCATTGCAGACATACAGGCCTGGAATGGACAATATTTTTAGGCTGCAGGTGAAGACCTGCCCGGGTCATGCAAGTTTCAAGCAGGGAGTTCGACTTTATCCGCTGACCTTTTCCTTACACTAGCTAGAAAGCAACTTTGTATAAGTTAGTAGTATTAAATGCAATCTCAGTATCAAGCCTTTTAAGCATTCTGACACATGATGATTGCATATAGTCTATGTTTCAAGCATTTGAAATGTGACAGAATGTGGGACGTTGAAACATACTCACCATCCAAAGGTATTTGGTCTTCTTCCAAGCGTATCGTCCATCAATTCCAAGAGTCAGAAAAGAGCGTGAAAATGCCGACTTTTCGGGCCTACAAGACAAAAACATAAAATCATGTCATTGAATACATTGGGAGATAAGGGCATTATAGAAATGTATTAAAAGCAAAGCATTAAAGAAGGATACATTGTGTACTTACTTTGACTTGGTGTTCACAAATGATGAATGTAGGCCTCAAATGTTCTTCACATCGCTTGCTTTTGAATTCTAGCTTGATAGAAGGTCCAAAATGTCTTCTAGTATCCAAAAGTTGAAAACGTTCCTTCGAAAGATACTGCAGAGCCATTCCATGGTTCCACAAAAGTGCATCAACCGTGTCATGGCTCATGCAATATGCAATAACAAAGGCGCATAGCTTTGTGCATGCACAACATTTCACAACATTGCAGTAAAAGCACTTCTTTGGCAAGTGCTTTTTACTGCATATAACATTGCAAAATGTGTGAACATTGCACAAGAAAACCCAGAAGTTAAAAATGTCCTTTTTACCTTAGTCTCATTGCAGACATACAGGCCTGGAATGGACAATATTTTTAGGCTGCAGGTGAAGACATGCCCGGGTCATGCAAGTTTCAAGCAGGGAGTTCGAATTTATCCGCTGACCTTTTCTTTACACTAGCTAGAAAGCAACTTTGTATAAGTTAGTAGTATTAAATGCAATCTCAGTATCAAGCCTTTTAAGCATTCTGACACATGATGATTGCATATAGTCTATGTTTCAAGCATTTGAAATGTGACAGAATGTGGTACGTTGAAACATACTCACCATCCAAAGGTATTTTGGTCCTCTTCTAAGCGTATCGTCCATCAGTTCCAAGAGTTAGAAAAGAGCGTGAAAATGCCAAATTTTTGGGCCTACAAGACAAAAACATAAAATCATGTCATTGAATACATTGGGAGATAAGGGTATTATAGAAATGTATTAAAAGCAAAGCATTAAAGAAGGATACATTGTGTACTTACTTTGACTTGGTGTTCACAAATGATGAATGTAGGCCTCAAATGTTCTTCACATAGCTTGCTTTTGAATTCTAGCTTGATAGAAGGTCCAAAATGTCTTCTAGTATCCAAAAGTTGAAAACGTTCCTTCGAAAGATACTGCAGAGCTATTCCATGGTTCCACAAAAGTGCATCAACCGTGTCACGGCTCATGCAATATGCAATAACAAAGGCCCATAGCTTTGTGCATGGACAACATTTCACAACATTGCAGTAAGAGCACTTCTTTGGCAAGTGCTTTTTACTGCATATAACATTGAAAAATGTGTGAACATTGCACAAGAAAACCCAGAAGTTAAAAATGTCCTTCTTACCTTAGTCTCATTGCAGACATACAGGCCTGGAATGGACAATATTTTTAGGCTGCAGGTGAAGACATGCCCGGGTCATGCAAGTTTCAAGCAGGGAGTTCGACTTTATCCGCTGACCTTTTCTTTACACTAGCTAGAAAGCAACTTTGTATAAGTTAGTAGTATTAAAAGCAATCTCAGTATCAAGCCTTTTAAGCATTCTGACACATGATGATTGCATATAGTCTATGTTTCAAGCATTTGAAATGTGACAGAATGTGGGACGTTGAAACATACTCACCATCCAAAGGTATTTTGGTCTTCTTCCAAGCGTATCGTCCATCAGTTCCAAGAGTCAGAAAAGAGCGTGAAAATGCCGAATTTTTGGGCCCACAAGACAAAAACATAAAATCATGTCATTAAATACATTGGGAGATAAGGGTATTATAGAAATGTATTAAAAGCAAAGCATTAAAGAAGGATACATTGTGTACTTACTTTGACTTGGTGTTCACAAATGATGAATGTAGGCCTCAAATGTTCTTCACATAGCTTGCTTTTGAATTCTAGCTTGATAGAAGGTCCAAAATGTCTTCTAGTAGCCAAAGGTTGAAAACGTTCCTTCGAAAGATACTGCAGAGCCATTCCATGGTTCCACAAAAGTGCATCAACCGTGTCATGGCTCATGCAATATGCAATAACAAAGGCCCATAGCTTTGTGCATGGACAACATTTCACAACATTGCAGTAAGAGCACTTCTTTGGCAAGTGCTTTTTACTGCATATAACATTGCAAAATGTGTGAACATTGCACAAGAAAACCCAGAAGTTACAAAAGTCCTTCTTACCTTAGTCTCAATGCAGACGTACAGGCCTGGAATGGACAATAGTTTCAGGCTGAAGGTAAAGAGATGCCCGGGTCATGCAAGTTTCAAGCAGAGAGTTCGACTTTATCCGCTGACCTTTTCCTTACACTAGCTAGAAAGCAACTTTGTATAAGTTAGTAGTATTAAATGCAATCTCAGTATCAAGCCTTTTAAGCATTCTGACACATGATGATTGCATATAGTCTATGTTTCAAGCATTTGAAATGTGACAGAATGTGGGACGTTGAAACATACTCACCATCCAAAGGTATTTGGTCTTCTTCCAAGCGTATCGTCCATCAATTCCAAGAGTCAGAAAAGAGCGTGAAAATGCCGACTTTTCGGGCCTACAAGACAAAAACATAAAATCATGTCATTGAATACATTGGGAGATAAGGGCATTATAGAAATGTATTAAAAGCAAAGCATTAAAGAAGGATACATTGTGTACTTACTTTGACTTGGTGTTCACAAATGATGAATGTAGGCCTCAAATGTTCTTCACATCGCTTGCTTTTGAATTCTAGCTTGATAGAAGGTCCAAAATGTCTTCTAGTATCCAAAAGTTGAAAACGTTCCTTCGAAAGATACTGCAGAGCCATTCCATGGTTCCACAAAAGTGCATCAACCGTGTCATGGCTCATGCAATATGCAATAACAAAGGCGCATAGCTTTGTGCATGCACAACATTTCACAACATTGCAGTAAAAGCACTTCTTTGGCAAGTGCTTTTTACTGCATATAACATTGCAAAATGTGTGAACATTGCACAAGAAAACCCAGAAGTTAAAAATGTCCTTTTTACCTTAGTCTCATTGCAGACATACAGGCCTGGAATGGACAATATTTTTAGGCTGCAGGTGAAGACATGCCCGGGTCATGCAAGTTTCAAGCAGGGAGTTCGAATTTATCCGCTGACCTTTTCTTTACACTAGCTAGAAAGCAACTTTGTATAAGTTAGTAGTATTAAATGCAATCTCAGTATCAAGCCTTTTAAGCATTCTGACACATGATGATTGCATATAGTCTATGTTTCAAGCATTTGAAATGTGACAGAATGTGGTACGTTGAAACATACTCACCATCCAAAGGTATTTTGGTCCTCTTCCAAGCGTATCGTCCATCAGTTCCAAGAGTTAGAAAAGAGCGTGAAAATGCCAAATTTTTGGGCCTACAAGACAAAAACATAAAATCATGTCATTGAATACATTGGGAGATAAGGGTATTATAGAAATGTATTAAAAGCAAAGCATTAAAGAAGGATACATTGTGTACTTACTTTGACTTGGTGTTCACAAATGATGAATGTAGGCCTCAAATGTTCTTCACATAGCTTGCTTTTGAATTCTAGCTTAATAGAAGGTCCAAAATGTCTTCTAGTATCCAAAAGTTGAAAACGTTCCTTCGAAAGATACTGCAGAGCCATTCCATGGTTCCACAAAAGTGCATCAACCATGTCATGGCTCATGCAATATGCAATAACAAAGGCCCATAGCTTTGTGCATGGACAACATTTCACAACATTGCAGTAAGAGCACTTCTTTGGCAAGTGCTTTTTACTGCATATAACATTGCAAAATGTGTGAACATTGCACAAGAAAACCCAGAAGTTAAAAATGTCCTTCTTACCTTAGTCTCATTGCAGACATACAGGCCTGGAATGGACAATATTTTTAGGCTGCAGGTGAAGACATGCCCGGGTCATGCAAGTTTCAAGCAGGGAGTTCGACTTTATCCGCTGACCTTTTCCTTACACTAGCTAGAAAGCAACTTTGTATAAGTTAGTAGTATTAAAAGCAATCTCAGTATCAAGCCTTTTAAGCATTCTGACACATGATGATTGCATATAGTCTATGTTTCAAGCATTTGAAATGTGACAGAATGTGGGACGTTGAAACATACTCACCATCCAAAGGTATTTTGGTCTTCTTCCAAGCGTATCGTCCATCAGTTCCAAGAGTCAGAAAAGAGCGTGAAAATGCCGAATTTTTGGGCCCACAAGACAAAAACATAAAATCATGTCATTAAATACATTGGGAGATAAGGGTATTATAGAAATGTATTAAAAGCAAAGCATTAAAGAAGGATACATTGTGTACTGACTTTGACTTGGTGTTCACAAATGATGAATGTAGGCCTCAAATGTTCTTCACATAGCTTGCTTTTGAATTCTAGCTTGATAGAAGGTCCAAAATGTCTTCTAGTATCCAAAAGTTGAAAACGTTCCTTCGAAAGATACTGCAGAGCCATTCCATGGTTCCACAAAAGTGCATCAACCGTGTCATGGCTCATGCAATATGCAATAACAAAGGCCCATAGCTTTGTGCATGGACAACATTTCACAACATTGCAGTAAGAGCACTTCTTTGGCAAGTGCTTTTTACTGCATATAACATTGCAAAATGTGTGAACATTGCACAAGAAAACCCAGAAGTTACAAAAGTCCTTCTTACCTTAGTCTCAATGCAGACATACAGGCCTGGAATGGACAATAGTTTCAGGCTGCAGGTAAAGAGATGCCCGGGTCATGCAAGTTTCAAGCAGAGAGTTCGACTTTATCTGCTGACCTTTTCCTTACACTAGCTAGAAAGCAACTTTGTATAAGTTAGTAGTATTAAATGCAATCTCAGTATCAAGCCTTTTAAGCATTCTGACACATGATGATTGCATATAGTCTATGTTTCAAGCATTTGAAATGTGACAGAATGTGGGACGTTGAAACATACTCACCATCCAAAGGTATTTGGTCTTCTTCCAAGCGTATCGTCCATCAGTTCCAAGAGTCAGAAAAGAGCGTGAAAATGCCGACTTTTCGGGTCTACAAGACAAAAACATAAAATCATGTCATTGAATACATTGGGAGATAAGGGCATTATAGAAATGTATTAAAAGCAAAGCATTAAAGAAGGATACATTGTGTACTTACTTTGACTTGGTGTTCACAAATGATGAATGTAGGCCTCAAATGTTCTTCACATCGCTTGCTTTTGAATTCTAGTTTGATAGAAGGTCCAAAATGTCTTCTAGTATCCAAAAGTTGAAAACGTTCCTTCGAAAGATACTGCAGAGCCATTCCATGGTTCCACAAAAGTGCATCAACCGTGTCATGGCTCATGCAATATGCAATAACAAAGGCGCATAGCTTTGTGCATGCACAACATTTCACAACATTGCAGTAAGAGCACTTCTTTGGCAAGTGCTTTTTACTGCATATAACATTGAAAAATGTGTGAACATTGCACAAGAAAACCCAGAAGTTAAAAATGTCCTTCTTACCTTAGTCTCATTGCAGACATACAGGCCTGGAATGGACAATATTTTTAGGCTGCAGGTGAAGACATGCCCGGGTCATGCAAGTTTCAAGCAGGGAGTTCGACTTTATCCGCTGACCTTTTCTTTACACTAGCTAGAAAGCAACTTTGTATAAGTTAGTAGTATTAAAAGCAATCTCAGTATCAAGCCTTTTAAGCATTCTGACACATGATGATTGCATATAGTCTATGTTTCAAGCATTTGAAATGTGACAGAATGTGGGACGTTGAAACATACTCACCATCCAAAGGTATTTTGGTCTTCTTCCAAGCGTATCGTCCATCAGTTCCAAGAGTCAGAAAAGAGCGTGAAAATGCCGAATTTTTGGGCCCACAAGACAAAAACATAAAATCATGTCATTAAATACATTGGGAGATAAGGGCATTATAGAAATGTATTAAAAGCAAAGCATTAAAGAAGGATACATTGTGTACTTACTTTGACTTGGTGTTCACAAATGATGAATGTAGGCCTCAAATGTTCTTCACATAGCTTGCTTTTGAAATCTAGCTTGATAGAAGGTCCAAAATGTCTTCTAGTAGCCAAAGGTTGAAAACGTTCCTTCGAAAGATACTGCAGAGCCATTCCATGGTTCCACAAAAGTGCATCAACCGTGTCATGGCTCATGCAATATGCAATAACAAAGGCCCATAGCTTTGTGCATGGACAACATTTCACAACATTGCAGTAAGAGCACTTCTTTGGCAAGTGCTTTTTACTGCATATAACATTGCAAAATGTGTGAACATTGCACAAGAAAACCCAGAAGTTACAAAAGTCCTTCTTACCTTAGTCTCAATGCAGACGTACAGGCCTGGAATGGACAATAGTTTCAGGCTGCAGGTAAAGAGATGCCCGGGTCATGCAAGTTTCAAGCAGAGAGTTCGACTTTATCCGCTGACCTTTTCCTTACACTAGCTAGAAAGCAACTTTGTATAAGATAGTAGTATTAAATGCAATCTCAGTATCAAGCCTTTTAAGCATTCTGACACATGATGATTGCATATAGTCTATGTTTCAAGCATTTGAAATGTGACAGAATGTGGTACGTTGAAACATACTCACCATCAAAAGGTATTTTGGTCTTCTTCCAAGCGTATCGTCCATCAGTTCCAAGAGTTAGAAAAGAGCGTGAAAATGCCAAATTTTTGGGCCTACAAGACAAAAACATAAAATCATGTCATTGAATACATTGGAAGATAAGGGCATTATAGAAATGTATTAAAAGCAAAGCATTAAAGAAGGATACATTGTGTACTTACTTTGACTTGGTGTTCACAAATGATGAATGTAGGCCTCAAATGTTCTTCACATCGCTTGCTTTTTAATTCTAGCTTGATAGAAGGTCCAAAATGTCTTCTAGTATCCAAAAGTTGAAAACGTTCCTTCGAAAGATATTGCAGAGCCATTCCATGGTTCCACAAAAGTGCATCAACCGTGTCATGGCTCATGCAATATGCAATAACAAAGGCCCATAGCTTTGTGCATGCACAACATTTTACAACATTGCAGTAAGAGCACTTCTTTGGCAAGTGCTTTTTACTGCATATAACATTGCAAAATGTGTGAACATTGCACAAGAAAACCCAGAAGTTAAAAATGTCCTTCTTACCTTAGTCTCATTGCAGACATACAGGCCTGGAATGGACAATAGTTTCAGGCTGCAGGTAAAGAGATGCCCGGGTCATGCAAGTTTCAAGCAGAGAGTTCGACTTTATCCGCTGACCTTTTCCTTACACTAGCTGGAAAGCAACTTTGTATAAGTTAGTAGTATTAAATGCAATCTCAGTATCAAGCCTTTTAAGCATTCTGACACATGATGATTGCATATAGTCTATGTTTCAAGCATTTGAAATGTGACAGAATGTGGGACGTTGAAACATACTCACCATCCAAAGGTATTTTGGTCTTCTTCCAAGCGTATCGTCCATCAGTTCCAAGAGTCAGAAAAGAGCGTGAAAATGCCGAATTTTTGGGCCCACAAGACAAAAACATAAAATCATGTCATTAAATACATTGGGAGATAAGGGTATTATAGAAATGTATTAAAAGCAAAGCATTAAAGAAGGATACATTGTGTACTTACTTTGACTTGGTGTTCACAAATGATGAATGTAGGCCTCAAATGTTCTTCACATAGCTTGCTTTTGAATTCTAGCTTGATAGAAGGTCCAAAATGTCTTCTAGTAGCCAAAGGTTGAAAACGTTCCTTCGAAAGATACTGCAGAGCCATTCCATGGTTCCACAAAAGTGCATCAACCGTGTCATGGCTCATGCAATATGCAATAACAAAGGCCCATAGCTTTGTGCATGGACAACATTTCACAACATTGCAGTAAGAGCACTTCTTTGGCAAGTGCTTTTTACTGCATATAACATTGCAAAATGTGTGAACATTGCACAAGAAAACCCAGAAGTTACAAAAGTCCTTCTTACCTTAGTCTCAATGCAGACGTACAGGCCTGGAATGGACAATAGTTTCAGGCTGCAGGTAAAGAGATGCCCGGGTCATGCAAGTTTCAAGCAGAGAGTTCGACTTTATCCGCTGACCTTTTCCTTACACTAGCTAGAAAGCAACTTTGTATAAGATAGTAGTATTAAATGCAATCTCAGTATCAAGCCTTTTAAGCATTCTGACACATGATGATTGCATATAGTCTATGTTTCAAGCATTTGAAATGTGACAGAATGTGGTACGTTGAAACATACTCACCATCAAAAGGTATTTTGGTCTTCTTCCAAGCGTATCGTCCATCAGTTCCAAGAGTTAGAAAAGAGCGTGAAAATGCCAAATTTTTGGGCCTACAAGACAAAAACATAAAATCATGTCATTGAATACATTGGAAGATAAGGGCATTATAGAAATGTATTAAAAGCAAAGCATTAAAGAAGGATACATTGTGTACTTACTTTGACTTGGTGTTCACAAATGATGAATGTAGGCCTCAAATGTTCTTCACATCGCTTGCTTTTTAATTCTAGCTTGATAGAAGGTCCAAAATGTCTTCTAGTATCCAAAAGTTGAAAACGTTCCTTCGAAAGATATTGCAGAGCCATTCCATGGTTCCACAAAAGTGCATCAACCGTGTCATGGCTCATGCAATATGCAATAACAAAGGCCCATAGCTTTGTGCATGCACAACATTTTACAACATTGCAGTAAGAGCACTTCTTTGGCAAGTGCTTTTTACTGCATATAACATTGCAAAATGTGTGAACATTGCACAAGAAAACCCAGAAGTTAAAAATGTCCTTCTTACCTTAGTCTCATTGCAGACATACAGGCCTGGAATGGACAATAGTTTCAGGCTGCAGGTAAAGAGATGCCCGGGTCATGCAAGTTTCAAGCAGAGAGTTCGACTTTATCCGCTGACCTTTTCCTTACACTAGCTGGAAAGCAACTTTGTATAAGTTAGTAGTATTAAATGCAATCTCAGTATCAAGCCTTTTAAGCATTCTGACACATGATGATTGCATATAGTCTATGTTTCAAGCATTTGAAATGTGACAGAATGTGGGACGTTGAAATATACTCACCATCCAAAGGTATTTTGGTCTTCTTCCAAGCGTATCGTCCATCAGTTCCAAGAGTCAGAAAAGAGCGTGAAAATGCCGAATTTTTGGGCCCACAAGACAAAAACATAAAATCATGTCATTAAATACATTGGGAGATAAGGGTATTATAGAAATGTATTAAAAGCAAAGCATTAAAGAAGGATACATTGTGTACTTACTTTGACTTGGTGTTCACAAATGATGAATGTAGGCCTCAAATGTTCTTCACATAGATTGCTTTTGAATTCTAGCTTGATAGAAGGTCCAAAATGTCTTCTAGTAGCCAAAAGTTGAAAACGTTCCTTCGAAAGATACTGCAGAGCCATTCCATGGTTCCACAAAAGTGCATCAACCGTGTCATGGCTCATGCAATATGCAATAACAAAGGCCCATAGCTTTGTGCATGGACAACATTTCACAACATTGCAGTAAGAGCACTTCTTTGGCAAGTGCTTTTTACTGCATATAACATTGCAAAATGTGTGAACATTGCACAAGAAAACCCAGAAGTTACAAAAGTCCTTCTTACCTTAGTCTCAATGCAGAAGTACAGGCCTGGAATGGACAATAGTTTCAGGCTGCAGGTAAAGAGATGCCCGGGTCATGCAAGTTTCAAGCAGAGAGTTCGACTTTATCCGCTGACCTTTTCCTTACACTAGCTAGAAAGCAACTTTGTATAAGATAGTAGTATTAAATGCAATCTCAGTATCAAGCCTTTTAAGCATTCTGACACATGATGATTGCATATAGTCTATGTTTCAAGCATTTGAAATGTGACAGAATGTGGTACGTTGAAACATACTCACCATCAAAAGGTATTTTGGTCTTCTTCCAAGCGTATCGTCCATCAGTTCCAAGAGTTAGAAAAGAGCGTGAAAATGCCAAATTTTTGGGCCTACAAGACAAAAACATAAAATCATGTCATTGAATACATTGGAAGATAAGGGCATTATAGAAATGTATTAAAAGCAAAGCATTAAAGAAGGATACATTGTGTACTTACTTTGACTTGGTGTTCACAAATGATGAATGTAGGCCTCAAATGTTCTTCACATCGCTTGCTTTTTAATTCTAGCTTGATAGAATGTCCAAAATGTCTTCTAGTATCCAAAAGTTGAAAACGTTCCTTCGAAAGATACTGCAGAGCCATTCCATGGTTCCACAAAAGTGCATCAACCGTGTCATGGCTCATGCAATATGCAATAACAAAGGCCCATAGCTTTGTGCATGCACAACATTTTACAACATTGCAGTAAGAGCACTTCTTTGGCAAGTGCTTTTTACTGCATATAACATTGCAAAATGTGTGAACATTGCACAAGAAAACCCAGAAGTTAAAAATGTCCTTCTTACCTTAGTCTCATTGCAGACATACAGGCCTGGAATGGACAATAGTTTCAGGCTGCAGGTAAAGAGATGCCCGGGTCATGCAAGTTTCAAGCAGAGAGTTCGACTTTATCCGCTGACCTTTTCCTTACACTAGCTGGAAAGCAACTTTGTATAAGTTAGTAGTATTAAATGCAATCTCAGTATCAAGCCTTTTAAGCATTCTGACACATGATGATTGCATATAGTCTATGTTTCAAGCATTTGAAATGTGACAGAATGTGGGACGTTGAAACATACTCACCATCCAAAGGTATTTTGGTGTTCTTCCAAGTGTATCGTCCATCAGTTCCAAGAGTTAGAAAAGAGCGTGAAAATGCCGAATTTTTGGGCCTACAAGACAAAAACATAAATTCATGTCATTAAATACATTGGGAGATAAGGGCATTATAGAAATGTATTAAAAGCAAAGCATTAAAGAAGGATACATTGTGTACTTACTTTGACTTGGTGTTCACAAATGATGAATGTAGGCCTCAAATGTTCTTCACATAGCTTGCTTTTGAATTCTAGCTTGATAGAAGGTCCAAAATGTCTTCTAGTATCCAAAAGTTGAAAACGTTCCTTCGAAAGATACTGCAGAGCCATTCCATGGTTCCACAAAAGTGCATCAACCGTGTCATGGCTCATGCAATATGCAATAACAAAGGCCCATAGCTTTGTGCATGGACAACATTTCACAACATTGCAGTAAGAGCACTTCTTTGGCAAGTGCTTTTTACTGCATATAACATTGCAAAATGTGTGAACATTGCACAAGAAAACCCAGAAGTTACAAAAGTCCTTCTTACCTTAGTCTCAATGCAGACATACAGGCCTGGAATGGACAATAGTTTCAGGCTGAAGGTAAAGAGATGCCCGGGTCATGCAAGTTTCAAGCAGAGAGTTCGACTTTATCCGCTGACCTTTTCTTTACACTAGCTAGAAAGCAACTTTGTATAAGTTAGTAGTATTAAATGCAATCTCAGTATCAAGCCTTTTAAGCATTCTGACACATGATGATTGCATATAGTCTATGTTTCAAGCATTTGAAATGTGACAGAATGTGGGACGTTGAAACATACTCACCATCCAAAGGTATTTGGTCTTATTCCAAGCGTATCGTCCATCAGTTCCAAGAGTTAGAAAAGAGCGTGAAAATGCCAAATTTTTGGGCCTACAAGACAAAAACATAAAATCATGTCATTGAATACATTGGAAGATAAGGGCATTATAGAAATGTATTAAAAGCAAAGCATTAAAGAAGGATACATTGTGTACTTACTTTGACTTGGTGTTCACAAATGATGAATGTAGGCCTCAAATGTTCTTCACATCGCTTGCTTTTTAATTCTAGCTTGATAGAAGGTCCAAAATGTCTTCTAGTATCCAAAAGTTGAAAACGTTCCTTCGAAAGATACTACAGAGCCATTCCATGGTTCCACAAAAGTGCATCAACCGTGTCATGGCTCATGCAATATGCAATAACAAAGGCCCATAGCTTTGTGCATGGACAACATTTCACAACATTGCAGTAAGAGCACTTCTTTAGCAAGTGCTTTTTACTGCATATAACATTGCAAAATGTGTGAACATTGCACAAGAAAACCCAGAAGTTACAAAAGTCCTTTTTACCTTAGTCTCAATGCAGACGTACAGGCCTGGAATGGACAATAGTTTCAGGCTGCAGGTAAAGAGATGCCCGGGTCATGCAAGTTTCAAGCAGAGAGTTCGACTTTATCCACTGACCTTTTCCTTACACTAGCTAGAAAGCAACTTTGTATAAGTTAGTAGTATTAAATGCAATCTCAGTATCAAGCCTTTTAAGCATTCTGACACATGATGATTGCATATAATCTATGTTTCAAGCATTTGAAATGTGACAAAATGTGGGACGTTGAAACATACTCACCATCCAAAGGCATTTTGGTCTTCTTCCAAGCGTTTCGTCCATCAATTCCAAGAGTCAGAAAAGAGCGTGAAAATGCCGACTTTTCGGGCCTACAAGACAAAAACATAAAATCATGTCATTGAATACATTGGGAGGTAAGGGCATTATAGAAATGTATTAAAAGCAAAGCATTAAAGAAGGATACATTGTGTACTTACTTTGACTTGGTGTTCACAAATGATGAATGTAGGCCTCAAATGTTCTTCACATAGCTTGCTTTTAAATTCTAGCTTGATAGAAGGTCCAAAATGTCTTCTAGTATCCAAAAGTTGAAAACGTTCCTTCGAAAGATACTACAGAGCCATTCCATGGTTCCACAAAAGTGCATCAACCGTGTCATGGCTCATGCAATATGCAATAACAAAGGCCCATAGCTTTGTGCATGGACAACATTTCACAACATTGCAGTAAGAGCACTTCTTTGGCAAGTGCTTTTTACTGCATATAACATTGCAAAATGTGTGAACATTGCACAAGAAAACCCAGAAGTTACAAAAGTCCTTCTTACCTTAGTCTCAATGCAGACGTACAGGCCTGGAATGGACAATAGTTTCAGGCTGAAGGTAAAGAGATGCCCGGGTCATGCAAGTTTCAAGCAGAGAGTTCGACTTTATCCGCTGACCTTTTCCTTACACTAGCTAGAAAGCAACTTTGTATAAGTTAGTAGTATTAAATGCAATCTCAGTATCAAGCCTTTTAAGCATTCTGACACATGATGATTGCATATAGTCTATGTTTCAAGCATTTGAAATGTGACAGAATGTGGGACGTTGAAACATACTCACCATCCAAAGGCATTTTGGTCTTCTTCCAAGCGTATCGTCCATCAGTTCCAAGAGTCAGAAAAGAGCGTGAAAATGCCGACTTTTCGGGTCTACAAGACAAAAACATAAAATCATGTCATTGAATACATTGGGAGATAAGGGCATTATAGAAATGTATTAAAAGCAAAGCATTAAAGAAGGATACATTGTGTACTTACTTTGACTTGGTGTTCATAAATGATGAATGTAGGCCTCAAATGTTCTTCACATCGCTTGCTTTTTAATTCTAGCTTGATAGAAGGTCCAAAATGTCTTCTAGTATCCAAAAGTTGAAAACGTTCCTTCGAAAGATATTGCAGAGCCATTCCATGGTTCCACAAAAGTGCATCAACCGTGTCATGGCTCATGCAATATGCAATAACAAAGGCCCATAGCTTTGTGCATGCACAACATTTTACAACATTGCAGTAAGAGCACTTCTTTGGCAAGTGCTTTTTACTGCATATAACATTGCAAAATGTGTAAACATTGCACAAGAAAACCCAGAAGTTAAAAATGTCCTTCTTACCTTAGTCTCATTGCAGACATACAGGCCTGGAATGGACAATAGTTTCAGGCTGCAGGTAAAGAGATGCCCGGGTCATGCAAGTTTCAAGCAGAGAGTTCGACTTTATCCGCTGACCTTTTCCTTACACTAGCTGGAAAGCAACTTTGTATAAGTTAGTAGTATTAAATGCAATCTCAGTATCAAGCCTTTTAAGCATTCTGACACATGATGATTGCATATAGTCTATGTTTCAAGCATTTGAAATGTGACAGAATGTGGGACGTTGAAACATACTCACCATCCAAAGGTATTTTGGTCTTCTTCCAAGCGTATCGTCCATCAGTTCCAAGAGTCAGAAAAGAGCGTGAAAATGCCGAATTTTTGGGCCCACAAGACAAAAACATAAAATCATGTCATTAAATACATTGGGAGATAAGGGTGTTATAGAAATGTATTAAAAGCAAAGCATTAAAGAAGGATACATTGTGTACTTACTTTGACTTGGTGTTCACAAATGATGAATGTAGGCCTCAAATGTTCTTCACATAGCTTGCTTTTGAATTCTAGCTTGATAGAAGGTCCAAAATGTCTTCTAGTAGCCAAAAGTTGAAAACGTTCCTTCGAAAGATACTGCAGAGCCATTCCATGGTTCCACAAAAGTGCATCAACCGTGTCATGGCTCATGCAATATGCAATAACAAAGGCCCATAGCTTTGTGCATGGACAACATTTCACAACATTGCAGTAAGAGCACTTCTTTGGCAAGTGCTTTTTACTGCATATAACATTGCAAAATGTGTGAACATTGCACAAGAAAACCCAGAAGTTACAAAAGTCCTTCTTACCTTAGTCTCAATGCAGAAGTACAGGCCTGGAATGGACAATAGTTTCAGGCTGCAGGTAAAGAGATGCCCGGGTCATGCAAGTTTCAAGCAGAGAGTTCGACTTTATCCACTGACCTTTTCCTTACACTAGCTAGAAAGCAACTTTGTATAAGTTAGTAGTATTAAATGCAATCTCAGTATCAAGCCTTTTAAGCATTCTGACACATGATGATTGCATATAATCTATGTTTCAAGCATTTGAAATGTGACAAAATGTGGGACGTTGAAACATACTCACCATCCAAAGGTATTTTGGTCTTCTTCCAAGCGTTTCGTCCATCAATTCCAAGAGTCAGAAAAGAGCGTGAAAATGCCGACTTTTCGGGCCTACAAGACAAAAACATAAAATCATGTCATTGAATACATTGGGAGGTAAGGGCATTATAGAAATGTATTAAAAGCAAAGCATTAAAGAAGGATACATTGTGTACTTACTTTGACTTGGTGTTCACAAATGATGAATGTAGGCCTCAAATGTTCTTCACATAGCTTGCTTTTAAATTCTAGCTTGATAGAAGGTCCAAAATGTCTTCTAGTATCCAAAAGTTGAAAACGTTCCTTCGAAAGATACTACAGAGCCATTCCATGGTTCCACAAAAGTGCATCAACCGTGTCATGGCTCATGCAATATGCAATAACAAAGGCCCATAGCTTTGTGCATGGACAACATTTCACAACATTGCAGTAAGAGCACTTCTTTGGCAAGTGCTTTTTACTGCATATAACATTGCAAAATGTGTGAACATTGCACAAGAAAACCCAGAAGTTACAAAAGTCCTTCTTACCTTAGTCTCAATGCAGACGTACAGGCCTGGAATGGACAATGGTTTCAGGCTGAAGGTAAAGAGATGCCCGGGTCATGCAAGTTTCAAGCAGAGAGTTCGACTTTATCCGCTGACCTTTTCCTTACACTAGCTAGAAAGCAACTTTGTATAAGTTAGTAGTATTAAATGCAATCTCTGTATCAAGCCTTTTAAGCATTCTGACACATGATGATTGCATATAGTCTATGTTTCAAGCATTTGAAATGTGACAGAATGTGGTACGTTGAAACATACTCACCATCCAAAGGTATTTTGGTCTTCTTCCAAGCGTATCGTCCATCAGTTCCAAGAGTTAGAAAAGAGCGTGAAAATGCCAAATTTTTGGGCCTACAAGACAAAAACATAAAATCATGTCATTGAATACATTGGGAGATAAGAGTATTATAGAAATGTATTAAAAGCAAAGCATTAAAGAAGGATACATTGTGTACTTACTTTGACTTGGTGTTCACAAATGATGAATGTAGGCCTCAAATGTTCTTCACATCGCTTGCTTTTTAATTCTAGCTTGATAGAAGGTCCAAAATGTCTTCTAGTATCCAAAAGTTGAAAACGTTCCTTCGAAAGATATTGCAGAGCCATTCCATGGTTCCACAAAAGTGCATCAACCGTGTCATGGCTCATGCAATATGCAATAACAAAGGCGCATAGCTTTGTGCATGGACAACATTTCACAACATTGCAGTAAGAGCACTTCTTTGGCAAGTGCTTTTTACTGCATATAACATTGCAAAATGTGTGAACATTGCACAAGAAAACCCAGAAGTTACAAAAGTCCTTTTTACCTTAGTCTCAATGCAGACGTACAGGCCTGGAATGGACAATAGTTTCAGGCTGCAGGTAAAGAGATGCCCGGGTCATGCAAGTTTCAAGCAGAGAGTTCGACTTTATCCGCTGACCTTTTCCTTACACTAGCTAGAAAGCAACTTTGTATAAGTTAGTAGTATTAAATGCAATCTCAGTATCAAGCCTTTTAAGCATTCTGACACATGATGATTGCATATAGTCTATGTTTCAAGCATTTGAAATGTGACAGAATGTGGGACGTTGAAACATACTCACCATCCAAAGGCATTTTGGTCTTCTTCCAAGCGTATCGTCCATCAGTTCCAAGAGTCAGAAAAGAGCGTGAAAATGCCGACTTTTCGGGTCTACAAGACAAAAACATAAAATCATGTCATTGAATACATTGGGAGATAAGGGCATTATAGAAATGTATTAAAAGCAAAGCATTAAAGAAGGATACATTGTGTACTTACTTTGACTTGGTGTTCATAAATGATGAATGTAGGCCTCAAATGTTCTTCACATCGCTTGCTTTTTAATTCTAGCTTGATAGAAGGTCCAAAATGTCTTCTAGTATCCAAAAGTTGAAAACGTTCCTTCGAAAGATATTGCAGAGCCATTCCATGGTTCCACAAAAGTGCATCAACCGTGTCATGGCTCATGCAATATGCAATAACAAAGGCCCATAGCTTTGTGCATGCACAACATTTTACAACATTGCAGTAAGAGCACTTCTTTGGCAAGTGCTTTTTACTGCATATAACATTGCAAAATGTGTGAACATTGCACAAGAAAACCCAGAAGTTAAAAATGTCCTTCTTACCTTAGTCTCATTGCAGACATACAGGCCTGGAATGGACAATAGTTTCAGGCTGCAGGTAAAGAGATGCCCGGGTCATGCAAGTTTCAAGCAGAGAGTTCGACTTTATCCGCTGACCTTTTCCTTACACTAGCTGGAAAGCAACTTTGTATAAGTTAGTAGTATTAAATGCAATCTCAGTATCAAGCCTTTTAAGCATTCTGACACATGATGATTGCATATAGTCTATGTTTCAAGCATTTGAAATGTGACAGAATGTGGGACGTTGAAACATACTCACCATCCAAAGGTATTTTGGTCTTCTTCCAAGCGTATCGTCCATCAGTTCCAAGAGTCAGAAAAGAGCGTGAAAATGCCGAATTTTTGGGCCCACAAGACAAAAACATAAAATCATGTCATTAAATACATTGGGAGATAAGGGTATTATAGAAATGTATTAAAAGCAAAGCATTAAAGAAGGATACATTGTGTACTTACTTTGACTTGGTGTTCACAAATGATGAATGTAGGCCTCAAATGTTCTTCACATAGCTTGCTTTTGAATTCTAGCTTGATAGAAGGTCCAAAATGTCTTCTAGTAGCCAAAAGTTGAAAACGTTCCTTCGAAAGATACTGCAGAGCCATTCCATGGTTCCACAAAAGTGCATCAACCGTGTCATGGCTCATGCAATATGCAATAACAAAGGCCCATAGCTTTGTGCATGGACAACATTTCACAACATTGCAGTAAGAGCACTTCTTTGGCAAGTGCTTTTTACTGCATATAACATTGCAAAATGTGTGAACATTGCACAAGAAAACCCAGAAGTTACAAAAGTCCTTCTTACCTTAGTCTCAATGCAGAAGTACAGGCCTGGAATGGACAATAGTTTCAGGCTGCAGGTAAAGAGATGCCCGGGTCATGCAAGTTTCAAGCAGAGAGTTCGACTTTATCCGCTGACCTTTTCCTTACACTAGCTAGAAAGCAACTTTGTATAAGATAGTAGTATTAAATGCAATCTCAGTATCAAGCCTTTTAAGCATTCTGACACATGATGATTGCATATAGTCTATGTTTCAAGCATTTGAAATGTGACAGAATGTGGTACGTTGAAACATACTCACCATCAAAAGGTATTTTGGTCTTCTTCCAAGTGTATCGTCCATCAGTTCCAAGAGTTAGAAAAGAGCGTGAAAATGCCGAATTTTTGGGCCTACAAGACAAAAACATAAATTCATGTCATTAAATACATTGGGAGATAAGGGCATTATAGAAATGTATTAAAAGCAAAGCATTAAAGAAGGATACATTGTGTACTTACTTTGACTTGGTGTTCACAAATGATGAATGTAGGCCTCAAATGTTCTTCACATAGCTTGCTTTTGAATTCTAGCTTGATAGAAGGTCCAAAATGTCTTCTAGTATCCAAAAGTTGAAAACGTTCCTTCGAAAGATACTGCAGAGCCATTCCATGGTTCCACAAAAGTGCATCAACCGTGTCATGGCTCATGCAATATGCAATAACAAAGGCCCATAGCTTTGTGCATGGACAACATTTCACAACATTGCAGTAAGAGCACTTCTTTGGCAAGTGCTTTTTACTGCATATAACATTGCAAAATGTGTGAACATTGCACAAGAAAACCCAGAAGTTACAAAAGTCCTTCTTACCTTAGTCTCAATGCAGACGTACAGGCCTGGAATGGACAATAGTTTCAGGCTGAAGGTAAAGAGATGCCCGGGTCATGCAAGTTTCAAGCAGAGAGTTCGACTTTATCCGCTGACCTTTTCCTTACACTAGCTAGAAAGCAACTTTGTATAAGTTAGTAGTATTAAATGCAATCTCTGTATCAAGCCTTTTAAGCATTCTGACACATGATGATTGCATATAGTCTATGTTTCAAGCATTTGAAATGTGACAGAATGTGGGACGTTGAAACATACTCACCATCCAAAGGCATTTTGGTCTTCTTCCAAGCGTATCGTCCATCAGTTCCAAGAGTCAGAAAAGAGCGTGAAAATGCAGACTTTTCGGGTCTACAAGACAAAAACATAAAATCATGTCATTGAATACATTGGGAGATAAGGGCATTATAGAAATGTATTAAAAGCAAAGCATTAAAGAAGGATACATTGTGTACTTACTTTGACTTGGTGTTCACAAATGATGAATGTAGGCCTCAAATGTTCTTCACATCGCTTGCTTTTGAATTCTAGCTTGATAGAAGGTCCAAAATGTCTTCTAGTATCCAAAAGTTGAAAACGTTCCTTCGAAAGATACTGCAGAGCCATTCCATGGTTCCACAAAAGTGCATCAACCGTGTCATGGCTCATGCAATATGCAATAACAAAGGCGCATAGCTTTGTGCATGCACAACATTTCACAACATTGCAGTAAGAGCACTTCTTTGGCAAGTGCTTTTTACTGCATATAACATTGCAAAATGTGTGAACATTGCACAAGAAAACCCAGAAGTTACAAAAGTCCTTCTTACCTTAGTCTCAATGCAGACGTACAGGCCTGGAATGGACAATAGTTTCAGGCTGAAGGTAAAGAGATGCCCGGGTCATGCAAGTTTCAAGCAGAGAGTTCGACTTTATCCGCTGACCTTTTCCTTACACTAGCTAGAAAGCAACTTTGTATAAGTTAGTAGTATTAAATGCAATCTCTGTATCAAGCCTTTTAAGCATTCTGACACATGATGATTGCATATAGTCTATGTTTCAAACATTTGAAATGTGACAGAATGTGGGACGTTGAAACATACTCACCATCCAAAGGCATTTTGGTCTTCTTCCAAGCGTATCGTCCATCAGTTCCAAGAGTCAGAAAAGAGCGTGAAAATGCCGACTTTTCGGGTCTACAAGACAAAAACATAAAATCATGTCATTGAATACATTGGGAGATAAGGGCATTATAGAAATGTATTAAAAGCAAAGCATTAAAGAAGGATACATTGTGTACTTACTTTTACTTGGTGTTCACAAATGATGAATGTAGGCCTCAAATGTTCTTCACATAGCTTGCTTTTGAATTCTAGCTTGATAGAAGGTCCAAAATGTCTTCTAGTATCCAAAAGTTGAAAACGTTCCTTCGAAAGATACTGCAGAGCCATTCCATGGTTCCACAAAAGTGCATCAACCGTGTCATGGCTCATGCAATATGCAATAACAAAGGCCCATAGCTTTGTGCATGGACAACATTTCACAACATTGCAGTAAGAGCACTTCTTTGGCAAGTGCTTTTTACTGCATATAACATTGAAAAATGTGTGAACATTGCACAAGAAAACCCAGAAGTTACAAATGTCCTTCTTACCTTAGTCTCATTGCAGACGTACAGGCCTGGAATGGACAATAGTTTCAGGCTGCAGGTAAAGAGATGCCCGGGTCATGCAAGTTTCAAGCAGAGAGTTCGACTTTATCCGCTGACCTTTTCCTTACACTAGCTAGAAAGCAACTTTGTATAAGATAGTAGTATTAAATGCAATCTCAGTATCAAGCCTTTTAAGCATTCTGACACATGATGATTGCATATAGTCTATGTTTCAAGCATTTGAAATGTGACAGAATGTGGTACGTTGAAACATACTAACCATCCAAAGGTATTTTGGTCTTCTTCCAAGCGTATCGTCCATCAGTTCCAAGAGTTAGAAAAGAGCGTGAAAATGCCAAATTTTTGGGCCTACAAGACAAAAACATAAAATCATGTCATTGAATACATTGGGAGATAAGAGTATTATAGAAATGTATTAAAAGCAAAGCATTAAAGAAGGATACATTGTGTACTTACTTTGACTTGGTGTTCACAAATGATGAATGTAGGCCTCAAATGTTCTTCACATAGCTTGCTTTTTAATTCTAGCTTGATAGAAGGTCCAAAATGTCTTCTAGTATCCAAAAGTTGAAAACGTTCCTTCGAAAGATATTGCAGAGCCATTCCATGGTTCCACAAAAGTGCATCAACCGTGTCATGGCTCATGCAATATGCAATAACAAAGGCCCATAGCTTTGTGCATGCACAACATTTTACAACATTGCAGTAAGAGCACTTCTTTGGCAAGTGCGTTTTACTGCATATAACATTGCAAAATGTGTGAACATTGCACAAGAAAACCCAGAAGTTAAAAAAGTCCTTCTTACCTTAGTCTCAATGCAGACATACAGGCCTGGAATGGACAATATTTTTAGGCTGCAGGTGAAGACATGCCCAGGTCATGCAAGTTTCAAGCAGGGAGTTCGACTTTATCCGCTGACCTTTTCCTTACACTAGCTAGAAAGCAACTTTGTATAAGTTAGTAGTATTAAAAGCAATCTCAGTATCAAGCCTTTTAAGCATTCTGACACATGATGATTGCACATAGTCTATGTTTCAAGCATTTGAAATGTTACAGAATGTGGGACGTTGAAACATACTCACCATCCAAAGGTATTTTGGTCTTCTTCCAAGCGTATCGTCCATCAGTTCCAAGAGTTAGAAAAGAGCGTGAAAATGCCGAATTTTTGGGCCTACAAGACAAAAACATAAAATCATGTCATTGAATACATTGGAAGATAAGGGCATTATAGAAATGTATTAAAAGCAAAGCATTAAAGAAGGATACATTGTGTACTTACTTTGACTTGGTGTTCACAAATGATGAATGTAGGCCTCAAATGTTCTTCACATCGCTTGCTTTTTAATTCTAGCTTGATAGAAGGTCCAAAATGTCTTCTAGTATCCAAAAGTTGAAAACGTTCCTTCGAAAGATACTGCAGAGCCATTCCATGGTTCCACAAAAGTGCATCAACCGTGTCATGGCTCATGCAATATGCAATAACAAAGGCGCATAGCTTTGTGCATGGACAACATTTCACAACATTGCAGTAAGAGCAGTTCTTTGGCAAGTGCTTTTTACTGCATATAACATTGCAAAATGTGTGAACATTGCACAAGAAAACCCAGAAGTTACAAAAGTCCTTTTTACCTTAGTCTCAATGCAGACGTACAGGCCTGGAATGGACAATAGTTTCAGGCTGCAGGTAAAGAGATGCCCGGGTCATGCAAGTTTCAAGCAGAGAGTTCGACTTTATCCGCTGACCTTTTCCTTACACTAGCTAGAAAGCAACTTTGTATAAGTTAGTAGTATTAAATGCAATCTCAGTATCAAGCCTTTTAAGCATTCTGACACATGATGATTGCATATAGTCTATGTTTCAAGCATTTGAAATGTGACAGAATGTGGGACGTTGAAACATACTCACCTTTCAAAGGCATTTTGGTCTTCTTCCAAGCGTATCGTCCATCAGTTCCAAGAGTCAGAAAAGAGCGTGAAAATGCCGACTTTTCGGGTCTACAAGACAAAAACATAAAATCATGTCATTGAATACATTGGGAGATAAGGGCATTATAGAAATGTATTAAAAGCAAAGCATTAAAGAAGGATACATTGTGTACTTACTTTGACTTGGTGTTCATAAATGATGAATGTAGGCCTCAAATGTTCTTCACATCACTTGCTTTTGAATTTTAGCTTGATAGAAGGTCCAAAATGTCTTCTAGTATCCAAAAGTTGAAAACGTTCCTTCGAAAGATATTGCAGAGCCATTCCATGGTTCCACAAAAGTGCATCAACCGTGTCATGGCTCATGCAATATGCAATAACAAAGGCCCATAGCTTTGTGCATGCACAACATTTTGCAACATTGCAGTAAGAGCACTTCTTTGGCAAGTGCTTTTTACTGCATATAACATTGCAAAATGTGTGAACATTGCACAAGAAAACCCAGAAGTTAAAAATGTCCTTCTTACCTTAGTCTCATTGCAGACATACAGGCCTGGAATGGACAATAGTTTCAGGCTGCAGGTAAAGAGATGCCCGGGTCATGCAAGTTTCAAGCAGAGAGTTCGACTTTATCCGCTGACCTTTTCCTTACACTAGCTGGAAAGCAACTTTGTATAAGTTAGTAGTATTAAATGCAATCTCAGTATCAAGCCTTTTAAGCATTCTGACACATGATGATTGCATATAGTCTATGTTTCAAGCATTTGAAATGTGACAGAATGTGGGACGTTGAAACATACTCACCATCCAAAGGTATTTTGGTCTTCTTCCAAGCGTATCGTCCATCAGTTCCAAGAGTTAGAAAAGAGCGTGAAAATGCCGCATTTTTGGGCCTACAAGACAAAAACATAAAATCATGTCATTGAATACATTGGGAGATAAGGGCATTATAGAAATGTATTAAAAGCAAAGCATTAAAGAAGGATACATTGTGTACTTACTTTGACTTGGTGTTCACAAATGATGAATGTAGGCCTCAAATGTTCTTCACATAGCTTGCTTCTGAATTCTAGCTTGATAGAAGGTCCAAAATGTCTTCTAGTATCCAAAAGTTGAAAACGTTCCTTCGAAAGATACTACAGAGCCATTCCATGGTTCCACAAAAGTGCATCAACCATGTCATGGCTCATGCAATATGCAATAACAAAGGCACATAGCTTTGTGCATGGACAACATTTCACAACATTGCAGTAAGAGCACTTATTTGGCAAGTGCTTTTTACTGCATATAACATTGCAAAATGTGTGAACATTGCACAAGAAAACCCAGAAGTTACAAAAGTCCTTCTTACCTTAGTCTCAATGCAGACGTACAGGCCTGGAATGGACAATAGTTTCAGGCTGCAGGTAAAGAGATGCCCGGGTCATGCAAGTTTCAAGCAGAGAGTTCGACTTTATCCGCTGACCTTTTCCTTACACTAGCTAGAAAGCAACTTTGTATAAGTTAGTAGTATTAAATGCAATCTCAGTATCAAGCCTTTTAAGCATTCTGACACATGATGATTGCATATAGTCTATGTTTCAAGCATTTGAAATGTGACAGAATGTGGGACGTTGAAACATACTCACCATCCAAAGGTTTTTGGTCTTCTTCCAAGCGTATCGTCCATCAGTTCCAAGAGTTAGAAAAGAGCGTGAAAATGCCAAATTTTTGGGCCTACAAGACAAAAACATAAAATCATGTCATTGAATACATTGGAAGATAAGGGCATTATAGAAATGTATTAAAAGCAAAGCATTAAAGAAGGATACATTGTGTACTTACTTTGACTTGGTGTTCACAAATGATGAATGTAGGCCTCAAATGTTCTTCACATCGCTTGCTTTTTAATTCTAGCTTGATAGAAGGTCCAAAATGTCTTCTAGTATCCAAAAGTTGAAAACGTTCCTTCGAAAGATACTACAGAGCCATTCCATGGTTCCACAAAAGTGCATCAACCGTGTCATGGCTCATGCAATATGCAATAACAAAGGCCCATAGCTTTGTGCATGGACAACATTTCACAACATTGCAGTAAGAGCACTTCTTTGGCAAGTGCTTTTTACTGCATATAACATTGCAAAATGTGTGAACATTGCACAAGAAAACCCAGAAGTTACAAAAGTCCTTTTTACCTTAGTCTCAATGCAGACGTACAGGCCTGGAATGGACAATAGTTTCAGGCTGCAGGTAAAGAGATGCCCGGGTCATGCAAGTTTCAAGCAGAGAGTTCGACTTTATCCGCTGACCTTTTCTTTACACTAGCTAGAAAGCAACTTTGTATAAGTTAGTAGTATTAAATGCAATCTCAGTATCAAGCCTTTTAAGCATTCTGACACATGATGATTGCATATAGTCTATGTTTCAAGCATTTGAAATGTGACAGAATGTGGGACGTTGAAACATACTCACCATCCAAAGGCATTTTGGTCTTCTTCCAAGCGTATCGTCCATCAGTTCCAAGAGTCAGAAAAGAGCGTGAAAATGCCGACTTTTCGGGTCTACAAGACAAAAACATAAAATCATGTCATTGAATACATTGGGAGATAAGGGCATTATAGAAATGTATTAAAAGCAAAGCATTAAAGAAGGATACATTGTGTACTTACTTTGACTTGGTGTTCACAAATGATGAATGTAGGCCTCAAATGTTCTTCACATCGCTTGCTTTTTAATTCTAGCTTGATAGAAGGTCCAAAATGTCTTCTAGTATCCAAAAGTTGAAAACGTTCCTTCGAAAGATATTGCAGAGCCATTCCATGGTTCCACAAAAGTGCATCAACCGTGTCATGGCTCATGCAATATGCAATAACAAAGGCCCATAGCTTTGTGCATGCACAACATTTTACAACATTGCAGTAAGAGCACTTCTTTGGCAAGTGCTTTTTACTGCATATAACATTGCAAAATGTGTGAACATTGCACAAGAAAACCCAGAAGTTACAAATGTCCTTCTTACCTTAGTCTCATTGCAGACATACAGGCCTGGAATGGACAATAGTTTCAGGCTGCAGGTAAAGAGATGCCCGGGTCATGCAAGTTTCAAGCAGAGAGTTCGACTTTATCCGCTGACCTTTTCCTTACACTAGCTGGAAAGCAACTTTGTATAAGTTAGTAGTATTAAATGCAATCTCAGTATCAAGCCTTTTAAGCATTCTGACACATGATGATTGCATATAGTCTATGTTTCAAGCATTTGAAATGTGACAGAATGTGGGACGTTGAAACATACTCACCATCCAAAGGTATTTTGGTCTTCTTCCAAGCGTATCGTCCATCAGTTCCAAGAGTTAGAAAAGAGCGTGAAAATGCCAAATTTTTGGGCCTACAAGACAAAAACATAAAATCATGTCATTGAATACATTGGGAGATAAGGGCATTATAGAAATGTATTAAAAGCAAAGCATTAAAGAAGGATACATTGTGTACTTACTTTGACTTGGTGTTCACAAATGATGAATGTAGGCCTCAAATGTTCTTCACATCGCTTGCTTTTGAATTCTAGCTTGATAGAAGGTCCAAAATGTCTTCTAGTAGCCAAAAGTTGAAAACGTTCCTTCGAAAGATACTGCAGAGCCATTCCATGGTTCCACAAAAGTGCATCAACCGTGTCATGGCTCATGCAATATGCAATAACAAAGGCCCATAGCTTTGTGCATGGACAACATTTCACAACATTGCAGTAAGAGCACTTCTTTGGCAAGTGCTTTTTACTGCATATAACATTGAAAAATGTGTGAACATTGCACAAGAAAACCCAGAAGTTACAAATGTCCTTCTTACCTTAGTCTCATTGCAGACGTACAGGCCTGGAATGGACAATAGTTTCAGGCTGCAGGTAAAGAGATGCCCGGGTCATGCAAGTTTCAAGCAGAGAGTTCGACTTTATCCGCTGACCTTTTCCTTACACTAGCTAGAAAGCAACTTTGTATAAGATAGTAGTATTAAATGCAATCTCAGTATCAAGCCTTTTAAGCATTCTGACACATGATGATTGCATATAGTCTATGTTTCAAGCATTTGAAATGTGACAGAATGTGGTACGTTGAAACATACTAACCATCCAAAGGTATTTTGGTCTTCTTCCAAGCGTATCGTCCATCAGTTCCAAGAGTTAGAAAAGAGCGTGAAAATGCCAAATTTTTGGGCCTACAAGACAAAAACATAAAATCATGTCATTGAATACATTGGGAGATAAGAGTATTATAGAAATGTATTAAAAGCAAAGCATTAAAGAAGGATACATTGTGTACTTACTTTGACTTGGTGTTCACAAATGATGAATGTAGGCCTCAAATGTTCTTCACATAGCTTGCTTTTTAATTCTAGCTTGATAGAAGGTCCAAAATGTCTTCTAGTATCCAAAAGTTGAAAACGTTCCTTCGAAAGATATTGCAGAGCCATTCCATGGTTCCACAAAAGTGCATCAACCGTGTCATGGCTCATGCAATATGCAATAACAAAGGCCCATAGCTTTGTGCATGCACAACATTTTACAACATTGCAGTAAGAGCACTTCTTTGGCAAGTGCGTTTTACTGCATATAACATTGCAAAATGTGTGAACATTGCACAAGAAAACCCAGAAGTTAAAAAAGTCCTTCTTACCTTAGTCTCAATGCAGACATACAGGCCTGGAATGGACAATATTTTTAGGCTGCAGGTGAAGACATGCCCAGGTCATGCAAGTTTCAAGCAGGGAGTTCGACTTTATCCGCTGACCTTTTCCTTACACTAGCTAGAAAGCAACTTTGTATAAGTTAGTAGTATTAAAAGCAATCTCAGTATCAAGCCTTTTAAGCATTCTGACACATGATGATTGCATATAGTCTATGTTTCAAGCATTTGAAATGTTACAGAATGTGGGACGTTGAAACATACTCACCATCCAAAGGTATTTTGGTCTTCTTCCAAGCGTATCGTCCATCAGTTCCAAGAGTTAGAAAAGAGCGTGAAAATGCCGAATTTTTGGGCCTACAAGACAAAAACATAAAATCATGTCATTGAATACATTGGAAGATAAGGGCATTATAGAAATGTATTAAAAGCAAAGCATTAAAGAAGGATACATTGTGTACTTACTTTGACTTGGTGTTCACAAATGATGAATGTAGGCCTCAAATGTTCTTCACATCGCTTGCTTTTTAATTCTAGCTTGATAGAAGGTCCAAAATGTCTTCTAGTATCCAAAAGTTGAAAACGTTCCTTCGAAAGATACTGCAGAGCCATTCCATGGTTCCACAAAAGTGCATCAACCGTGTCATGGCTCATGCAATATGCAATAACAAAGGCGCATAGCTTTGTGCATGGACAACATTTCACAACATTGCAGTAAGAGCACTTCTTTGGCAAGTGCTTTTTACTGCATATAACATTGCAAAATGTGTGAACATTGCACAAGAAAACCCAGAAGTTACAAAAGTCCTTTTTACCTTAGTCTCAATGCAGACGTACAGGCCTGGAATGGACAATAGTTTCAGGCTGCAGGTAAAGAGATGCCCGGGTCATGCAAGTTTCAAGCAGAGAGTTCGACTTTATCCGCTGACCTTTTCCTTACACTAGCTAGAAAGCAACTTTGTATAAGTTAGTAGTATTAAATGCAATCTCAGTATCAAGCCTTTTAAGCATTCTGACACATGATGATTGCATATAGTCTATGTTTCAAGCATTTGAAATGTGACAGAATGTGGGACGTTGAAACATACTCACCTTTCAAAGGCATTTTGGTCTTCTTCCAAGCGTATCGTCCATCAGTTCCAAGAGTCAGAAAAGAGCGTGAAAATGCCGACTTTTCGGGTCTACAAGACAAAAACATAAAATCATGTCATTGAATACATTGGGAGATAAGGGCATTATAGAAATGTATTAAAAGCAAAGCATTAAAGAAGGATACATTGTGTACTTACTTTGACTTGGTGTTCATAAATGATGAATGTAGGCCTCAAATGTTCTTCACATCACTTGCTTTTGAATTTTAGCTTGATAGAAGGTCCAAAATGTCTTCTAGTATCCAAAAGTTGAAAACGTTCCTTCGAAAGATATTGCAGAGCCATTCCATGGTTCCACAAAAGTGCATCAACCGTGTCATGGCTCATGCAATATGCAATAACAAAGGCCCATAGCTTTGTGCATGCACAACATTTTGCAACATTGCAGTAAGAGCACTTCTTTGGCAAGTGCTTTTTACTGCATATAACATTGCAAAATGTGTGAACATTGCACAAGAAAACCCAGAAGTTAAAAATGTCCTTCTTACCTTAGTCTCATTGCAGACATACAGGCCTGGAATGGACAATAGTTTCAGGCTGCAGGTAAAGAGATGCCCGGGTCATGCAAGTTTCAAGCAGAGAGTTCGACTTTATCCGCTGACCTTTTCCTTACACTAGCTGGAAAGCAACTTTGTATAAGTTAGTAGTATTAAATGCAATCTCAGTATCAAGCCTTTTAAGCATTCTGACACATGATGATTGCATATAGTCTATGTTTCAAGCATTTGAAATGTGACAGAATGTGGGACGTTGAAACATACTCACCATCCAAAGGTATTTTGGTCTTCTTCCAAGCGTATCGTCCATCAGTTCCAAGAGTTAGAAAAGAGCGTGAAAATGCCGCATTTTTGGGCCTACAAGACAAAAACATAAAATCATGTCATTGAATACATTGGGAGATAAGGGCATTATAGAAATGTATTAAAAGCAAAGCATTAAAGAAGGATACATTGTGTACTTACTTTGACTTGGTGTTCACAAATGATGAATGTAGGCCTCAAATGTTCTTCACATAGCTTGCTTCTGAATTCTAGCTTGATAGAAGGTCCAAAATGTCTTCTAGTATCCAAAAGTTGAAAACGTTCCTTCGAAAGATACTACAGAGCCATTCCATGGTTCCACAAAAGTGCATCAACCATGTCATGGCTCATGCAATATGCAATAACAAAGGCACATAGCTTTGTGCATGGACAACATTTCACAACATTGCAGTAAGAGCACTTATTTGGCAAGTGCTTTTTACTGCATATAACATTGCAAAATGTGTGAACATTGCACAAGAAAACCCAGAAGTTACAAAAGTCCTTCTTACCTTAGTCTCAATGCAGACGTACAGGCCTGGAATGGACAATAGTTTCAGGCTGCAGGTAAAGAGATGCCCGGGTCATGCAAGTTTCAAGCAGAGAGTTCGACTTTATCCGCTGACCTTTTCCTTACACTAGCTAGAAAGCAACTTTGTATAAGTTAGTAGTATTAAATGCAATCTCAGTATCAAGCCTTTTAAGCATTCTGACACATGATGATTGCATATAGTCTATGTTTCAAGCATTTGAAATGTGACAGAATGTGGGACGTTGAAACATACTCACCATCCAAAGGTTTTTGGTCTTCTTCCAAGCGTATCGTCCATCAGTTCCAAGAGTTAGAAAAGAGCGTGAAAATGCCAAATTTTTGGGCCTACAAGACAAAAACATAAAATCATGTCATTGAATACATTGGAAGATAAGGGCATTATAGAAATGTATTAAAAGCAAAGCATTAAAGAAGGATACATTGTGTACTTACTTTGACTTGGTGTTCACAAATGATGAATGTAGGCCTCAAATGTTCTTCACATCGCTTGCTTTTTAATTCTAGCTTGATAGAAGGTCCAAAATGTCTTCTAGTATCCAAAAGTTGAAAACGTTCCTTCGAAAGATACTACAGAGCCATTCCATGGTTCCACAAAAGTGCATCAACCGTGTCATGGCTCATGCAATATGCAATAACAAAGGCCCATAGCTTTGTGCATGGACAACATTTCACAACATTGCAGTAAGAGCACTTCTTTGGCAAGTGCTTTTTACTGCATATAACATTGCAAAATGTGTGAACATTGCACAAGAAAACCCAGAAGTTACAAAAGTCCTTTTTACCTTAGTCTCAATGCAGACGTACAGGCCTGGAATGGACAATAGTTTCAGGCTGCAGGTAAAGAGATGCCCGGGTCATGCAAGTTTCAAGCAGAGAGTTCGACTTTATCCGCTGACCTTTTCTTTACACTAGCTAGAAAGCAACTTTGTATAAGTTAGTAGTATTAAATGCAATCTCAGTATCAAGCCTTTTAAGCATTCTGACACATGATGATTGCATATAGTCTATGTTTCAAGCATTTGAAATGTGACAGAATGTGGGACGTTGAAACATACTCACCATCCAAAGGCATTTTGGTCTTCTTCCAAGCGTATCGTCCATCAGTTCCAAGAGTCAGAAAAGAGCGTGAAAATGCCGACTTTTCGGGTCTACAAGACAAAAACATAAAATCATGTCATTGAATACATTGGGAGATAAGGGCATTATAGAAATGTATTAAAAGCAAAGCATTAAAGAAGGATACATTGTGTACTTACTTTGACTTGGTGTTCACAAATGATGAATGTAGGCCTCAAATGTTCTTCACATCGCTTGCTTTTTAATTCTAGCTTGATAGAAGGTCCAAAATGTCTTCTAGTATCCAAAAGTTGAAAACGTTCCTTCGAAAGATATTGCAGAGCCATTCCATGGTTCCACAAAAGTGCATCAACCGTGTCATGGCTCATGCAATATGCAATAACAAAGGCCCATAGCTTTGTGCATGCACAACATTTTACAACATTGCAGTAAGAGCACTTCTTTGGCAAGTGCTTTTTACTGCATATAACATTGCAAAATGTGTGAACATTGCACAAGAAAACCCAGAAGTTACAAATGTCCTTCTTACCTTAGTCTCATTGCAGACATACAGGCCTGGAATGGACAATAGTTTCAGGCTGCAGGTAAAGAGATGCCCGGGTCATGCAAGTTTCAAGCAGAGAGTTCGACTTTATCCGCTGACCTTTTCCTTACACTAGCTGGAAAGCAACTTTGTATAAGTTAGTAGTATTAAATGCAATCTCAGTATCAAGCCTTTTAAGCATTCTGACACATGATGATTGCATATAGTCTATGTTTCAAGCATTTGAAATGTGACAGAATGTGGGACGTTGAAACATACTCACCATCCAAAGGTATTTTGGTCTTCTTCCAAGCGTATCGTCCATCAGTTCCAAGAGTTAGAAAAGAGCGTGAAAATGCCAAATTTTTGGGCCTACAAGACAAAAACATAAAATCATGTCATTGAATACATTGGGAGATAAGGGCATTATAGAAATGTATTAAAAGCAAAGCATTAAAGAAGGATACATTGTGTACTTACTTTGACTTGGTGTTCACAAATGATGAATGTAGGCCTCAAATGTTCTTCACATCGCTTGCTTTTGAATTCTAGCTTGATAGAAGGTCCAAAATGTCTTCTAGTATCCAAAAGTTGAAAACGTTCCTTCGAAAGATATTGCAGAGCCATTCCATGGTTCCACAAAAGTGCATCAACCGTGTCATGGCTCATGCAATATGCAATAACAAAGGCCCATAGCTTTGTGCATGCACAACATTTTACAACATTGCAGTAAGAGCACTTCTTTGGCAAGTGCTTTTTACTGCATATAACATTGCAAAATGTGTGAACATTGCACAAGAAAACCCAGAAGTTAAAAATGTCCTTCTTACCTTAGTCTCATTGCAGACATACAGGCCTGGAATGGACAATAGTTTCAGGCTGCAGGTAAAGAGATGCCCGGGTCATGCAAGTTTCAAGCAGAGAGTTCGACTTTATCCGCTGACCTTTTCCTTACACTAGCTGGAAAGCAACTTTGTATAAGTTAGTAGTATTAAATGCAATCTCAGTATCAAGCCTTTTAAGCATTCTGACACATGATGATTGCATATAGTCTATGTTTCAAGCATTTGAAATGTGACAGAATGTGGGACGTTGAAATATACTCACCATCCAAAGGTATTTTGGTCTTCTTCCAAGCGTATCGTCCATCAGTTCCAAGAGTCAGAAAAGAGCGTGAAAATGCCGAATTTTTGGGCCCACAAGACAAAAACATAAAATCATGTCATTAAATACATTGGGAGATAAGGGTATTATAGAAATGTATTAAAAGCAAAGCATTAAAGAAGGATACATTGTGTACTTACTTTGACTTGGTGTTCACAAATGATGAATGTAGGCCTCAAATGTTCTTCACATAGATTGCTTTTGAATTCTAGCTTGATAGAAGGTCCAAAATGTCTTCTAGTAGCCAAAAGTTGAAAACGTTCCTTCGAAAGATACTGCAGAGCCATTCCATGGTTCCACAAAAGTGCATCAACCGTGTCATGGCTCATGCAATATGCAATAACAAAGGCCCATAGCTTTGTGCATGGACAACATTTCACAACATTGCAGTAAGAGCACTTCTTTGGCAAGTGCTTTTTACTGCATATAACATTGCAAAATGTGTGAACATTGCACAAGAAAACCCAGAAGTTACAAAAGTCCTTCTTACCTTAGTCTCAATGCAGAAGTACAGGCCTGGAATGGACAATAGTTTCAGGCTGCAGGTAAAGAGATGCCCGGGTCATGCAAGTTTCAAGCAGAGAGTTCGACTTTATCCGCTGACCTTTTCCTTACACTAGCTAGAAAGCAACTTTGTATAAGATAGTAGTATTAAATGCAATCTCAGTATCAAGCCTTTTAAGCATTCTGACACATGATGATTGCATATAGTCTATGTTTCAAGCATTTGAAATGTGACAGAATGTGGTACGTTGAAACATACTCACCATCAAAAGGTATTTTGGTCTTCTTCCAAGCGTATCGTCCATCAGTTCCAAGAGTTAGAAAAGAGCGTGAAAATGCCAAATTTTTGGGCCTACAAGACAAAAACATAAAATCATGTCATTGAATACATTGGAAGATAAGGGCATTATAGAAATGTATTAAAAGCAAAGCATTAAAGAAGGATACATTGTGTACTTACTTTGACTTGGTGTTCACAAATGATGAATGTAGGCCTCAAATGTTCTTCACATCGCTTGCTTTTTAATTCTAGCTTGATAGAATGTCCAAAATGTCTTCTAGTATCCAAAAGTTGAAAACGTTCCTTCGAAAGATATTGCAGAGCCATTCCATGGTTCCACAAAAGTGCATCAACCGTGTCATGGCTCATGCAATATGCAATAACAAAGGCCCATAGCTTTGTGCATGCACAACATTTTACAACATTGCAGTAAGAGCACTTCTTTGGCAAGTGCTTTTTACTGCATATAACATTGCAAAATGTGTGAACATTGCACAAGAAAACCCAGAAGTTAAAAATGTCCTTCTTACCTTAGTCTCATTGCAGACATACAGGCCTGGAATGGACAATAGTTTCAGGCTGCAGGTAAAGAGATGCCCGGGTCATGCAAGTTTCAAGCAGAGAGTTCGACTTTATCCGCTGACCTTTTCCTTACACTAGCTGGAAAGCAACTTTGTATAAGTTAGTAGTATTAAATGCAATCTCAGTATCAAGCCTTTTAAGCATTCTGACACATGATGATTGCATATAATCTATGTTTCAAGCATTTGAAATGTGACAAAATGTGGGACGTTGAAACATACTCACCATCCAAAGGTATTTTGGTCTTCTTCGAAGCGTTTCGTCCATCAATTCCAAGAGTCAGAAAAGAGCGTGAAAATGCCGACTTTTCGGGCCTACAAGACAAAAACATAAAATCATGTCATTGAATACATTGGGAGGTAAGGGCATTATAGAAATGTATTAAAAGCAAAGCATTAAAGAAGGATACATTGTGTACTTACTTTGACTTGGTGTTCACAAATGATGAATGTAGGCCTCAAATGTTCTTCACATAGCTTGCTTTTAAATTCTAGCTTGATAGAAGGTCCAAAATGTCTTCTAGTATCCAAAAGTTGAAAACGTTCCTTCGAAAGATACTACAGAGCCATTCCATGGTTCCACAAAAGTGCATCAACCGTGTCATGGCTCATGCAATATGCAATAACAAAGGCCCATAGCTTTGTGCATGGACAACATTTCACAACATTGCAGTAAGAGCACTTCTTTGGCAAGTGCTTTTTACTGCATATAACATTGCAAAATGTGTGAACATTGCACAAGAAAACCCAGAAGTTACAAAAGTCCTTCTTACCTTAGTCTCAATGCAGACGTACAGGCCTGGAATGGACAATAGTTTCAGGCTGAAGGTAAAGAGATGCCCGGGTCATGCAAGTTTCAAGCAGAGAGTTCGACTTTATCCGCTGACCTTTTCCTTACACTAGCTAGAAAGCAACTTTGTATAAGTTAGTAGTATTAAATGCAATCTCTGTATCAAGCCTTTTAAGCATTCTGACACATGATGATTGCATATAGTCTATGTTTCAAGCATTTGAAATGTGACAGAATGTGGTACGTTGAAACATACTCACCATCCAAAGGTATTTTGGTCTTCTTCCAAGCGTATCGTCCATCAGTTCCAAGAGTTAGAAAAGAGCGTGAAAATGCCAAATTTTTGGGCCTACAAGACAAAAACATAAAATCATGTCATTGAATACATTGGGAGATAAGAGTATTATAGAAATGTATTAAAAGCAAAGCATTAAAGAAGGATACATTGTGTACTTACTTTGACTTGGTGTTCACAAATGATGAATGTAGGCCTCAAATGTTCTTCACATCGCTTGCTTTTTAATTCTAGCTTGATAGAAGGTCCAAAATGTCTTCTAGTATCCAAAAGTTGAAAACGTTCCTTCGAAAGATATTGCAGAGCCATTCCATGGTTCCACAAAAGTGCATCAACCGTGTCATGGCTCATGCAATATGCAATAACAAAGGCGCATAGCTTTGTGCATGGACAACATTTCACAACATTGCAGTAAGAGCACTTCTTTGGCAAGTGCTTTTTACTGCATATAACATTGCAAAATGTGTGAACATTGCACAAGAAAACCCAGAAGTTACAAAAGTCCTTTTTACCTTAGTCTCAATGCAGACGTACAGGCCTGGAATGGACAATAGTTTCAGGCTGCAGGTAAAGAGATGCCCGGGTCATGCAAGTTTCAAGCAGAGAGTTCGACTTTATCCGCTGACCTTTTCCTTACACTAGCTAGAAAGCAACTTTGTATAAGTTAGTAGTATTAAATGCAATCTCAGTATCAAGCCTTTTAAGCATTCTGACACATGATGATTGCATATAGTCTATGTTTCAAGCATTTGAAATGTGACAGAATGTGGGACGTTGAAACATACTCACCATCCAAAGGCATTTTGGTCTTCTTCCAAGCGTATCGTCCATCAGTTCCAAGAGTCAGAAAAGAGCGTGAAAATGCCGACTTTTCGGGTCTACAAGACAAAAACATAAAATCATGTCATTGAATACATTGGGAGATAAGGGCATTATAGAAATGTATTAAAAGCAAAGCATTAAAGAAGGATACATTGTGTACTTACTTTGACTTGGTGTTCATAAATGATGAATGTAGGCCTCAAATGTTCTTCACATCGCTTGCTTTTTAATTCTAGCTTGATAGAAGGTCCAAAATGTCTTCTAGTATCCAAAAGTTGAAAACGTTCCTTCGAAAGATATTGCAGAGCCATTCCATGGTTCCACAAAAGTGCATCAACCGTGTCATGGCTCATGCAATATGCAATAACAAAGGCCCATAGCTTTGTGCATGCACAACATTTTACAACATTGCAGTAAGAGCACTTCTTTGGCAAGTGCTTTTTACTGCATATAACATTGCAAAATGTGTGAACATTGCACAAGAAAACCCAGAAGTTAAAAATGTCCTTCTTACCTTAGTCTCATTGCAGACATACAGGCCTGGAATGGACAATAGTTTCAGGCTGCAGGTAAAGAGATGCCCGGGTCATGCAAGTTTCAAGCAGAGAGTTCGACTTTATCCGCTGACCTTTTCCTTACACTAGCTGGAAAGCAACTTTGTATAAGTTAGTAGTATTAAATGCAATCTCAGTATCAAGCCTTTTAAGCATTCTGACACATGATGATTGCATATAGTCTATGTTTCAAGCATTTGAAATGTGACAGAATGTGGGACGTTGAAACATACTCACCATCCAAAGGTATTTTGGTCTTCTTCCAAGCGTATCGTCCATCAGTTCCAAGAGTCAGAAAAGAGCGTGAAAATGCCGAATTTTTGGGCCCACAAGACAAAAACATAAAATCATGTCATTAAATACATTGGGAGATAAGGGTATTATAGAAATGTATTAAAAGCAAAGCATTAAAGAAGGATACATTGTGTACTTACTTTGACTTGGTGTTCACAAATGATGAATGTAGGCCTCAAATGTTCTTCACATAGCTTGCTTTTGAATTCTAGCTTGATAGAAGGTCCAAAATGTCTTCTAGTAGCCAAAAGTTGAAAACGTTCCTTCGAAAGATACTGCAGAGCCATTCCATGGTTCCACAAAAGTGCATCAACCGTGTCATGGCTCATGCAATATGCAATAACAAAGGCCCATAGCTTTGTGCATGGACAACATTTCACAACATTGCAGTAAGAGCACTTCTTTGGCAAGTGCTTTTTACTGCATATAACATTGCAAAATGTGTGAACATTGCACAAGAAAACCCAGAAGTTACAAAAGTCCTTCTTACCTTAGTCTCAATGCAGAAGTACAGGCCTGGAATGGACAATAGTTTCAGGCTGCAGGTAAAGAGATGCCCGGGTCATGCAAGTTTCAAGCAGAGAGTTCGACTTTATCCGCTGACCTTTTCCTTACACTAGCTAGAAAGCAACTTTGTATAAGATAGTAGTATTAAATGCAATCTCAGTATCAAGCCTTTTAAGAATTCTGACACATGATGATTGCATATAGTCTATGTTTCAAGCATTTGAAATGTGACAGAATGTGGTACGTTGAAACATACTCACCATCAAAAGGTATTTTGGTCTTCTTCCAAGCGTATCGTCCATCAGTTCCAAGAGTTAGAAAAGAGCGTGAAAATGCCAAATTTTTGGGCCTACAAGACAAAAACATAAAATCATGTCATTGAATACATTGGAAGATAAGGGCATTATAGAAATGTATTAAAAGCAAAGCATTAAAGAAGGATACATTGTGTACTTACTTTGACTTGGTGTTCACAAATGATGAATGTAGGCCTCAAATGTTCTTCACATCGCTTGCTTTTTAATTCTAGCTTGATAGAAGGTCCAAAATGTCTTCTAGTATCCAAAAGTTGAAAACGTTCCTTCGAAAGATATTGCAGAGCCATTCCATGGTTCCACAAAAGTGCATCAACCGTGTCATGGCTCATGCAATATGCAATAACAAAGGCCCATAGCTTTGTGCATGGACAACATTTCACAACATTGCAGTAAGAGCACTTCTTTGGCAAGTGCTTTTTACTGCATATAACATTGCAAAATGTGTGAACATTGCACAAGAAAACCCAGAAGTTACAAAAGTCCTTCTTACCTTAGTCTCAATGCAGACATACAGGCCTGGAATGGACAATAGTTTCAGGCAGAAGGTAAAGAGATGCCCGGGTCATGCAAGTTTCAAGCAGAGAGTTCGACTTTATCCGCTGACCTTTTCTTTACACTAGCTAGAAAGCAACTTTGTATAAGTTAGTAGTATTAAATGCAATCTCAGTATCAAGCCTTTTAAGCATTCTGACACATGATGATTGCATATAGTCTATGTTTCAAGCATTTGAAATGTGACAGAATGTGGGACGTTGAAACATACTCACCATCCAAAGGTATTTGGTCTTATTCCAAGCGTATCGTCCATCAGTTCCAAGAGTTAGAAAAGAGCGTGAAAATGCCAAATTTTTGGGCCTACAAGACAAAAACAAAATCATGTCATTGAATACATTGGAAGATAAGGGCATTATAGAAATGTATTAAAAGCAAAGCATTAAAGAAGGATACATTGTGTACTTACTTTGACTTGGTGTTCACAAATGATGAATGTAGGCCTCAAATGTTCTTCACATCGCTTGCTTTTTAATTCTAGCTTGATAGAAGGTCCAAAATGTCTTCTAGTATCCAAAAGTTGAAAACGTTCCTTCGAAAGATACTACAGAGCCATTCCATGGTTCCACAAAAGTGCATCAACCGTGTCATGGCTCATGCAATATGCAATAACAAAGGCCCATAGCTTTGTGCATGGACAACATTTCACAACATTGCAGTAAGAGCACTTCTTTGGCAAGTGCTTTTTACTGCATATAACATTGCAAAATGTGTGAACATTGCACAAGAAAACCCAGAAGTTACAAAAGTCCTTTTTACCTTAGTCTCAATGCAGACGTACAGGCCTGGAATGGACAATAGTTTCAGGCTGCAGGTAAAGAGATGCCCGGGTCATGGAAGTTTCAAGCAGAGAGTTCGACTTTATCCGCTGACCTTTTCCTTACACTAGCTAGAAAGCAACTTTGTATAAGTTAGTAGTATTAAATGCAATCTCAGTATCAAGCCTTTTAAGCATTCTGACACATGATGATTGCATATAATCTATGTTTCAAGCATTTGAAATGTGACAAAATGTGGGACGTTGAAACATACTCACCATCCAAAGGTATTTTGGTCTTCTTCGAAGCGTTTCGTCCATCAATTCCAAGAGTCAGAAAAGAGCGTGAAAATGCCGACTTTTCGGGCCTACAAGACAAAAACATAAAATCATGTCATTGAATACATTGGGAGGTAAGGGCATTATAGAAATGTATTAAAAGCAAAGCATTAAAGAAGGATACATTGTGTACTTACTTTGACTTGGTGTTCACAAATGATGAATGTAGGCCTCAAATGTTCTTCACATAGCTTGCTTTTAAATTGTAGCTTGATAGAAGGTCCAAAATGTCTTCTAGTATCCAAAAGTTGAAAACGTTCCTTCGAAAGATACTACAGAGCCATTCCATGGTTCCACAAAAGTGCATCAACCGTGTCATGGCTCATGCAATATGCAATAACAAAGGCCCATAGCTTTGTGCATGGACAACATTTCACAACATTGCAGTAAGAGCACTTCTTTGGCAAGTGCTTTTTACTGCATATAACATTGCAAAATGTGTGAACATTGCACAAGAAAACCCAGAAGTTACAAAAGTCCTTCTTACCTTAGTCTCAATGCAGACGTACAGGCCTGGAATGGACAATAGTTTCAGGCTGAAGGTAAAGAGATGCCCGGGTCATGCAAGTTTCAAGCAGAGAGTTCGACTTTATCCGCTGACCTTTTCCTTACACTAGCTAGAAAGCAACTTTGTATAAGTTAGTAGTATTAAATGCAATCTCTGTATCAAGCCTTTTAAGCATTCTGACACATGATGATTGCATATAGTCTATGTTTCAAGCATTTGAAATGTGACAGAATGTGGGACGTTGAAACATACTCACCATCCAAAGGCATTTTGGTCTTCTTCCAAGCGTATCGTCCATCAGTTCCAAGAGTCAGAAAAGAGCGTGAAAATGCAGACTTTTCGGGTCTACAAGACAAAAACATAAAATCATGTCATTGAATACATTGGGAGATAAGGGCATTATAGAAATGTATTAAAAGCAAAGCATTAAAGAAGGATACATTGTGTACTTACTTTGACTTGGTGTTCACAAATGATGAATGTAGGCCTCAAATGTTCTTCACATCGCTTGCTTTTGAATTCTAGCTTGATAGAAGGTCCAAAATGTCTTCTAGTATCCAAAAGTTGAAAACGTTCCTTCGAAAGATACTGCAGAGCCATTCCATGGTTCCACAAAAGTGCATCAACCGTGTCATGGCTCATGCAATATGCAATAACAAAGGCGCATAGCTTTGTGCATGCACAACATTTCACAACATTGCAGTAAGAGCACTTCTTTGGCAAGTGCTTTTTACTGCATATAACATTGCAAAATGTGTGAACATTGCACAAGAAAACCCAGAAGTTACAAAAGTCCTTCTTACCTTAGTCTCAATGCAGACGTACAGGCCTGGAATGGACAATAGTTTCAGGCTGAAGGTAAAGAGATGCCCGGGTCATGCAAGTTTCAAGCAGAGAGTTCGACTTTATCCGCTGACCTTTTCCTTACACTAGCTAGAAAGCAACTTTGTATAAGTTAGTAGTATTAAATGCAATCTCTGTATCAAGCCTTTTAAGCATTCTGACACATGATGATTGCATATAGTCTATGTTTCAAACATTTGAAATGTGACAGAATGTGGGACGTTGAAACATACTCACCATCCAAAGGCATTTTGGTCTTCTTCCAAGCGTATCGTCCATCAGTTCCAAGAGTCAGAAAAGAGCGTGAAAATGCCGACTTTTCGGGTCTACAAGACAAAAACATAAAATCATGTCATTGAATACATTGGGAGATAAGGGCATTATAGAAATGTATTAAAAGCAAAGCATTAAAGAAGGATACATTGTGTACTTACTTTTACTTGGTGTTCACAAATGATGAATGTAGGCCTCAAATGTTCTTCACATAGCTTGCTTTTGAATTCTAGCTTGATAGAAGGTCCAAAATGTCTTCTAGTATCCAAAAGTTGAAAACGTTCCTTCGAAAGATACTGCAGAGCCATTCCATGGTTCCACAAAAGTGCATCAACCGTGTCATGGCTCATGCAATATGCAATAACAAAGGCCCATAGCTTTGTGCATGGACAACATTTCACAACATTGCAGTAAGAGCACTTCTTTGGCAAGTGCTTTTTACTGCATATAACATTGAAAAATGTGTGAACATTGCACAAGAAAACCCAGAAGTTACAAATGTCCTTCTTACCTTAGTCTCATTGCAGACGTACAGGCCTGGAATGGACAATAGTTTCAGGCTGCAGGTAAAGAGATGCCCGGGTCATGCAAGTTTCAAGCAGAGAGTTCGACTTTATCCGCTGACCTTTTCCTTACACTAGCTAGAAAGCAACTTTGTATAAGATAGTAGTATTAAATGCAATCTCAGTATCAAGCCTTTTAAGCATTCTGACACATGATGATTGCATATAGTCTATGTTTCAAGCATTTGAAATGTGACAGAATGTGGTACGTTGAAACATACTCACCATCCAAAGGTATTTTGGTCTTCTTCCAAGCGTATCGTCCATCAGTTCCAAGAGTTAGAAAAGAGCGTGAAAATGCCAAATTTTTGGGCCTACAAGACAAAAACATAAAATCATGTCATTGAATACATTGGGAGATAAGAGTATTATAGAAATGTATTAAAAGCAAAGCATTAAAGAAGGATACATTGTGTACTTACTTTGACTTGGTGTTCACAAATGATGAATGTAGGCCTCAAATGTTCTTCACATAGCTTGCTTTTTAATTCTAGCTTGATAGAAGGTCCAAAATGTCTTCTAGTATCCAAAAGTTGAAAACGTTCCTTCGAAAGATATTGCAGAGCCATTCCATGGTTCCACAAAAGTGCATCAACCGTGTCATGGCTCATGCAATATGCAATAACAAAGGCCCATAGCTTTGTGCATGCACAACATTTTACAACATTGCAGTAAGAGCACTTCTTTGGCAAGTGCTTTTTACTGCATATAACATTGCAAAATGTGTGAACATTGCACAAGAAAACCCAGAAGTTAAAAAAGTCCTTCTTACCTTAGTCTCAATGCAGACATACAGGCCTGGAATGGACAATATTTTTAGGCTGCAGGTGAAGACATGCCCAGGTCATGCAAGTTTCAAGCAGGGAGTTCGACTTTATCCGCTGACCTTTTCCTTACACTAGCTAGAAAGCAACTTTGTATAAGTTAGTAGTATTAAAAGCAATCTCAGTATCAAGCCTTTTAAGCATTCTGACACATGATGATTGCATATAGTCTATGTTTCAAGCATTTGAAATGTTACAGAATGTGGGACGTTGAAACATACTCACCATCCAAAGGTATTTTGGTCTTCTTCCAAGCGTATCGTCCATCAGTTCCAAGAGTTAGAAAAGAGCGTGAAAATGCCGAATTTTTGGGCCTACAAGACAAAAACATAAAATCATGTCATTGAATACATTGGAAGATAAGGGCATTATAGAAATGTATTAAAAGCAAAGCATTAAAGAAGGATACATTGTGTACTTACTTTGACTTGGTGTTCACAAATGATGAATGTAGGCCTCAAATGTTCTTCACATCGCTTGCTTTTTAATTCTAGCTTGATAGAAGGTCCAAAATGTCTTCTAGTATCCAAAAGTTGAAAACGTTCCTTCGAAAGATACTGCAGAGCCATTCCATGGTTCCACAAAAGTGCATCAACCGTGTCATGGCTCATGCAATATGCAATAACAAAGGCGCATAGCTTTGTGCATGGACAACATTTCACAACATTGCAGTAAGAGCACTTCTTTGGCAAGTGCTTTTTACTGCATATAACATTGCAAAATGTGTGAACATTGCACAAGAAAACCCAGAAGTTACAAAAGTCCTTTTTACCTTAGTCTCAATGCAGACGTACAGGCCTGGAATGGACAATAGTTTCAGGCTGCAGGTAAAGAGATGCCCGGGTCATGCAAGTTTCAAGCAGAGAGTTCGACTTTATCCGCTGACCTTTTCCTTACACTAGCTAGAAAGCAACTTTGTATAAGTTAGTAGTATTAAATGCAATCTCAGTATCAAGCCTTTTAAGCATTCTGACACATGATGATTGCATATAGTCTATGTTTCAAGCATTTGAAATGTGACAGAATGTGGGACGTTGAAACATACTCACCTTTCAAAGGCATTTTGGTCTTCTTCCAAGCGTATCGTCCATCAGTTCCAAGAGTCAGAAAAGAGCGTGAAAATGCCGACTTTTCGGGTCTACAAGACAAAAACATAAAATCATGTCATTCAATACATTGGGAGATAAGGGCATTATAGAAATGTATTAAAAGCAAAGCATTAAAGAAGGATACATTGTGTACTTACTTTGACTTGGTGTTCATAAATGATGAATGTAGGCCTCAAATGTTCTTCACATCACTTGCTTTTGAATTTTAGCTTGATAGAAGGTCCAAAATGTCTTCTAGTATCCAAAAGTTGAAAACGTTCCTTCGAAAGATATTGCAGAGCCATTCCATGGTTCCACAAAAGTGCATCAACCGTGTCATGGCTCATGCAATATGCAATAACAAAGGCCCATAGCTTTGTGCATGCACAACATTTTGCAACATTGCAGTAAGAGCACTTCTTTGGCAAGTGCTTTTTACTGCATATAACATTGCAAAATGTGTGAACATTGCACAAGAAAACCCAGAAGTTAAAAATGTCCTTCTTACCTTAGTCTCATTGCAGACATACAGGCCTGGAATGGACAATAGTTTCAGGCTGCAGGTAAAGAGATGCCCGGGTCATGCAAGTTTCAAGCAGAGAGTTCGACTTTATCCGCTGACCTTTTCCTTACACTAGCTGGAAAGCAACTTTGTATAAGTTAGTAGTATTAAATGCAATCTCAGTATCAAGCCTTTTAAGCATTCTGACACATGATGATTGCATATAGTCTATGTTTCAAGCATTTGAAATGTGACAGAATGTGGGACGTTGAAACATACTCACCATCCAAAGGTATTTTGGTCTTCTTCCAAGCGTATCGTCCATCAGTTCCAAGAGTTAGAAAAGAGCGTGAAAATGCCGCATTTTTGGGCCTACAAGACAAAAACATAAAATCATGTCATTGAATACATTGGGAGATAAGGGCATTATAGAAATGTATTAAAAGCAAAGCATTAAAGAAGGATACATTGTGTACTTACTGTGACTTGGTGTTCACAAATGATGAATGTAGGCCTCAAATGTTCTTCACATAGCTTGCTTCTGAATTCTAGCTTGATAGAAGGTCCAAAATGTCTTCTAGTATCCAAAAGTTGAAAACGTTCCTTCGAAAGATACTACAGAGCCATTCCATGGTTCCACAAAAGTGCATCAACCATGTCATGGCTCATGCAATATGCAATAACAAAGGCACATAGCTTTGTGCATGGACAACATTTCACAACATTGCAGTAAGAGCACTTCTTTGGCAAGTGCTTTTTACTGCATATAACATTGCAAAATGTGTGAACATTGCACAAGAAAACCCAGAAGTTACAAAAGTCCTTCTTACCTTAGTCTCAATGCAGACGTACAGGCCTGGAATGGACAATAGTTTCAGGCTGCAGGTAAAGAGATGCCCGGGTCATGCAAGTTTCAAGCAGAGAGTTCGACTTTATCCGCTGACCTTTTCCTTACACTAGCTAGAAAGCAACTTTGTATAAGTTAGTAGTATTAAATGCAATCTCAGTATCAAGCCTTTTAAGCATTCTGACACATGATGATTGCATATAGTCTATGTTTCAAGCATTTGAAATGTGACAGAATGTGGGACGTTGAAACATACTCACCATCCAAAGGCATTTTGGTCTTCTTCCAAGCGTATCGTCCATCAGTTCCAAGAGTCAGAAAAGAGCGTGAAAATGCCGACTTTTCGGGTCTACAAGACAAAAACATAAAATCATGTCATTGAATACATTGGAAGATAAGGGCATTATAGAAATGTATTAAAAGCAAAGCATTAAAGAAGGATACATTGTGTACTTACTTTGACTTGGTGTTCACAAATGATGAATGTAGGCCTCAAATGTTCTTCACATCGCTTGCTTTTTAATTCTAGCTTGATAGAAGGTCCAAAATGTCTTCTAGTATCCAAAAGTTGAAAACGTTCCTTCGAAAGATACTACAGAGCCATTCCATGGTTCCACAAAAGTGCATCAACCGTGTCATGGCTCATGCAATATGCAATAACAAAGGCCCATAGCTTTGTGCATGGACAACATTTCACAACATTGCAGTAAAAGCACTTCTTTGGCAAGTGCTTTTTACTGCATATAACATTGCAAAATGTGTGAACATTGCACAAGAAAAGCCAGAAGTTACAAAAGTCCTTTTTACCTTAGTCTCAATGCAGACGTACAGGCCTGGAATGGACAATAGTTTCAGGCTGCAGGTAAAGAGATGCCCGGGTCATGCAAGTTTCAAGCAGAGAGTTCGACTTTATCCGCTGACCTTTTCTTTACACTAGCTAGAAAGCAACTTTGTATAAGTTAGTAGTATTAAATGCAATCTCAGTATCAAGCCTTTTAAGCATTCTGACACATGATGATTGCATATAGTCTATGTTTCAAGCATTTGAAATGTGACAAAATGTGGGACGTTGAAACATACTCACCATCCAAAGGCATTTTGGTCGTCTTCCAAGCGTATCGTCCATCAGTTCCAAGAGTCAGAAAAGAGCGTGAAAATGCCGACTTTTCGGGTCTACAAGACAAAAACATAAAATCATGTCATTGAATACATTGGGAGATAAGGGCATTATAGAAATGTATTAAAAGCAAAGCATTAAAGAAGGATACATTGTGTACTTACTTTGACTTGGTGTTCACAAATGATGAATGTAGGCCTCAAATGTTCTTCACATCGCTTGCTTTTTAATTCTAGCTTGATAGAAGGTCCAAAATGTCTTCTAGTATCCAAAAGTTGAAAACGTTCCTTCGAAAGATATTGCAGAGCCATTCCATGGTTCCACAAAAGTGCATCAACCGTGTCATGGCTCATGCAATATGCAATAACAAAGGCCCATAGCTTTGTGCATGCACAACATTTTACAACATTGCAGTAAGAGCACTTCTTTGGCAAGTGCTTTTTACTGCATATAACATTGCAAAATGTGTGAACATTGCACAAGAAAAGCCAGAAGTTACAAAAGTCCTTTTTACCTTAGTCTCAATGCAGACGTACAGGCCTGGAATGGACAATAGTTTCAGGCTGCAGGTAAAGAGATGCCCGGGTCATGCAAGTTTCAAGCAGAGAGTTCGACTTTATCCGCTGACCTTTTCTTTACACTAGCTAGAAAGCAACTTTGTATAAGTTAGTAGTATTAAATGCAATCTCAGTATCAAGCCTTTTAAGCATTCTGACACATGATGATTGCATATAGTCTATGTTTCAAGCATTTGAAATGTGACAGAATGTGGGACGTTGAAACATACTCACCATCCAAAGGTATTTTGGTCTTCTTCCAAGCGTATCGTCCATCAGTTCCAAGAGTCAGAAAAGAGCGTGAAAATGCCGACTTTTCGGGTCTACAAGACAAAAACATAAAATCATGTCATTGAATACATTGGGAGATAAGGGCATTATAGAAATGTATTAAAAGCAAAGCATTAAAGAAGGATACATTGTGTACTTACTTTGACTTGGTGTTCACAAATGATGAATGTAGGCCTCAAATGTTCTTCACATCGCTTGCTTTTTAATTCTAGCTTGATAGAAGGTCCAAAATGTCTTCTAGTATCCAAAAGTTGAAAACGTTCCTTCGAAAGATATTGCAGAGCCATTCCATGGTTCCACAAAAGTGCATCAACCGTGTCATGGCTCATGCAATATGCAATAACAAAGGCCCATAGTTTTGTGCATGCACAACATTTTACAACATTGCAGTAAGAGCACTTCTTTGGCAAGTGCTTTTTACTGCATATAACATTGCAAAATGTGTGAACATTGCACAAGAAAACCCAGAAGTTACAAATGTCCTTCTTACCTTAGTCTCATTGCAGACATACAGGCCTGGAATGGACAATAGTTTCAGGCTGCAGGTAAAGAGATGCCCGGGTCATGCAAGTTTCAAGCAGAGAGTTCGACTTTATCCGCTGACCTTTTCCTTACACTAGCTGGAAAGCAACTTTGTATAAGTTAGTAGTATTAAATGCAATCTCAGTATCAAGCCTTTTAAGCATTCTGACACATGATGATTGCATATAGTCTATGTTTCAAGCATTTGAAATGTGACAGAATGTGGGACGTTGAAACATACTCACCATCCAAAGGTATTTTGGTCTTCTTCCAAGCGTATCGTCCATCAGTTCCAAGAGTTAGAAAAGAGCGTGAAAATGCCGAATTTTTGGGCCTACAAGACAAAAACATAAAATCATGTCATTGAATACATTGGGAGATAAGGGCATTATAGAAATGTATTAAAAGCAAAGCATTAAAGAAGGATACATTGTGTACTTACTTTGACTTGGTGTTCACAAATGATGAATGTAGGCCTCAAATGTTCTTCACATCGCTTGCTTTTTAATTCTAGCTTGATAGAAGGTCCAAAATGTCTTCTAGTATCCAAAAGTTGAAAACGTTCCTTCGAAAGATATTGCAGAGCCATTCCATGGTTCCACAAAAGTGCATCAACCGTGTCATGGCTCATGCAATATGCAATAACAAAGGCCCATAGCTTTGTGCATGCACAACATTTTACAACATTGCAGTAAGAGCACTTCTTTGGCAAGTGCTTTTTACTGCATATAACATTGCAAAATGTGTGAACATTGCACAAGAAAACCCAGAAGTTACAAATGTCCTTCTTACCTTAGTCTCATTGCAGACATACAGGCCTGGAATGGACAATAGTTTCAGGCTGCAGGTAAAGAGATGCCCGGGTCATGCAAGTTTCAAGCAGAGAGTTCGACTTTATCCGCTGACCTTTTCCTTACACTAGCTGGAAAGCAACTTTGTATAAGTTAGTAGTATTAAATGCAATCTCAGTATCAAGCCTTTTAAGCATTCTGACACATGATGATTGCATATAGTCTATGTTTCAAGCATTTGAAATGTGACAGAATGTGGGACGTTGAAACATACTCACCATCCAAAGGTATTTTGGTCTTCTTCCAAGCGTATCGTCCATCAGTTCCAAGAGTTAGAAAAGAGCGTGAAAATGCCAAATTTTTGGGCCTACAAGACAAAAACATAAAATCATGTCATTGAATACATTGGGAGATAAGGGCATTATAGAAATGTATTAAAAGCAAAGCATTAAAGAAGGATACATTGTGTACTTACTTTGACTTGGTGTTCACAAATGATGAATGTAGGCCTCAAATGTTCTTCACATCGCTTGCTTTTGAATTCTAGCTTGATAGAAGGTCCAAAATGTCTTCTAGTATCCAAAAGTTGAAAACGTTCCTTCGAAAGATACTACAGAGCCATTCCATGGTTCCACAAAAGTGCATCAACCATGTCATGGCTCATGCAATATGCAATAACAAAGGCACATAGCTTTGTGCATGGACAACATTTCACAACATTGCAGTAAGAGCACTTCTTTGGCAAGTGCTTTTTACTGCATATAACATTGCAAAATGTGTGAACATTGCACAAGAAAACCCAGAAGTTACAAAAGTCCTTCTTACCTTAGTCTCAATGCAGACGTACAGGCCTGGAATGGACAATAGTTTCAGGCTGCAGGTAAAGAGATGCCCGGGTCATGCAAGTTTCAAGCAGAGAGTTCGACTTTATCCGCTGACCTTTTCCTTACACTAGCTAGAAAGCAACTTTGTATAAGTTAGTAGTATTAAATGCAATCTCAGTATCAAGCCTTTTAAGCATTCTGACACATGATGATTGCATATAGTCTATGTTTCAAGCATTTGAAATGTGACAGAATGTGGGACGTTGAAACATACTCACCATCCAAAGGTTTTTGGTCTTCTTCCAAGCGTATCGTCCATCAGTTCCAAGAGTTAGAAAAGAGCGTGAAAATGCCAAATTTTTGGGCCTACAAGACAAAAACATAAAATCATGTCATTGAATACATTGGAAGATAAGGGCATTATAGAAATGTATTAAAAGCAAAGCATTAAAGAAGGATACATTGTGTACTTACTTTGACTTGGTGTTCACAAATGATGAATGTAGGCCTCAAATGTTCTTCACATCGCTTGCTTTTTAATTCTAGCTTGATAGAAGGTCCAAAATGTCTTCTAGTATCCAAAAGTTGAAAACGTTCCTTCGAAAGATACTACAGAGCCATTCCATGGTTCCACAAAAGTGCATCAACCGTGTCATGGCTCATGCAATATGCAATAACAAAGGCCCATAGCTTTGTGCATGGACAACATTTCACAACATTGCAGTAAGAGCACTTCTTTGGCAAGTGCTTTTTACTGCATATAACATTGCAAAATGTGTGAACATTGCACAAGAAAAGCCAGAAGTTACAAAAGTCCTTTTTACCTTAGTCTCAATGCAGACGTACAGGCCTGGAATGGACAATAGTTTCAGGCTGCAGGTAAAGAGATGCCCGGGTCATGCAAGTTTCAAGCAGAGAGTTCGACTTTATCCGCTGACCTTTTCTTTACACTAGCTAGAAAGCAACTTTGTATAAGTTAGTAGTATTAAATGCAATCTCAGTATCAAGCCTTTTAAGCATTCTGACACATGATGATTGCATATAGTCTATGTTTCAAGCATTTGAAATGTGACAAAATGTGGGACGTTGAAACATACTCACCATCCAAAGGCATTTTGGTCGTCTTCCAAGCGTATCGTCCATCAGTTCCAAGAGTCAGAAAAGAGCGTGAAAATGCCGACTTTTCGGGTCTACAAGACAAAAACATAAAATCATGTCATTGAATACATTGGGAGATAAGGGCATTATAGAAATGTATTAAAAGCAAAGCATTAAAGAAGGATACATTGTGTACTTACTTTGACTTGGTGTTCACAAATGATGAATGTAGGCCTCAAATGTTCTTCACATCACTTGCTTTTTAATTCTAGCTTGATAGAAGGTCCAAAATGTCTTCTAGTATCCAAAAGTTGAAAACGTTCCTTCGAAAGATATTGCAGAGCCATTCCATGGTTCCACAAAAGTGCATCAACCGTGTCATGGCTCATGCAATATGCAATAACAAAGGCCCATAGTTTTGTGCATGCACAACATTTTACAACATTGCAGTAAGAGCACTTCTTTGGCAAGTGCTTTTTACTGCATATAACATTGCAAAATGTGTGAACATTGCACAAGAAAACCCAGAAGTTACAAATGTCCTTCTTACCTTAGTCTCATTGCAGACATACAGGCCTGGAATGGACAATAGTTTCAGGCTGCAGGTAAAGAGATGCCCGGGTCATGCAAGTTTCAAGCAGAGAGTTCGACTTTATCCGCTGACCTTTTCCTTACACTAGCTGGAAAGCAACTTTGTATAAGTTAGTAGTATTAAATGCAATCTCAGTATCAAGCCTTTTAAGCATTCTGACACATGATGATTGCATATAGTCTATGTTTCAAGCATTTGAAATGTGACAGAATGTGGGACGTTGAAACATACTCACCATCCAAAGGTATTTTGGTCTTCTTCCAAGCGTATCGTCCATCAGTTCCAAGAGTTAGAAAAGAGCGTGAAAATGCCGAATTTTTGGGCCTACAAGACAAAAACATAAAATCATGTCATTGAATACATTGGGAGATAAGGGCATTATGGAAATGTATTAAAAGCAAAGCATTAAAGAAGGATACATTGTGTACTTACTTTGACTTGGTGTTCACAAATGATGAATGTAGGCCTCAAATGTTCTTCACATCGCTTGCTTTTTAATTCTAGCTTGATAGAAGGTCCAAAATGTCTTCTAGTATCCAAAAGTTGAAAACGTTCCTTCGAAAGATATTGCAGAGCCATTCCATGGTTCCACAAAAGTGCATCAACCGTGTCATGGCTCATGCAATATGCAATAACAAAGGCCCATAGCTTTGTGCATGCACAACATTTTACAACATTGCAGTAAGAGCACTTCTTTGGCAAGTGCTTTTTACTGCATATAACATTGCAAAATGTGTGAACATTGCACAAGAAAACCCAGAAGTTACAAATGTCCTTCTTACCTTAGTCTCATTGCAGACATACAGGCCTGGAATGGACAATAGTTTCAGGCTGCAGGTAAAGAGATGCCCGGGTCATGCAAGTTTCAAGCAGAGAGTTCGACTTTATCCGCTGACCTTTTCCTTACACTAGCTGGAAAGCAACTTTGTATAAGTTAGTAGTATTAAATGCAATCTCAGTATCAAGCCTTTTAAGCATTCTGACACATGATGATTGCATATAGTCTATGTTTCAAGCATTTGAAATGTGACAGAATGTGGGACGTTGAAACATACTCACCATCCAAAGGTATTTTGGTCTTCTTCCAAGCGTATCGTCCATCAGTTCCAAGAGTTAGAAAAGAGCGTGAAAATGCCGAATTTTTGGGCCTACAAGACAAAAACATAAAATCATGTCATTGAATACATTGGGAGATAAGGGCATTATAGAAATGTATTAAAAGCAAAGCATTAAAGAAGGATACATTGTGTACTTACTTTGACTTGGTGTTCACAAATGATGAATGTAGGCCTCAAATGTTCTTCACATCGCTTGCTTTTTAATTCTAGCTTGATAGAAGGTCCAAAATGTCTTCTAGTATCCAAAAGTTGAAAACGTTCCTTCGAAAGATATTGCAGAGCCATTCCATGGTTCCACAAAAGTGCATCAACCGTGTCATGGCTCATGCAATATGCAATAACAAAGGCCCATAGCTTTGTGCATGCACAACATTTTACAACATTGCAGTAAAAGCACTTCTTTGGCAAGTGCTTTTTACTGCATATAACATTGCAAAATGTGTGAACATTGCACAAGAAAACCCAGAAGTTACAAATGTCCTTCTTACCTTAGTCTCATTGCAGACATACAGGCCTGGAATGGACAATAGTTTCAGGCTGCAGGTAAAGAGATGCCCGGGTCATGCAAGTTTCAAGCAGAGAGTTCGACTTTATCCGCTGACCTTTTCCTTACACTAGCTGGAAAGCAACTTTGTATAAGTTAGTAGTATTAAATGCAATCTCAGTATCAAGCCTTTTAAGCATTCTGACACATGATGATTGCATATAGTCTATATTTCAAGCATTTGAAATGTGACAGAATGTGGGATGTTGAAACATACTCACCATCCAAAGGTTTTTGGTCTTCTTCCAAGCGTATCGTCCATCAGTTCCAAGAGTTAGAAAAGAGCGTGAAAATGCCAAATTTTTGGGCCTACAAGACAAAAACATAAAATCATGTCATTGAATACATTGGAAGATAAGGGCATTATAGAAATGTATTAAAAGCAAAGCATTAAAGAAGGATACATTGTGTACTTACTTTGACTTGGTGTTCACAAATGATGAATGTAGGCCTCAAATGTTCTTCACATCGCTTGATTTTGAATTCTAGCTTGATAGAAGGTCCAAAATGTCTTCTAGTATCCAAAAGTTGAAAACGTTCCTTCGAAAGATACTGCAGAGCCATTCCATGGTTCCACAAAAGTGCATCAACCGTGTCATGGCTCATGCAATATGCAATAACAAAGGCCCATAGCTTTGTGCATGCACAACATTTCACAACATTGCAGTAAGAGCACTTCTTTGGCAAGTGCTTTTTACTGCATATAATATTGCAAAATGTGTGAACATTGCACAAGAAAACCCAGAAGTTACAAAAGTCCTTTTTACCTTAGTCTCAATGCAGACGTACAGGCCTGGAATGGACAATAGTTTCAGGCTGCAGGTAAAGAGATGCCCGGGTCATGCAAGTTTCAAGCAGAGAGTTCGACTTTATCCGCTGACCTTTTCCTTACACTAGCTAGAAAGCAACTTTGTATAAGTTAGTAGTATTAAATGCAATCTCTGTATCAAGCCTTTTAAGCATTCTGACACATGATGATTGCATATAGTCTATGTTTCAAGCATTTGAAATGTGACAGAATGTGGGACGTTGAAACATACTCACCATCCAAAGGTATTTTGGTCTTCTTCCAAGCGTATCGTCCATCAGTTCCAAGAGTCAGAAAAGAGCGTGAAAATGCCGACTTTTCGGGTCTACAAGACAAAAACATAAAATCATGTCATTGAATACATTGGGAGATAAGGGCATTATAGAAATGTATTAAAAGCAAAGCATTAAAGAATGATACATTGTGTACTTACTTTGACTTGGTGTTCACAAATGATGAATGTAGGCCTCAAATGCTCTTCACATCGCTTGCTTTTGAATTCTAGCTTGATAGAAGGTCCAAAATGTCTTCTAGTATCCAAAAGTTGAAAACGTTCCTTCGAAAGATACTGCAGAGCCATTCCATGGTTCCACAAAAGTGCATCAACCGTGTCATGGCTCATGCAATATGCAATAACAAAGGCCCATAGCTTTGTGCATGCACAACATTTCACAACATTGCAGTAAGAGCACTTCTTTGGCAAGTGCTTTTTACTGCATATAACATTGCAAAATGTGTGAACATTGCACAAGAAAACCCAGAAGTTAAAAATGTCCTTCTTACCTTAGTCTCATTGCAGACATACAGGCCTGGAATGGACAATAGTTTCAGGCTGCAGGTAAAGAGATGCCCGGGTCATGCAAGTTTCAAGCAGAGAGTTCGACTTTATCCGCTGACCTTTTCCTTACACTAGCTGGAAAGCAACTTTGTATAAGTTAGTAGTATTAAATGCAATCTCAGTATCAAGCCTTTTAAGCATTCTGACACATGATGATTGCATATAGTCTATGTTTCAAGCATTTGAAATGTGACAGAATGTGGGACGTTGAAACATACTCACCATCCAAAGGTATTTTGGTCTTCTTCCAAGCGTATCGTCCATCAGTTCCAAGAGTTAGAAAAGAGCGTGAAAATGCCGAATTTTTGGGCCTACAAGACAAAAACATAAAATCATGTCATTGAATACATTGGGAGATAAGGGCATTATAGAAATGTATTAAAAGCAAAGCATTAAAGAAGGATACATTGTGTACTTACTTTGACTTGGTGTTCACAAATGATGAATGTAGGCCTCAAATGTTCTTCACATCGCTTGCTTTTTAATTCTAGCTTGATAGAAGGTCCAAAATGTCTTCTAGTATCCAAAAGTTGAAAACGTTCCTTCGAAAGATATTGTAGAGCCATTCCATGGTTCCACAAAAGTGCATCAACCGTGTCATGGCTCATGCAATATGCAATAACAAAGGCCCATAGCTTTGTGCATGCACAACATTTCACAACATTGCAGTAAGAGCACTTCTTTGGCAAGTGCTTTTTACTGCATATAACATTGCAAAATGTGTGAACATTGCACAAGAATACCCAGAAGTTACAAAAGTCCTTCTTACCTTAGTCTCAATGCAGACATACAGGCCTGGAATGGACAATAGTTTCAGGCTGAAGGTAAAGAGATGCCCGGGTCATGCAAGTTTCAAGCAGAGAGTTCGACTTTATCCGCTGACCTTTTCTTTACACTAGCTAGAAAGCAACTTTGTATAAGTTAGTAGTATTAAATGCAATCTCAGTATCAAGCCTTTTAAGCATTCTGACACATGATGATTGCATATAGTCTATGTTTCAAGCATTTGAAATGTGACAGAATGTGGGACGTTGAAACATACTCACCATCCAAAGGTTTTTGGTCTTCTTCCAAGCGTATCGTCCATCAGTTCCAAGAGTTAGAAAAGAGCGTGAAAATGCCAAATTTTTGGGCCTACAAGACAAAAACATAAAATCATGTCATTGAATACATTGGAAGATAAGGGCATTATAGAAATGTATTAAAAGCAAAGCATTAAAGAAGGATACATTGTGTACTTACTTTGACTTGGTGTTCACAAATGATGAATGTAGGCCTCAAATGTTCTTCACATCGCTTGCTTTTGAATTCTAGCTTGATAGAAGGTCCAAAATGTCTTCTAGTATCCAAAAGTTGAAAACGTTCCTTCGAAAGATACTGCAGAGCCATTCCATGGTTCCACAAAAGTGCATCAACCGTGTCATGGCTCATGCAATATGCAATAACAAAGGCCCATAGCTTTGTGCATGCACAACATTTCACAACATTGCAGTAAGAGCACTTCTTTGGCAAGTGCTTTTTACTGCATATAACATTGCAAAATGTGTGAACATTGCACAAGAAAACCCAGAAGTTAAAAATGTCCTTCTTACCTTAGTCTCATTGCAGACATACAGGCCTGGAATGGACAATATTTTTAGGCTGCAGGTGAAGACATGCCCTGGTCATGCAAGTTTCAAGCAGGGAGTTCGACTTTATCCGCTGACCTTTTCCTTACACTAGCTAGAAAGCAACTTTGTATAAGTTAGTAGTATTAAATGCAATCTCAGTATCAAGCCTTTTAAGCATTCTGACACATGATGATTGCATATAGTCTATGTTTCAAGCATTTGAAATGTGACAGAATGTGGGACGTTGAAACATACTCACCATCCAAAGGTATTTTGGTCTTCTTCCAAGCGTATCGTCCATCAGTTCCAAGAGTCAGAAAAGAGCGTGAAAATGCCGACTTTTCGGGTCTACAAGACAAAAACATAAAATCATGTCATTGAATACATTGGGAGATAAGGGCATTATAGAAATGTATTAAAAGCAAAGCATTAAAGAATGATACATTGTGTACTTACTTTGACTTGGTGTTCACAAATGATGAATGTAGGCCTCAAATGTTCTTCACATCGCTTGCTTTTGAATTCTAGCTTGATAGAAGGTCCAAAATGTCTTCTAGTATCCAAAAGTTGAAAACGTTCCTTCGAAAGATACTGCAGAGCCATTCCATGGTTCCACAAAAGTGCATCAACCGTGTCATGGCTCATGCAATATGCAATAACAAAGACCCATAGCTTTGTGCATGCACAACATTTCACAACATTGCAGTAAGAGCACTTCTTTGGCAAGTGCTTTTTACTGCATATAACATTGCAAAATGTGTGAACATTGCACAAGAAAACCCAGAAGTTAAAAATGTCCTTCTTACCTTAGTCTCATTGCAGACATACAGGCCTGGAATGGACAATAGTTTCAGGCTGCAGGTAAAGAGATGCCCGGGTCATGCAAGTTTCAAGCAGAGAGTTCGACTTTATCCGCTGACCTTTTCCTTACACTAGCTGGAAAGCAACTTCGTATAAGTTAGTAGTATTAAATGCAATCTCAGTATCAAGCCTTTTAAGCATTCTGACACATGATGATTGCATATAGTCTATGTTTCAAGCATTTGAAATGTGACAGAATGTGGGACGTTGAAACATACTCACCATCCAAAGGTATTTTGGTCTTCTTCCAAGCGTATCGTCCATCAATTCCAAGAGTTAGAAAAGAGCGTGAAAATGCCGAATTTTTGGGCCTACAAGACAAAAACATAAAATCATGTCATTGAATACATTGGGAGATAAGGGCATTATAGAAATGTATTAAAAGCAAAGCATTAAAGAAGGATACATTGTGTACTTACTTTGACTTGGTGTTCACAAATGATGAATGTAGGCCTCAAATGTTCTTCACATCGCTTGCTTTTTAATTCTAGCTTGATAGAAGGTCCAAAATGTCTTCTAGTATCCAAAAGTTGAAAACGTTCCTTCGAAAGATATTGCAGAGCCATTCCATGGTTCCACAAAAGTGCATCAACCGTGTCATGGCTCATGCAATATGCAATAACAAAGGCCCATAGCTTTGTGCATGCACAACATTTTACAACATTGCAGTAAAAGCACTTCTTTGGCAAGTGCTTTTTACTGCATATAACATTGCAAAATGTGTGAACATTGCACAAGAAAACCCAGAAGTTACAAATGTCCTTCTTACCTTAGTCTCATTGCAGACATACAGGCCTGGAATGGACAATAGTTTCAGGCTGCAGGTAAAGAGATGCCCGGGTCATGCAAGTTTCAAGCAGAGAGTTCGACTTTATCCGCTGACCTTTTCCTTACACTAGCTGGAAAGCAACTTTGTATAAGTTAGTAGTATTAAATGCAATCTCAGTATCAAGCCTTTTAAGCATTCTGACACATGATGATTGCATATAGTCTATGTTTCAAGCATTTGAAATGTGACAGAATGTGGGACGTTGAAACATACTCACCATCCAAAGGTTTTTGGTCTTCTTCCAAGCGTATCGTCCATCAGTTCCAAGAGTTAGAAAAGAGCGTGAAAATGCCAAATTTTTGGGCCTACAAGACAAAAACATAAAATCATGTCATTGAATACATTGGGAGATAAGGGTATTATAGAAATGTATTAAAAGCAAAGCATTAAAGAAGGATACATTGTGTACTTACTTTGACTTGGTGTTCACAAATGATGAATGTAGGCCTCAAATGTTCTTCACATCGCTTGCTTTTTAATTCTAGCTTGATAGAAGGTCCAAAATGTCTTCTAGTATCCAAAAGTTGAAAACGTTCCTTCGAAAGATACTGCAGAGCCATTCCATGGTTCCACAAAAGTGCATCAACTGTGTCATGGCTCATGCAATATGCAATAACAAAGGCCCATAGCTTTGTGCATGCACAACATTTCACAACATTGCAGTAAGAGCACTTCTTTGGCAAGTGCTTTTTACTGCATATAACATTGCAAAATGTGTGAACATTGCACAAGAATACCCAGAAGTTACAAAAGTCCTTCTTACCTTAGTCTCAATGCAGACATACAGGCCTGGAATGGACAATAGTTTCAGGCTGAAGGTAAAGAGATGCCCGGGTCATGCAAGTTTCAAGCAGAGAGTTCGACTTTATCCGCTGACCTTTTCTTTACACTAGCTAGAAAGCAACTTTGTATAAGTTAGTAGTATTAAATGCAATCTCAGTATCAAGCCTTTTAAGCATTCTGACACATGATGATTGCATATAGTCTATGTTTCAAGCATTTGAAATGTGACAGAATGTGGGACGTTGAAACATACTCACCATCCAAAGGTTTTTGGTCTTCTTCCAAGCGTATCGTCCATCAGTTCCAAGAGTTAGAAAAGAGCGTGAAAATGCCAAATTTTTGGGCCTACAAGACAAAAACATAAAATCATGTCATTGAATACATTGGAAGATAAGGGCATTATAGAAATGTATTAAAAGCAAAGCATTAAAGAAGGATACATTGTGTACTTACTTTGACTTGGTGTTCACAAATGATGAATGTAGGCCTCAAATGTTCTTCACATAGCTTGCTTTTGAATTCTAGCTTGATAGAAGGTCCAAAATGTCTTCTAGTATCCAAAAGTTGAAAACGTTCCTTCGAAAGATACTGCAGAGCCATTCCATGGTTCCACAAAAGTGCATCAACCGTGTCATGGCTCATGCAATATGCAATAACAAAGGCCCATAGCTTTGTGCATGCACAACATTTCACAACATTGCAGTAAGAGCACTTCTTTGGCAAGTGCTTTTTACTGCATATAACATTGCAAAATGTGTGAACATTGCACAAGAAAACCCAGAAGTTAAAAATGTCCTTCTTACCTTAGTCTCATTGCAGACATACAGGCCTGGAATGGACAATATTTTTAGGCTGCAGGTGAAGACATGCCCGGGTCATGCAAGTTTCAAGCAGGGAGTTCGACTTTATCCGCTGACCTTTTCTTTACACTAGCTAGAAAGCAACTTTGTATAAGTTAGTAGTATTAAATGCAATCTCAGTATCAAGCCTTTTAAGCATTCTGACACATGATGATTGCATATAGTCTATGTTTCAAGCATTTGAAATGTGACAAAATGTGGGACGTTGAAACATACTCACCATCCAAAGGCATTTTGGTCGTCTTCCAAGCGTATCGTCCATCAGTTCCAAGAGTCAGAAAAGAGCGTGAAAATGCCGACTTTTCGGGTCTACAAGACAAAAACATAAAATCATGTCATTGAATACATTGGGAGATAAGGGCATTATAGAAATGTATTAAAAGCAAAGCATTAAAGAATGATACATTGTGTACTTACTTTGACTTGGTGTTCACAAATGATGAATGTAGGCCTCAAATGTTCTTCACATCGCTTGCTTTTGAATTCTAGCTTGATAGAAGGTCCAAAATGTCTTCTAGTATCCAAAAGTTGAAAACGTTCCTTCGAAAGATACTGCAGAGCCATTCCATGGTTCCACAAAAGTGCATCAACCGTGTCATGGCTCATGCAATATGCAATAACAAAGGCCCATAGCTTTGTGCATGCACAACATTTCACAACATTGCAGTAAGAGCACTTCTTTGGCAAGTGCTTTTTACTGCATATAACATTGCAAAATGTGTGAACATTGCACAAGAATACCCAGAAGTTACAAAAGTCCTTCTTACCTTAGTCTCAATGCAGACATACAGGCCTGGAATGGACAATAGTTTCAGGCTGAAGGTAAAGAGATGCCCGGGTCATGCAAGTTTCAAGCAGAGAGTTCGACTTTATCCGCTGACCTTTTCTTTACACTAGCTAGAAAGCAACTTTGTATAAGTTAGTAGTATTAAATGCAATCTCAGTATCAAGCCTTTTAAGCATTCTGACACATGATGATTGCATATAGTCTATGTTTCAAGCATTTGAAATGTGACAGAATGTGGGACGTTGAAACATACTCACCATCCAAAGGTTTTTGGTCTTCTTCCAAGCGTATCGTCCATCAGTTCCAAGAGTTAGAAAAGAGCGTGAAAATGCCAAATTTTTGGGCCTACAAGACAAAAACATAAAATCATGTCATTGAATACATTGGAAGATAAGGGCATTATAGAAATGTATTAAAAGCAAAGCATTAAAGAAGGATACATTGTGTACTTACTTTGACTTGGTGTTCACAAATGATGAATGTAGGCCTCAAATGTTCTTCACATCGCTTGCTTTTGAATTCTAGCTTGATAGAAGGTCCAAAATGTCTTCTAGTATCCAAAAGTTGAAAACGTTCCTTCGAAAGATACTGCGGAGCCATTCCATGGTTCCACAAAAGTGCATCAACCGTGTCATGGCTCATGCAATATGCAATAACAAAGGCCCATAGCTTTGTGCATGCACAACATTTCACAACATTGCAGTAAGAGCACTTCTTTGGCAAGTGCTTTTTACTGCATATAACATTGCAAAATGTGTGAACATTGCACAAGAAAACCCAGAAGTTAAAAATGTCCTTCTTACCTTAGTCTCAATGCAGACGTACAGGCCTGGAATGGACAATAGTTTCAGGCTGCAGGTAAAGAGATGCCCGGGTCATGCAAGTTTCAAGCAGAGAGTTCGACTTTATCCGCTGACCTTTTCCTTACACTAGCTGGAAAGCAACTTTGTATAAGTTAGTAGTATTAAATGCAATCTCAGTATCAAGCCTTTTAAGCATTCTGACACATGATGATTGCATATAGTCTATGTTTCAAGCATTTGAAATGTGACAAAATGTGGGACGTTGAAACATACTCACCATCCAAAGGTTTTTGGTCTTCTTCCAAGCGTATCGTCCATCAGTTCCAAGAGTTAGAAAAGAGCGTGAAAATGCCAAATTTTTGGGCCTACAAGACAAAAACATAAAATCATGTCATTGAATACATTGGAAGATATGGGCATTATAGAAATGTATTAAAAGCAAAGCATTAAAGAAGGATACATTGTGTACTTACTTTGACTTGGTGTTCACAAATGATGAATGTAGGCCTCAAATGTTCTTCACATCGCTTGCTTTTTAATTCTAGCTTGATAGAAGGTCCAAAATGTCTTCTAGTATCCAAAAGTTGAAAACGTTCCTTCGAAAGATACTGCAGAGCCATTCCATGGTTCCACAAAAGTGCATCAACTGTGTCATGGCTCATGCAATATGCAATAACAAAGGCCCATAGCTTTGTGCATGCACAACATTTCACAACATTGCAGTAAGAGCACTTCTTTGGCAAGTGCTTTTTACTGCATATAACATTGCAAAATGTGTGAACATTGCACAAGAATACCCAGAAGTTACAAAAGTCCTTCTTACCTTAGTCTCAATGCAGACATACAGGCCTGGAATGGACAATAGTTTCAGGCTGAAGGTAAAGAGATGCCCGGGTCATGCAAGTTTCAAGCAGAGAGTTCGACTTTATCCGCTGACCTTTTCTTTACACTAGCTAGAAAGCAACTTTGTATAAGTTAGTAGTATTAAATGCAATCTCAGTATCAAGCCTTTTAAGCATTCTGACACATGATGATTGCATATAGTCTATGTTTCAAGCATTTGAAATGTGACAGAATGTGGGACGTTGAAACATACTCACCATCCAAAGGTTTTTGGTCTTCTTCCAAGCGTATCGTCCATCAGTTCCAAGAGTTAGAAAAGAGCGTGAAAATGCCAAATTTTTGGGCCTACAAGACAAAAACATAAAATCATGTCATTGAATACATTGGAAGATAAGGGCATTATAGAAATGTATTAAAAGCAAAGCATTAAAGAAGGATACATTGTGTACTTACTTTGACTTGGTGTTCACAAATGATGAATGTAGGCCTCAAATGTTCTTCACATTGCTTGCTTTTGAATTCTAGCTTGATAGAAGGTCCAAAATGTCTTCTAGTATCCAAAAGTTGAAAACGTTCCTTCGAAAGATACTGCAGAGCCATTCCATGGTTCCACAAAAGTGCATCAACCGTGTCATGGCTCATGCAATATGCAATAACAAAGGCCCATAGCTTTGTGCATGCACAACATTTCACAACATTGCAGTAAGAGCACTTCTTTGGCAAGTGCTTTTTACTGCATATAACATTGCAAAATGTGTGAACATTGCACAAGAAAACCCAGAAGTTAAAAATGTCCTTCTTACCTTAGTCTCATTGCAGACATACAGGCCTGGAATGGACAATATTTTTAGGCTGCAGGTGAAGACATGCCCGGGTCATGCAAGTTTCAAGCAGGGAGTTCGACTTTATCCGCTGACCTTTTCTTTACACTAGCTAGAAAGCAACTTTGTATAAGTTAGTAGTATTAAATGCAATCTCAGTATCAAGCCTTTTAAGCATTCTGACACATGATGATTGCATATAGTCTATGTTTCAAGCATTTGAAATGTGACAGAATGTGGTACGTTGAAACATACTCACCATCCAAAGGTATTTTGGTCTTCTTCCAAGCGTATCGTCCATCAGTTCCAAGAGTCAGAAAAGAGCGTGAAAATGCCGACTTTTCGGGTCTACAAGACAAAAACATAAAATCATGTCATTGAATACATTGGGAGATAAGGGCATTATAGAAATGTATTAAAAGCAAAGCATTAAAGAATGATACATTGTGTACTTACTTTGACTTGGTGTTCACAAATGATGAATGTAGGCCTCAAATGTTCTTCACATCGCTTGCTTTTGAATTCTAGCTTGATAGAAGGTCCAAAATGTCTTCTAGTATCCAAAAGTTGAAAACGTTCCTTCGAAAGATACTGCAGAGCCATTCCATGGTTCCACAAAAGTGCATCAACCGTGTCATGGCTCATGCAATATGCAATAACAAAGGCCCATAGCTTTGTGTATGCACAACATTTCACAACATTGCAGTAAGAGCACTTCTTTGGCAAGTGCTTTTTACTGCATATAACATTGCAAAATGTGTGAACATTGCACAAGAATACCCAGGAGTTACAAAAGTCCTTCTTACCTTAGTCTCAATGCAGACATACAGGCCTGGAATGGACAATAGTTTCAGGCTGAAGGTAAAGAGATGCCCGGGTCATGCAAGTTTCAAGCAGAGAGTTCGACTTTATCCGCTGACCTTTTCTTTACACTAGCTAGAAAGCAACTTTGTATAAGTTAGTAGTATTAAATGCAATCTCAGTATCAAGCCTTTTAAGCATTCTGACACATGATGATTGCATATAGTCTATGTTTCAAGCATTTGAAATGTGACAGAATGTGGGACGTTGAAACATACTCACCATCCAAAGGTTTTTGGTCTTCTTCCAAGCGTATCGTCCATCAGTTCCAAGAGTTAGAAAAGAGCGTGAAAATGCCAAATTTTTGGGCCTACAAGACAAAAACATAAAATCATGTCATTGAATACATTGGAAGATAAGGGCATTATAGAAATGTATTAAAAGCAAAGCATTAAAGAAGGATACATTGTGTACTTACTTTGACTTGGTGTTCACAAATGATGAATGTAGGCCTCAAATGTTCTTCACATCGCTTGATTTTGAATTCTAGCTTGATAGAAGGTCCAAAATGTCTTCTAGTATCCAAAAGTTGAAAACGTTCCTTCGAAAGATATTGCAGAGCCATTCCATGGTTCCACAAAAGTGCATCAACCGTGTCATGGCTCATGCAATATGCAATAACAAAGGCCCATAGCTTTGTGCATGCACAACATTTCACAACATTGCAGTAAGAGCACTTCTTTGGCAAGTGCTTTTTACTGCATATAACATTGCAAAATGTGTGAACATTGCACAAGAAAACCCAGAAGTTAAAAATGTCCTTCTTACCTTAGTCTCATTGCAGACATACAGGCCTGGAATGGACAATATTTTTAGGCTGCAGGTGAAGACATGCCCGGGTCATGCAAGTTTCAAGCAGGGAGTTCGACTTTATCCGCTGACCTTTTCTTTACACTAGCTAGAAAGCAACTTTGTATAAGTTAGTAGTATTAAATGCAATCTCAGTATCAAGCCTTTTAAGCATTCTGACACATGATGATTGCATATAATCTATGTTTCAAGCATTTGAAATGTGACAAAATGTGGGACGTTGAAACATACTCACCATCCAAAGGTATTTTGGTCTTCTTCCAAGCGTATCGTCCATCAGTTCCAAGAGTTAGAAAAGAGCGTGAAAATGCCAAATTTTTGGGCCTACAAGACAAAAACATAAAATCATGTCATTGAATACATTGGAAGATAAGGGCATTATAGAAATGTATTAAAAGCAAAGCATTAAAGAAGGATACATTGTGTACTTACTTTGACTTGGTGTTCACAAATGATGAATGTAGGCCTCAAATGTTCTTCACATCGCTTGCTTTTTAATTCTAGCTTGATAGAAGGTCCAAAATGTCTTCTAGTATCCAAAAGTTGAAAACGTTCCTTCGAAAGATATTGCAGAGCCATTCCATGGTTCCACAAAAGTGCATCAACCGTGTCATGGCTCATGCAATATGCAATAACAAAGGCCCATAGCTTTGTGCATGCACAACATTTTACAACATTGCAGTAAGAGCACTTCTTTGGCAAGTGCTTTTTACTGCATATAACATTGCAAAATGTGTGAACATTGCACAAGAAAACCCAGAAGTTACAAATGTCCTTCTTACCTTAGTCTCATTGCAGACATACAGGCCTGGAATGGACAATAGTTTCAGGCTGCAGGTAAAGAGATGCCCGGGTCATGCAAGTTTCAAGCAGAGAGTTCGACTTTATCCGCTGACCTTTTCCTTACACTAGCTGGAAAGCAACTTTGTATAAGTTAGTAGTATTAAATGCAATCTCAGTATCAAGCCTTTTAAGCATTCTGACACATGATGATTGCATATAGTCTATGTTTCAAGCATTTGAAATGTGACAGAATGTGGGACGTTGAAACATACTCACCATCCAAAGGTATTTTGGTCTTCTTCCAAGCGTATCGTCCATCAGTTCCAAGAGTTAGAAAAGAGCGTGAAAATGCCGAATTTTTGGGCCTACAAGACAAAAACATAAAATCATGTCATTGAATACATTGGGAGATAAGGGCATTATAGAAATGTATTAAAAGCAAAGCATTAAAGAAGGATACATTGTGTACTTACTTTGACTTGGTGTTCACAAATGATGAATGTAGGCCTCAAATGTTCTTCACATCGCTTGCTTTTTAATTCTAGCTTGATAGAAGGTCCAAAATGTCTTCTAGTATCCAAAAGTTGAAAACGTTCCTTCGAAAGATATTGCAGAGCCATTCCATGGTTCCACAAAAGTGCATCAACCGTGTCATGGCTCATGCAATATGCAATAACAAAGGCCCATAGCTTTGTGCATGCACAACATTTTACAACATTGCAGTAAAAGCACTTCTTTGGCAAGTGCTTTTTACTGCATATAACATTGCAAAATGTGTGAACATTGCACAAGAAAACCCAGAAGTTACAAATGTCCTTCTTACCTTAGTCTCATTGCAGACATACAGGCCTGGAATGGACAATAGTTTCAGGCTGCAGGTAAAGAGATGCCTGGGTCATGCAAGTTTCAAGCAGAGAGTTCGACTTTATCCGCTGACCTTTTCCTTACACTAGCTGGAAAGCAACTTTGTATAAGTTAGTAGTATTAAATGCAATCTCAGTATCAAGCCTTTTAAGCATTCTGACACATGATGATTGCATATAGTCTATGTTTCAAGCATTTGAAATGTGACAGAATGTGGGACGTTGAAACATACTCACCATCCAAAGGTTTTTGGTCTTCTTCCAAGCGTATCGTCCATCAGTTCCAAGAGTTAGAAAAGAGCGTGAAAATGCCAAATTTTTGGGCCTACAAGACAAAAACATAAAATCATGTCATTGAATACATTGGAAGATAAGGGCATTATAGAAATGTATTAAAAGCAAAGCATTAAAGAAGGATACATTGTGTACTTACTTTGACTTGGTGTTCACAAATGATGAATGTAGGCCTCAAATGTTCTTCACATCGCTTGCTTTTTAATTCTAGCTTGATAGAAGGTCCAAAATGTCTTCTAGTATCCAAAAGTTGAAAACGTTCCTTCGAAAGATACTGCAGAGCCATTCCATGGTTCCACAAAAGTGCATCAACTGTGTCATGGCTCATGCAATATGCAATAACAAAGGCCCATAGCTTTGTGCATGCACAACATTTCACAACATTGCAGTAAGAGCACTTCTTTGGCAAGTGCTTTTTACTGCATATAACATTGCAAAATGTGTGAACATTGCACAAGAATACCCAGAAGTTACAAAAGTCCTTCTTACCTTAGTCTCAATGCAGACATACAGGCCTGGAATGGACAATAGTTTCAGGCTGAAGGTAAAGAGATGCCCGGGTCATGCAAGTTTCAAGCAGAGAGTTCGACTTTATCCGCTGACCTTTTCTTTACACTAGCTAGAAAGCAACTTTGTATAAGTTAGTAGTATTAAATGCAATCTCAGTATCAAGCCTTTTAAGCATTCTGACACATGATGATTGCATATAGTCTATGTTTCAAGCATTTGAAATGTGACAGAATGTGGGACGTTGAAACATACTCACCATCCAAAGGTTTTTGGTCTTCTTCCAAGCGTATCGTCCATCAGTTCCAAGAGTTAGAAAAGAGCGTGAAAATGCCAAATTTTTGGGCCTACAAGACAAAAACATAAAATCATGTCATTGAATACATTGGAAGATAAGGGCATTATAGAAATGTATTAAAAGCAAAGCATTAAAGAAGGATACATTGTGTACTTACTTTGACTTGGTGTTCACAAATGATGAATGTAGGCCTCAAATGTTCTTCACATCGCTTGCTTTTTAATTCTAGCTTGATAGAAGGTCCAAAATGTCTTCTAGTATCCAAAAGTTGAAAACGTTCCTTCGAAAGATACTGCAGAGCCATTCCATGGTTCCACAAAAGTGCATCAACCGTGTCATGGCTCATGCAATATGCAATAACAAAGGCCCATAGCTTTGTGCATGCACAACATTTCACAACATTGCAGTAAGAGCACTTCTTTGGCAAGTGCTTTTTACTGCATATAACATTGCAAAATGTGTGAACATTGCACAAGAAAACCCAGAAGTTAAAAATGTCCTTCTTACCTTAGTCTCATTGCAGACATACAGGCCTGGAATGGACAATATTTTTAGGCTGCAGGTGAAGACATGCCCGGGTCATGCAAGTTTCAAGCAGGGAGTTCGACTTTATCCGCTGACCTTTTCTTTACACTAGCTAGAAAGCAACTTTGTATAAGTTAGTAGTATTAAATGCAATCTCAGTATCAAGCCTTTTAAGCATTCTGACACATGATGATTGCATATAATCTATGTTTCAAGCATTTGAAATGTGACAAAATGTGGGACGTTGAAACATACTCACCATCCAAAGGTATTTTGGTCTTCTTCCAAGCGTATCGTCCATCAGTTCCAAGAGTTAGAAAAGAGCGTGAAAATGCCAAATTTTTGGGCCTACAAGACAAAAACATAAAATCATGTCATTGAATACATTGGAAGATAAGGGCATTATAGAAATGTATTAAAAGCAAAGCATTAAAGAAGGATACATTGTGTACTTACTTTGACTTGGTGTTCACAAATGATGAATGTAGGCCTCAAATGTTCTTCACATCGCTTGCTTTTTAATTCTAGCTTGATAGAAGGTCCAAAATGTCTTCTAGTATCCAAAAGTTGAAAACGTTCCTTCGAAAGATATTGCAGAGCCATTCCATGGTTCCACAAAAGTGCATCAACCGTGTCATGGCTCATGCAATATGCAATAACAAAGGCCCATAGCTTTGTGCATGCACAACATTTTACAACATTGCAGTAAGAGCACTTCTTTGGCAAGTGCTTTTTACTGCATATAACATTGCAAAATGTGTGAACATTGCACAAGAAAACCCAGAAGTTACAAATGTCCTTCTTACCTTAGTCTCATTGCAGACATACAGGCCTGGAATGGACAATAGTTTCAGGCTGCAGGTAAAGAGATGCCCGGGTCATGCAAGTTTCAAGCAGAGAGTTCGACTTTATCCGCTGACCTTTTCCTTACACTAGCTGGAAAGCAACTTTGTATAAGTTAGTAGTATTAAATGCAATCTCAGTATCAAGCGTTTTAAGCATTCTGACACATGATGATTGCATATAGTCTATGTTTCAAGCATTTGAAATGTGACAGAATGTGGGACGTTGAAACATACTCACCATCCAAAGGTTTTTGGTCTTCTTCCAAGCGTATCGTCCATCAGTTCCAAGAGTTAGAAAAGAGCATGAAAATGCCAAATTTTTGGGCCTACAAGACAAAAACATAAAATCATGTCATTGAATACATTGGAAGATAAGGGCATTATAGAAATGTATTAAAAGCAAAGCATTAAAGAAGGATACATTGTGTACTTACTTTGACTTGGTGTTCACAAATGATGAATGTAGGCCTCAAATGTTCTTCACATCGCTTGCTTTTTAATTCTAGCTTGATAGAAGGTCCAAAATGTCTTCTAGTATCCAAAAGTTGAAAACGTTCCTTCGAAAGATACTGCAGAGCCATTCCATGGTTCCACAAAAGTGCATCAACTGTGTCATGGCTCATGCAATATGCAATAACAAAGGCCCATAGCTTTGTGCATGCACAACATTTCACAACATTGCAGTAAGAGCACTTCTTTGGCAAGTGCTTTTTACTGCATATAACATTGCAAAATGTGTGAACATTGCACAAGAATACCCAGAAGTTACAAAAGTCCTTCTTACCTTAGTCTCAATGCAGACATACAGGCCTGGAATGGACAATAGTTTCAGGCTGAAGGTAAAGAGATGCCCGGGTCATGCAAGTTTCAAGCAGAGAGTTCGACTTTATCCGCTGACCTTTTCTTTACACTAGCTAGAAAGCAACTTTGTATAAGTTAGTAGTATTAAATGCAATCTCAGTATCAAGCCTTTTAAGCATTCTGACACATGATGATTGCATATAGTCTATGTTTCAAGCATTTGAAATGTGACAGAATGTGGGACGTTGAAACATACTCACCATCCAAAGGTTTTTGGTCTTCTTCCAAGCGTATCGTCCATCAGTTCCAAGAGTTAGAAAAGAGCGTGAAAATGCCAAATTTTTGGGCCTACAAGACAAAAACATAAAATCATGTCATTGAATACATTGGAAGATAAGGGCATTATAGAAATGTATTAAAAGCAAAGCATTAAAGAAGGATACATTGTGTACTTACTTTGACTTGGTGTTCACAAATGATGAATGTAGGCCTCAAATGTTCTTCACATCGCTTGCTTTTTAATTCTAGCTTGATAGAAGGTCCAAAATGTCTTCTAGTATCCAAAAGTTGAAAACGTTCCTTCGAAAGATACTGCAGAGCCATTCCATGGTTCCACAAAAGTGCATCAACCGTGTCATGGCTCATGCAATATGCAATAACAAAGGCCCATAGCTTTGTGCATGCACAACATTTCACAACATTGCAGTAAGAGCACTTCTTTGGCAAGTGCTTTTTACTGCATATAACATTGCAAAATGTGTGAACATTGCACAAGAAAACCCAGAAGTTAAAAATGTCCTTCTTACCTTAGTCTCATTGCAGACATACAGGCCTGGAATGGACAATATTTTTAGGCTGCAGGTGAAGACATGCCCGGGTCATGCAAGTTTCAAGCAGGGAGTTCGACTTTATCCGCTGACCTTTTCTTTACACTAGCTAGAAAGCAACTTTGTATAAGTTAGTAGTATTAAATGCAATCTCAGTATCAAGCCTTTTAAGCATTCTGACACATGATGATTGCATATAATCTATGTTTCAAGCATTTGAAATGTGACAAAATGTGGGACGTTGAAACATACTCACCATCCAAAGGTATTTTGGTCTTCTTCCAAGCGTATCGTCCATCAGTTCCAAGAGTTAGAAAAGAGCGTGAAAATGCCAAATTTTTGGGCCTACAAGACAAAAACATAAAATCATGTCATTGAATACATTGGAAGATAAGGGCATTATAGAAATGTATTAAAAGCAAAGCATTAAAGAAGGATACATTGTGTACTTACTTTGACTTGGTGTTCACAAATGATGAATGTAGGCCTCAAATGTTCTTCACATCGCTTGCTTTTTAATTCTAGCTTGATAGAAGGTCCAAAATGTCTTCTAGTATCCAAAAGTTGAAAACGTTCCTTCGAAAGATATTGCAGAGCCATTCCATGGTTCCACAAAAGTGCATCAACCGTGTCATGGCTCATGCAATATGCAATAACAAAGGCCCATAGCTTTGTGCATGCACAACATTTTACAACATTGCAGTAAGAGCACTTCTTTGGCAAGTGCTTTTTACTGCATATAACATTGCAAAATGTGTGAACATTGCACAAGAAAACCCAGAAGTTACAAATGTCCTTCTTACCTTAGTCTCATTGCAGACATACAGGCCTGGAATGGACAATAGTTTCAGGCTGCAGGTAAAGAGATGCCCGGGTCATGCAAGTTTCAAGCAGAGAGTTCGACTTTATCCGCTGACCTTTTCCTTACACTAGCTGGAAAGCAACTTTGTATAAGTTAGTAGTATTAAATGCAATCTCAGTATCAAGCGTTTTAAGCATTCTGACACATGATGATTGCATATAGTCTATGTTTCAAGCATTTGAAATGTGACAGAATGTGGGACGTTGAAACATACTCACCATCCAAAGGTTTTTGGTCTTCTTCCAAGCGTATCGTCCATCAGTTCCAAGAGTTAGAAAAGAGCATGAAAATGCCAAATTTTTGGGCCTACAAGACAAAAACATAAAATCATGTCATTGAATACATTGGAAGATAAGGGCATTATAGAAATGTATTAAAAGCAAAGCATTAAAGAAGGATACATTGTGTACTTACTTTGACTTGGTGTTCACAAATGATGAATGTAGGCCTCAAATGTTCTTCACATCGCTTGCTTTTTAATTCTAGCTTGATAGAAGGTCCAAAATGTCTTCGAGTATCCAAAAGTTGAAAACGTTCCTTCGAAAGATACTGCAGAGCCATTCCATGGTTCCACAAAAGTGCATCAACTGTGTCATGGCTCATGCAATATGCAATAACAAAGGCCCATAGCTTTGTGCATGCACAACATTTCACAACATTGCAGTAAGAGCACTTCTTTGGCAAGTGCTTTTTACTGCATATAACATTGCAAAATGTGTGAACATTGCACAAGAATACCCAGAAGTTACAAAAGTCCTTCTTACCTTAGTCTCAATGCAGACATACAGGCCTGGAATGGACAATATTTTTAGGCTGCAGGTGAAGACATGCCCGGGTCATGCAAGTTTCAAGCAGGGAGTTCGACTTTATCCGCTGACCTTTTCTTTACACTAGCTAGAAAGCAACTTTGTATAAGTTAGTAGTATTAAATGCAATCTCAGTATCAAGCCTTTTAAGCATTCTGACACATGATGATTGCATATAGTCTATGTTTCAAGCATTTGAAATGTGACAGAATGTGGTACGTTGAAACATACTCACCATCCAAAGGTATTTTGGTCTTCTTCCAAGCGTATCGTCCATCAGTTCCAAGAGTCAGAAAAGAGCGTGAAAATGCCGACTTTTCGGGTCTACAAGACAAAAACATAAAATCATGTCATTGAATACATTGGGAGATAAGGGCATTATAGAAATGTATTAAAAGCAAAGCATTAAAGAATGATACATTGTGTACTTACTTTGACTTGGTGTTCACAAATGATGAATGTAGGCCTCAAATGTTCTTCACATCGCTTGCTTTTGAATTCTAGCTTGATAGAAGGTCCAAAATGTCTTCTAGTATCCAAAAGTTGAAAACGTTCCTTCGAAAGATACTGCAGAGCCATTCCATGGTTCCACAAAAGTGCATCAACCGTGTCATGGCTCATGCAATATGCAATAACAAAGGCCCATAGCTTTGTGCATGCACAACATTTCACAACATTGCAGTAAGAGCACTTCTTTGGCAAGTGCTTTTTACTGCATATAACATTGCAAAATGTGTGAACATTGCACAAGAAAACCCAGAAGTTAAAAATGTCCTTCTTACCTTAGTCTCATTGCAGACATACAGGCCTGGAATGGACAATATTTTTAGGCTGCAGGTGAAGACATGCCCGGGTCATGCAAGTTTCAAGCAGGGAGTTCGACTTTATCCGCTGACCTTTTCTTTACACTAGCTAGAAAGCAACTTTGTATAAGTTAGTAGTATTAAATGCAATCTCAGTATCAAGCCTTTTAAGCATTCTGACACATGATGATTGCATATAGTCTATGTTTCAAGCATTTGAAATGTGACAGAATGTGGGACGTTGAAACATACTCACCATCCAAAGGTTTTTGGTCTTCTTCCAAGCGTATCGTCCATCAGTTCCAAGAGTTAGAAAAGAGCGTGAAAATGCCAAATTTTTGGGCCTACAAGACAAAAACATAAAATCATGTCATTGAATACATTGGAAGATAAGGGCATTATAGAAATGTATTAAAAGCAAAGCATTAAAGAAGGATACATTGTGTACTTACTTTGACTTGGTGTTCACAAATGATGAATGTAGGCCTCAAATGTTCTTCACATCGCTTGCTTTTTAATTCTAGCTTGATAGAAGGTCCAAAATGTCTTCTAGTATCCAAAAGTTGAAAACGTTCCTTCGAAAGATATTGCAGAGCCATTCCATGGTTCCACAAAAGTGCATCAACCGTGTCATGGCTCATGCAATATGCAATAACAAAGGCCCATAGCTTTGTGCATGCACAACATTTTACAACATTGCAGTAAAAGCACTTCTTTGGCAAGTGCTTTTTACTGCATATAACATTGCAAAATGTGTGAACATTGCACAAGAAAACCCAGAAGTTACAAATGTCCTTCTTACCTTAGTCTCATTGCAGACATACAGGCCTGGAATGGACAATAGTTTCAGGCTGCAGGTAAAGAGTTGCCCGGGTCATGCAAGTTTCAAGCAGAGAGTTCGACTTTATCCGCTGACCTTTTCCTTACACTAGCTGGAAAGCAACTTTGTATAAGTTAGTAGTATTAAATGCAATCTCAGTATCAAGCCTTTTAAGCATTCTGACACATGATGATTGCATATAGTCTATGTTTCAAGCATTTGAAATGTGACAGAATGTGGGACGTTGAAACATACTCACCATCCAAAGGTTTTTGGTCTTCTTCCAAGCGTATCGTCCATCAGTTCCAAGAGTTAGAAAAGAGCGTGAAAATGCCAAATTTTTGGGCCTACAAGACAAAAACATAAAATCATGTCATTGAATACATTGGAAGATAAGGGCATTATAGAAATGTATTAAAAGCAAAGCATTAAAGAAGGATACATTGTGTACTTACTTTGACTTGGTGTTCACAAATGATGAATGTAGGCCTCAAATGTTCTTCACATCGCTTGCTTTTTAATTCTAGCTTGATAGAAGGTCCAAAATGTCTTCTAGTATCCAAAAGTTGAAAACGTTCCTTCGAAAGATACTGCAGAGCCATTCCATGGTTCCACAAAAGTGCATCAACTGTGTCATGGCTCATGCAATATGCAATAACAAAGGCCCATAGCTTTGTGCATGCACAACATTTCACAACATTGCAGTAAGAGCACTTCTTTGGCAAGTGCTTTTTACTGCATATAACATTGCAAAATGTGTGAACATTGCACAAGAATACCCAGAAGTTACAAAAGTCCTTCTTACCTTAGTCTCAATGCAGACATACAGGCCTGGAATGGACAATAGTTTCAGGCTGAAGGTAAAGAGATGCCCGGGTCATGCAAGTTTCAAGCAGAGAGTTCGACTTTATCCGCTGACCTTTTCTTTACACTAGCTAGAAAGCAACTTTGTATAAGTTAGTAGTATTAAATGCAATCTCAGTATCAAGCCTTTTAAGCATTCTGACACATGATGATTGCATATAGTCTATGTTTCAAGCATTTGAAATGTGACAGAATGTGGGACGTTGAAACATACTCACCATCCAAAGGTTTTTGGTCTTCTTCCAAGCGTATCGTCCATCAGTTCCAAGAGTTAGAAAAGAGCGTGAAAATGCCAAATTTTTGGGCCTACAAGACAAAAACATAAAATCATGTCATTGAATACATTGGAAGATAAGGGCATTATAGAAATGTATTAAAAGCAAAGCATTAAAGAAGGATACATTGTGTACTTACTTTGACTTGGTGTTCACAAATGATGAATGTAGGCCTCAAATGTTCTTCACATCGCTTGCTTTTGAATTCTAGCTTGATAGAAGGTCCAAAATGTCTTCTAGTATCCAAAAGTTGAAAACGTTCCTTCGAAAGATACTGCAGAGCCATTCCATGGTTCCACAAAAGTGCATCAACCGTGTCATGGCTCATGCAATATGCAATAACAAAGGCCCATAGCTTTGTGCATGCACAACATTTCACAACATTGCAGTAAGAGCACTTCTTTGGCAAGTGCTTTTTACTGCATATAACATTGCAAAATGTGTGAACATTGCACAAGAAAACCCAGAAGTTACAAAAGTCCTTTTTACCTTAGTCTCAATGCAGACGTACAGGCCTGGAATGGACAATAGTTTCAGGCTGCAGGTAAAGAGATGCCCGGGTCATGCAAGTTTCAAGCAGAGAGTTCGACTTTATCCGCTGACCTTTTCCTTACACTAGCTAGAAAGCAACTTTGTATAAGTTAGTAGTATTAAATGCAATCTCTGTATCAAGCCTTTTAAGCATTCTGACACATGATGATTGCATATAGTCTATGTTTCAAGCATTTGAAATGTGACAGAATGTGGTACGTTGAAACATACTCACCATCCAAAGGTATTTTGGTCTTCTTCCAAGCGTATCGTCCATCAGTTCCAAGAGTCAGAAAAGAGCGTGAAAATGCCGACTTTTCGGGTCTACAAGACAAAAACATAAAATCATGTCATTGAATACATTGGGAGATAAGGGCATTATAGAAATGTATTAAAAGCAAAGCATTAAAGAATGATACATTGTGTACTTACTTTGACTTGGTGTTCACAAATGATGAATGTAGGCCTCAAATGTTCTTCACATCGCTTGCTTTTGAATTCTAGCTTGATAGAAGGTCCAAAATGTCTTCTAGTATCCAAAAGTTGAAAACGTTCCTTCGAAAGATATTGCAGAGCCATTCCATGGTTCCACAAAAGTGCATCAACCGTGTCATGGCTCATGCAATATGCAATAACAAAGGCCCATAGCTTTGTGCATGCACAACATTTCACAACATTGCAGTAAGAGCACTTCTTTGGCAAGTGCTTTTTACTGCATATAACATTGCAAAATGTGTGAACATTGCACAAGAAAACCCAGAAGTTAAAAATGTCCTTCTTACCTTAGTCTCATTGCAGACATACAGGCCTGGAATGGACAATATTTTTAGGCTGCAGGTGAAGACATGCCCGGGTCATGCAAGTTTCAAGCAGAGAGTTCGACTTTATCCGCTGACCTTTTCCTTACACTAGCTGGAAAGCAACTTTGTATAAGTTAGTAGTATTAAATGCAATCTCAGTATCAAGCCTTTTAAGCATTCTGACACATGATGATTGCATATAGTCTATGTTTCAAGCATTTGAAATGTGACAGAATGTGGGACGTTGAAACATACTCACCATCCAAAGGTTTTTGGTCTTCTTCCAAGCGTATCGTCCATCAGTTCCAAGAGTTAGAAAAGAGCGTGAAAATGCCAAATTTTTGGGCCTACAAGACAAAAACATAAAATCATGTCATTGAATACATTGGAAGATAAGGGCATTATAGAAATGTATTAAAAGCAAAGCATTAAAGAAGGATACATTGTGTACTTACTTTGACTTGGTGTTCACAAATGATGAATGTAGGCCTCAAATGTTCTTCACATCGCTTGCTTTTTAATTCTAGCTTGATAGAAGGTCCAAAATGTCTTCTAGTATCCAAAAGTTGAAAACGTTCCTTCGAAAGATACTGCAGAGCCATTCCATGGTTCCACAAAAGTGCATCAACTGTGTCATGGCTCATGCAATATGCAATAACAAAGGCCCATAGCTTTGTGCATGCACAACATTTCACAACATTGCAGTAAGAGCACTTCTTTGGCAAGTGCTTTTTACTGCATATAACATTGCAAAATGTGTGAACATTGCACAAGAATACCCAGAAGTTACAAAAGTCCTTCTTACCTTAGTCTCAATGCAGACATACAGGCCTGGAATGGACAATAGTTTCAGGCTGAAGGTAAAGAGATGCCCGGGTCATGCAAGTTTCAAGCAGAGAGTTCGACTTTATCCGCTGACCTTTTCTTTACACTAGCTAGAAAGCAACTTTGTATAAGTTAGTAGTATTAAATGCAATCTCAGTATCAAGCCTTTTAAGCATTCTGACACATGATGATTGCATATAGTCTATGTTTCAAGCATTTGAAATGTGACAGAATGTGGGACGTTGAAACATACTCACCATCCAAAGGTTTTTGGTCTTCTTCCAAGCGTATCGTCCATCAGTTCCAAGAGTTAGAAAAGAGCGTGAAAATGCCAAATTTTTGGGCCTACAAGACAAAAACATAAAATCATGTCATTGAATACATTGGAAGATAAGGGCATTATAGAAATGTATTAAAAGCAAAGCATTAAAGAAGGATACATTGTGTACTTACTTTGACTTGGTGTTCACAAATGATGAATGTAGGCCTCAAATGTTCTTCACATCGCTTGCTTTTGAATTCTAGCTTGATAGAAGGTCCAAAATGTCTTCTAGTATCCAAAAGTTGAAAACGTTCCTTCGAAAGATACTGCAGAGCCATTCCATGGTTCCACAAAAGTGCATCAACCGTGTCATGGCTCATGCAATATGCAATAACAAAGGCCCATAGCTTTGTGCATGCACAACATTTCACAACATTGCAGTAAGAGCACTTCTTTGGCAAGTGCTTTTTACTGCATATAACATTGCAAAATGTGTGAACATTGCACAAGAAAACCCAGAAGTTACAAAAGTCCTTTTTACCTTAGTCTCAATGCAGACGTACAGGCCTGGAATGGACAATAGTTTCAGGCTGCAGGTAAAGAGATGCCCGGGTCATGCAAGTTTCAAGCAGAGAGTTCGACTTTATCCGCTGACCTTTTCCTTACACTAGCTAGAAAGCAACTTTGTATAAGTTAGTAGTATTAAATGCAATCTCTGTATCAAGCCTTTTAAGCATTCTGACACATGATGATTGCATATAGTCTATGTTTCAAGCATTTGAAATGTGACAGAATGTGGTACGTTGAAACATACTCACCATCCAAAGGTATTTTGGTCTTCTTCCAAGCGTATCGTCCATCAGTTCCAAGAGTCAGAAAAGAGCGTGAAAATGCCGACTTTTCGGGTCTACAAGACAAAAACATAAAATCATGTCATTGAATACATTGGGAGATAAGGGCATTATAGAAATGTATTAAAAGCAAAGCATTAAAGAATGATACATTGTGTACTTACTTTGACTTGGTGTTCACAAATGATGAATGTAGGCCTCAAATGTTCTTCACATCGCTTGCTTTTGAATTCTAGCTTGATAGAAGGTCCAAAATGTCTTCTAGTATCCAAAAGTTGAAAACGTTCCTTCGAAAGATATTGCAGAGCCATTCCATGGTTCCACAAAAGTGCATCAACCGTGTCATGGCTCATGCAATATGCAATAACAAAGGCCCATAGCTTTGTGCATGCACAACATTTCACAACATTGCAGTAAGAGCACTTCTTTGGCAAGTGCTTTTTACTGCATATAACATTGCAAAATGTGTGAACATTGCACAAGAAAACCCAGAAGTTAAAAATGTCCTTCTTACCTTAGTCTCATTGCAGACATACAGGCCTGGAATGGACAATATTTTTAGGCTGCAGGTGAAGACATGCCCGGGTCATGCAAGTTTCAAGCAGGGAGTTCGACTTTATCCGCTGACCTTTTCTTTACACTAGCTAGAAAGCAACTTTGTATAAGTTAGTAGTATTAAATGCAATCTCAGTATCAAGCCTTTTAAGCATTCTGACACATGATGATTGCATATAGTCTATGTTTCAAGCATTTGAAATGTGACAGAATGTGGTACGTTGAAACATACTCACCATCCAAAGGTATTTTGGTCTTCTTCCAAGCGTATCGTCCATCAGTTCCAAGAGTCAGAAAAGAGCGTGAAAATGCCGACTTTTCGGGTCTACAAGACAAAAACATAAAATCATGTCATTGAATACATTGGGAGATAAGGGCATTATAGAAATGTATTAAAAGCAAAGCATTAAAGAAGGATACATTGTGTACTTACTTTGACTTGGTGTTCACAAATGATGAATGTAGGCCTCAAATGTTCTTCACATCGCTTGCTTTTGAATTCTAGCTTGATAGAAGGTCCAAAATGTCTTCTAGTATCCAAAAGTTGAAAACGTTCCTTCGAAAGATACTGCAGAGCCATTCCATGGTTCCACAAAAGTGCATCAACCGTGTCATGGCTCATGCAATATGCAATAACAAAGGCCCATAGCTTTGTGCATGCACAACATTTCACAACATTGCAGTAAGAGCACTTCTTTGGCAAGTGCTTTTTACTGCATATAACATTGCAAAATGTGTGAACATTGCACAAGAAAACCCAGAAGTTAAAAATGTCCTTCTTACCTTAGTCTCATTGCAGACATACAGGCCTGGAATGGACAATATTTTTAGGCTGCAGGTGAAGACATGCCCGGGTCATGCAAGTTTCAAGCAGGGAGTTCGACTTTATCCGCTGACCTTTTCTTTACACTAGCTAGAAAGCAACTTTGTATAAGTTAGTAGTATTAAATGCAATCTCAGTATCAAGCCTTTTAAGCATTCTGACACATGATGATTGCATATAGTCTATGTTTCAAGCATTTGAAATGTGACAGAATGTGGGACGTTGAAACATACTCACCATCCAAAGGTTTTTGGTCTTCTTCCAAGCGTATCGTCCATCAGTTCCAAGAGTTAGAAAAGAGCGTGAAAATGCCAAATTTTTGGGCCTACAAGACAAAAACATAAAATCATGTCATTGAATACATTGGAAGATAAGGGCATTATAGAAATGTATTAAAAGCAAAGCATTAAAGAAGGATACATTGTGTACTTACTTTGACTTGGTGTTCACAAATGATGAATGTAGGCCTCAAATGTTCTTCACATCGCTTGCTTTTTAATTCTAGCTTGATAGAAGGTCCAAAATGTCTTCTAGTATCCAAAAGTTGAAAACGTTCCTTCGAAAGATATTGCAGAGCCATTCCATGGTTCCACAAAAGTGCATCAACCGTGTCATGGCTCATGCAATATGCAATAACAAAGGCCCATAGCTTTGTGCATGCACAACATTTTACAACATTGCAGTAAAAGCACTTCTTTGGCAAGTGCTTTTTACTGCATATAACATTGCAAAATGTGTGAACATTGCACAAGAAAACCCAGAAGTTACAAATGTCCTTCTTACCTTAGTCTCATTGCAGACATACAGGCCTGGAATGGACAATAGTTTCAGGCTGCAGGTAAAGAGTTGCCCGGGTCATGCAAGTTTCAAGCAGAGAGTTCGACTTTATCCGCTGACCTTTTCCTTACACTAGCTGGAAAGCAACTTTGTATAAGTTAGTAGTATTAAATGCAATCTCAGTATCAAGCCTTTTAAGCATTCTGACACATGATGATTGCATATAGTCTATGTTTCAAGCATTTGAAATGTGACAGAATGTGGGACGTTGAAACATACTCACCATCCAAAGGTTTTTGGTCTTCTTCCAAGCGTATCGTCCATCAGTTCCAAGAGTTAGAAAAGAGCGTGAAAATGCCAAATTTTTGGGCCTACAAGACAAAAACATAAAATCATGTCATTGAATACATTGGAAGATAAGGGCATTATAGAAATGTATTAAAAGCAAATCATTAAAGAAGGATACATTGTGTACTTACTTTGACTTGGTGTTCACAAATGATGAATGTAGGCCTCAAATGTTCTTCACATCGCTTGCTTTTTAATTCTAGCTTGATAGAAGGTCCAAAATGTCTTCTAGTATCCAAAAGTTGAAAACGTTCCTTCGAAAGATACTGCAGAGCCATTCCATGGTTCCACAAAAGTGCATCAACTGTGTCATGGCTCATGCAATATGCAATAACAAAGGCCCATAGCTTTGTGCATGCACAACATTTCACAACATTGCAGTAAGAGCACTTCTTTGGCAAGTGCTTTTTACTGCATATAACATTGCAAAATGTGTGAACATTGCACAAGAATACCCAGAAGTTACAAAAGTCCTTCTTACCTTAGTCTCAATGCAGACATACAGGCCTGGAATGGACAATAGTTTCAGGCTGAAGGTAAAGAGATGCCCGGGTCATGCAAGTTTCAAGCAGAGAGTTCGACTTTATCCGCTGACCTTTTCTTTACACTAGCTAGAAAGCAACTTTGTATAAGTTAGTAGTATTAAATGCAATCTCAGTATCAAGCCTTTTAAGCATTCTGACACATGATGATTGCATATAGTCTATGTTTCAAGCATTTGAAATGTGACAGAATGTGGGACGTTGAAACATACTCACCATCCAAAGGTTTTTGGTCTTCTTCCAAGCGTATCGTCCATCAGTTCCAAGAGTTAGAAAAGAGCGTGAAAATGCCAAATTTTTGGGCCTACAAGACAAAAACATAAAATCATGTCATTGAATACATTGGAAGATAAGGGCATTATAGAAATGTATTAAAAGCAAAGCATTAAAGAAGGATACATTGTGTACTTACTTTGACTTGGTGTTCACAAATGATGAATGTAGGCCTCAAATGTTCTTCACATCGCTTGCTTTTGAATTCTAGCTTGATAGAAGGTCCAAAATGTCTTCTAGTATCCAAAAGTTGAAAACGTTCCTTCGAAAGATACTGCAGAGCCATTCCATGGTTCCACAAAAGTGCATCAACCGTGTCATGGCTCATGCAATATGCAATAACAAAGGCCCATAGCTTTGTGCATGCACAACATTTCACAACATTGCAGTAAGAGCACTTCTTTGGCAAGTGCTTTTTACTGCATATAACATTGCAAAATGTGTGAACATTGCACAAGAAAACCCAGAAGTTACAAAAGTCCTTTTTACCTTAGTCTCAATGCAGACGTACAGGCCTGGAATGGACAATAGTTTCAGGCTGCAGGTAAAGAGATGCCCGGGTCATGCAAGTTTCAAGCAGAGAGTTCGACTTTATCCGCTGACCTTTTCCTTACACTAGCTAGAAAGCAACTTTGTATAAGTTAGTAGTATTAAATGCAATCTCTGTATCAAGCCTTTTAAGCATTCTGACACATGATGATTGCATATAGTCTATGTTTCAAGCATTTGAAATGTGACAGAATGTGGTACGTTGAAACATACTCACCATCCAAAGGTATTTTGGTCTTCTTCCAAGCGTATCGTCCATCAGTTCCAAGAGTCAGAAAAGAGCGTGAAAATGCCGACTTTTCGGGTCTACAAGACAAAAACATAAAATCATGTCATTGAATACATTGGGAGATAAGGGCATTATAGAAATGTATTAAAAGCAAAGCATTAAAGAATGATACATTGTGTACTTACTTTGACTTGGTGTTCACAAATGATGAATGTAGGCCTCAAATGTTCTTCACATCGCTTGCTTTTGAATTCTAGCTTGATAGAAGGTCCAAAATGTCTTCTAGTATCCAAAAGTTGAAAACGTTCCTTCGAAAGATATTGCAGAGCCATTCCATGGTTCCACAAAAGTGCATCAACCGTGTCATGGCTCATGCAATATGCAATAACAAAGGCCCATAGCTTTGTGCATGCACAACATTTCACAACATTGCAGTAAGAGCACTTCTTTGGCAAGTGCTTTTTACTGCATATAACATTGCAAAATGTGTGAACATTGCACAAGAAAACCCAGAAGTTAAAAATGTCCTTCTTACCTTAGTCTCATTGCAGACATACAGGCCTGGAATGGACAATATTTTTAGGCTGCAGGTGAAGACATGCCCGGGTCATGCAAGTTTCAAGCAGAGAGTTCGACTTTATCCGCTGACCTTTTCCTTACACTAGCTGGAAAGCAACTTTGTATAAGTTAGTAGTATTAAATGCAATCTCAGTATCAAGCCTTTTAAGCATTCTGACACATGATGATTGCATATAGTCTATGTTTCAAGCATTTGAAATGTGACAGAATGTGGGACGTTGAAACATACTCACCATCCAAAGGTTTTTGGTCTTCTTCCAAGCGTATCGTCCATCAGTTCCAAGAGTTAGAAAAGAGCGTGAAAATGCCAAATTTTTGGGCCTACAAGACAAAAACATAAAATCATGTCATTGAATACATTGGAAGATAAGGGCATTATAGAAATGTATTAAAAGCAAAGCATTAAAGAAGGATACATTGTGTACTTACTTTGACTTGGTGTTCACAAATGATGAATGTAGGCCTCAAATGTTCTTCACATCGCTTGCTTTTTAATTCTAGCTTGATAGAAGGTCCAAAATGTCTTCTAGTATCCAAAAGTTGAAAACGTTCCTTCGAAAGATACTGCAGAGCCATTCCATGGTTCCACAAAAGTGCATCAACTGTGTCATGGCTCATGCAATATGCAATAACAAAGGCCCATAGCTTTGTGCATGCACAACATTTCACAACATTGCAGTAAGAGCACTTCTTTGGCAAGTGCTTTTTACTGCATATAACATTGCAAAATGTGTGAACATTGCACAAGAATACCCAGAAGTTACAAAAGTCCTTCTTACCTTAGTCTCAATGCAGACATACAGGCCTGGAATGGACAATAGTTTCAGGCTGAAGGTAAAGAGATGCCCGGGTCATGCAAGTTTCAAGCAGAGAGTTCGACTTTATCCGCTGACCTTTTCTTTACACTAGCTAGAAAGCAACTTTGTATAAGTTAGTAGTATTAAATGCAATCTCAGTATCAAGCCTTTTAAGCATTCTGACACATGATGATTGCATATAGTCTATGTTTCAAGCATTTGAAATGTGACAGAATGTGGGACGTTGAAACATACTCACCATCCAAAGGTTTTTGGTCTTCTTCCAAGCGTATCGTCCATCAGTTCCAAGAGTTAGAAAAGAGCGTGAAAATGCCAAATTTTTGGGCCTACAAGACAAAAACATAAAATCATGTCATTGAATACATTGGAAGATAAGGGCATTATAGAAATGTATTAAAAGCAAAGCATTAAAGAAGGATACATTGTGTACTTACTTTGACTTGGTGTTCACAAATGATGAATGTAGGCCTCAAATGTTCTTCACATCGCTTGCTTTTGAATTCTAGCTTGATAGAAGGTCCAAAATGTCTTCTAGTATCCAAAAGTTGAAAACGTTCCTTCGAAAGATACTGCAGAGCCATTCCATGGTTCCACAAAAGTGCATCAACCGTGTCATGGCTCATGCAATATGCAATAACAAAGGCCCATAGCTTTGTGCATGCACAACATTTCACAACATTGCAGTAAGAGCACTTCTTTGGCAAGTGCTTTTTACTGCATATAACATTGCAAAATGTGTGAACATTGCACAAGAAAACCCAGAAGTTACAAAAGTCCTTTTTACCTTAGTCTCAATGCAGACGTACAGGCCTGGAATGGACAATAGTTTCAGGCTGCAGGTAAAGAGATGCCCGGGTCATGCAAGTTTCAAGCAGAGAGTTCGACTTTATCCGCTGACCTTTTCCTTACACTAGCTAGAAAGCAACTTTGTATAAGTTAGTAGTATTAAATGCAATCTCTGTATCAAGCCTTTTAAGCATTCTGACACATGATGATTGCATATAGTCTATGTTTCAAGCATTTGAAATGTGACAGAATGTGGTACGTTGAAACATACTCACCATCCAAAGGTATTTTGGTCTTCTTCCAAGCGTATCGTCCATCAGTTCCAAGAGTCAGAAAAGAGCGTGAAAATGCCGACTTTTCGGGTCTACAAGACAAAAACATAAAATCATGTCATTGAATACATTGGGAGATAAGGGCATTATAGAAATGTATTAAAAGCAAAGCATTAAAGAATGATACATTGTGTACTTACTTTGACTTGGTGTTCACAAATGATGAATGTAGGCCTCAAATGTTCTTCACATCGCTTGCTTTTGAATTCTAGCTTGATAGAAGGTCCAAAATGTCTTCTAGTATCCAAAAGTTGAAAACGTTCCTTCGAAAGATATTGCAGAGCCATTCCATGGTTCCACAAAAGTGCATCAACCGTGTCATGGCTCATGCAATATGCAATAACAAAGGCCCATAGCTTTGTGCATGCACAACATTTCACAACATTGCAGTAAGAGCACTTCTTTGGCAAGTGCTTTTTACTGCATATAACATTGCAAAATGTGTGAACATTGCACAAGAAAACCCAGAAGTTAAAAATGTCCTTCTTACCTTAGTCTCATTGCAGACATACAGGCCTGGAATGGACAATATTTTTAGGCTGCAGGTGAAGACATGCCCGGGTCATGCAAGTTTCAAGCAGGGAGTTCGACTTTATCCGCTGACCTTTTCTTTACACTAGCTAGAAAGCAACTTTGTATAAGTTAGTAGTATTAAATGCAATCTCAGTATCAAGCCTTTTAAGCATTCTGACACATGATGATTGCATATAGTCTATGTTTCAAGCATTTGAAATGTGACAGAATGTGGTACGTTGAAACATACTCACCATCCAAAGGTATTTTGGTCTTCTTCCAAGCGTATCGTCCATCAGTTCCAAGAGTCAGAAAAGAGCGTGAAAATGCCGACTTTTCGGGTCTACAAGACAAAAACATAAAATCATGTCATTGAATACATTGGGAGATAAGGGCATTATAGAAATGTATTAAAAGCAAAGCATTAAAGAAGGATACATTGTGTACTTACTTTGACTTGGTGTTCACAAATGATGAATGTAGGCCTCAAATGTTCTTCACATCGCTTGCTTTTGAATTCTAGCTTGATAGAAGGTCCAAAATGTCTTCTAGTATCCAAAAGTTGAAAACGTTCCTTCGAAAGATACTGCAGAGCCATTCCATGGTTCCACAAAAGTGCATCAACCGTGTCATGGCTCATGCAATATGCAATAACAAAGGCCCATAGCTTTGTGCATGCACAACATTTCACAACATTGCAGTAAGAGCACTTCTTTGGCAAGTGCTTTTTACTGCATATAACATTGCAAAATGTGTGAACATTGCACAAGAATACCCAGAAGTTACAAAAGTCCTTCTTACCTTAGTCTCAATGCAGACATACAGGCCTGGAATGGACAATAGTTTCAGGCTGAAGGTAAAGAGATGCCCGGGTCATGCAAGTTTCAAGCAGAGAGTTCGACTTTATCCGCTGACCTTTTCTTTACACTAGCTAGAAAGCAACTTTGTATAAGTTAGTAGTATTAAATGCAATCTCAGTATCAAGCCTTTTAAGCATTCTGACACATGATGATTGCATATAGTCTATGTTTCAAGCATTTGAAATGTGACAGAATGTGGGACGTTGAAACATACTCACCATCCAAAGGTTTTTGGTCTTCTTCCAAGCGTATCGTCCATCAGTTCCAAGAGTTAGAAAAGAGCGTGAAAATGCCAAATTTTTGGGCCTACAAGACAAAAACATAAAATCATGTCATTGAATACATTGGAAGATAAGGGCATTATAGAAATGTATTAAAAGCAAAGCATTAAAGAAGGATACATTGTGTACTTACTTTGACTTGGTGTTCACAAATGATGAATGTAGGCCTCAAATGTTCTTCACATCGCTTGATTTTGAATTCTAGCTTGATAGAAGGTCCAAAATGTCTTCTAGTATCCAAAAGTTGAAAACGTTCCTTCGAAAGATATTGCAGAGCCATTCCATGGTTCCACAAAAGTGCATCAACCGTGTCATGGCTCATGCAATATGCAATAACAAAGGCCCATAGCTTTGTGCATGCACAACATTTCACAACATTGCAGTAAGAGCACTTCTTTGGCAAGTGCTTTTTACTGCATATAACATTGCAAAATGTGTGAACATTGCACAAGAAAACCCAGAAGTTAAAAATGTCCTTCTTACCTTAGTCTCATTGCAGACATACAGGCCTGGAATGGACAATATTTTTAGGCTGCAGGTGAAGACATGCCCGGGTCATGCAAGTTTCAAGCAGGGAGTTCGACTTTATCCGCTGACCTTTTCTTTACACTAGCTAGAAAGCAACTTTGTATAAGTTAGTAGTATTAAATGCAATCTCAGTATCAAGCCTTTTAAGCATTCTGACACATGATGATTGCATATAATCTATGTTTCAAGCATTTGAAATGTGACAAAATGTGGGACGTTGAAACATACTCACCATCCAAAGGTATTTTGGTCTTCTTCCAAGCGTATCGTCCATCAGTTCCAAGAGTTAGAAAAGAGCGTGAAAATGCCGAATTTTCGGGTCTACAAGACAAAAACATAAAATCATGTCATTGAATACATTGGGAGATAAGGGCATTATAGAAATGTATTAAAAGCAAAGCATTAAAGAATGATACATTGTGTACTTACTTTGACTTGGTGTTCACAAATGATGAATGTAGGCCTCAAATGTTCTTCACATCGCTTGCTTTTGAATTCTAGCTTGATAGAAGGTCCAAAATGTCTTCTAGTATCCAAAAGTTGAAAACGTTCCTTCGAAAGATATTGCAGAGCCATTCCATGGTTCCACAAAAGTGCATCAACCGTGTCATGGCTCATGCAATATGCAATAACAAAGGCCCATAGCTTTGTGCATGCACAACATTTCACAACATTGCAGTAAGAGCACTTCTTTGGCAAGTGCTTTTTACTGCATATAACATTGCAAAATGTGTGAACATTGCACAAGAAAACCCAGAAGTTAAAAATGTCCTTCTTACCTTAGTCTCATTGCAGACATACAGGCCTGGAATGGACAATATTTTTAGGCTGCAGGTGAAGACATGCCCGGGTCATGCAAGTTTCAAGCAGGGAGTTCGACTTTATCCGCTGACCTTTTCTTTACACTAGCTAGAAAGCAACTTTGTATAAGTTAGTAGTATTAAATGCAATCTCAGTATCAAGCCTTTTAAGCATTCTGACACATGATGATTGCATATAGTCTATGTTTCAAGCATTTGAAATGTGACAGAATGTGGTACGTTGAAACATACTCACCATCCAAAGGTATTTTGGTCTTCTTCCAAGCGTATCGTCCATCAGTTCCAAGAGTCAGAAAAGAGCGTGAAAATGCCGACTTTTCGGGTCTACAAGACAAAAACATAAAATCATGTCATTGAATACATTGGGAGATAAGGGCATTATAGAAATGTATTAAAAGCAAAGCATTAAAGAAGGATACATTGTGTACTTACTTTGACTTGGTGTTCACAAATGATGAATGTAGGCCTCAAATGTTCTTCACATCGCTTGCTTTTGAATTCTAGCTTGATAGAAGGTCCAAAATGTCTTCTAGTATCCAAAAGTTGAAAACGTTCCTTCGAAAGATACTGCAGAGCCATTCCATGGTTCCACAAAAGTGCATCAACCGTGTCATGGCTCATGCAATATGCAATAACAAAGGCCCATAGCTTTGTGCATGCACAACATTTCACAACATTGCAGTAAGAGCACTTCTTTGGCAAGTGCTTTTTACTGCATATAACATTGCAAAATGTGTGAACATTGCACAAGAAAACCCAGAAGTTACAAATGTCCTTCTTACCTTAGTCTCATTGCAGACATACAGGCCTGGAATGGACAATAGTTTCAGGCTGCAGGTAAAGAGATGCCCGGGTCATGCAAGTTTCAAGCAGAGAGTTCGACTTTATCCGCTGACCTTTTCCTTACACTAGCTGGAAAGCAACTTTGTATAAGTTAGTAGTATTAAATGCAATCTCAGTATCAAGCCTTTTAAGCATTCTGACACATGATGATTGCATATAGTCTATGTTTCAAGCATTTGAAATGTGACAGAATGTGGGACGTTGAAACATACTCACCATCCAAAGGTATTTTGGTCTTCTTCCAAGCGTATCGTCCATCAGTTCCAAGAGTTAGAAAAGAGCGTGAAAATGCCAAATTTTTGGGCCTACAAGACAAAAACATAAAATCATGTCATTGAATACATTGGAAGATAAGGGCATTATAGAAATGTATTAAAAGCAAAGCATTAAAGAAGGATACATTGTGTACTTACTTTGACTTGGTGTTCACAAATGATGAATGTAGGCCTCAAATGTTCTTCACATCGCTTGCTTTTTAATTCTAGCTTGATAGAAGGTCCAAAATGTCTTCTAGTATCCAAAAGTTGAAAACGTTCCTTCGAAAGATATTGCAGAGCCATTCCATGGTTCCACAAAAGTGCATCAACCGTGTCATGGCTCATGCAATATGCAATAACAAAGGCCCATAGCTTTGTGCATGCACAACATTTTACAACATTGCAGTAAGAGCACTTCTTTGGCAAGTGCTTTTTACTGCATATAACATTGCAAAATGTGTGAACATTGCACAAGAAAACCCAGAAGTTACAAATGTCCTTCTTACCTTAGTCTCATTGCAGACATACAGGCCTGGAATGGACAATAGTTTCAGGCTGCAGGTAAAGAGATGCCCGGGTCATGCAAGTTTCAAGCAGAGAGTTCGACTTTATCCGCTGACCTTTTCCTTACACTAGCTGGAAAGCAACTTTGTATAAGTTAGTAGTATTAAATGCAATCTCAGTATCAAGCCTTTTAAGCATTCTGACACATGATGATTGCATATAGTCTATGTTTCAAGCATTTGAAATGTGACAGAATGTGGGACGTTGAAACATACTCACCATCCAAAGGTATTTTGGTCTTCTTCCAAGCGTATCGTCCATCAGTTCCAAGAGTTAGAAAAGAGCGTGAAAATGCCGAATTTTTGGGCCTACAAGACAAAAACATAAAATCATGTCATTGAATACATTGGGAGATAAGGGCATTATAGAAATGTATTAAAAGCAAAGCATTAAAGAAGGATACATTGTGTACTTACTTTGACTTGGTGTTCACAAATGATGAATGTAGGCCTCAAATTTTCTTCACATCGCTTGCTTTTTAATTCTAGCTTGATAGAAGGTCCAAAATGTCTTCTAGTATCCAAAAGTTGAAAACGTTCCTTCGAAAGATATTGCAGAGCCATTCCATGGTTCCACAAAAGTGCATCAACCGTGTCATGGCTCATGCAATATGCAATAACAAAGGCCCATAGCTTTGTGCATGCACAACATTTTACAACATTGCAGTAAAAGCACTTCTTTGGCAAGTGCTTTTTACTGCATATAACATTGCAAAATGTGTGAACATTGCACAAGAAAACCCAGAAGTTACAAATGTCCTTCTTACCTTAGTCTCATTGCAGACATACAGGCCTGGAATGGACAATAGTTTCAGGCTGCAGGTAAAGAGATGCCCGGGTCATGCAAGTTTCAAGCAGAGAGTTCGACTTTATCCGCTGACCTTTTCCTTACACTAGCTGGAAAGCAACTTTGTATAAGTTAGTAGTATTAAATGCAATCTCAGTATCAAGCCTTTTAAGCATTCTGACACATGATGATTGCATATAGTCTATGTTTCAAGCATTTGAAATGTGACAGAATGTGGGACGTTGAAACATACTCACCATCCAAAGGTTTTTGGTCTTCTTCCAAGCGTATCGTCCATCAGTTCCAAGAGTTAGAAAAGAGCATGAAAATGCCAAATTTTTGGGCCTACAAGACAAAAACATAAAATCATGTCATTGAATACATTGGAAGATAAGGGCATTATAGAAATGTATTAAAAGCAAAGCATTAAAGAAGGATACATTGTGTACTTACTTTGACTTGGTGTTCACAAATGATGAATGTAGGCCTCAAATGTTCTTCACATCGCTTGCTTTTTAATTCTAGCTTGATAGAAGGTCCAAAATGTCTTCTAGTATCCAAAAGTTGAAAACGTTCCTTCGAAAGATACTGCAGAGCCATTCCATGGTTCCACAAAAGTGCATCAACTGTGTCATGGCTCATGCAATATGCAATAACAAAGGCCCATAGCTTTGTGCATGCACAACATTTCACAACATTGCAGTAAGAGCACTTCTTTGGCAAGTGCTTTTTACTGCATATAACATTGCAAAATGTGTGAACATTGCACAAGAATACCCAGAAGTTACAAAAGTCCTTCTTACCTTAGTCTCAATGCAGACATACAGGCCTGGAATGGACAATATTTTTAGGCTGCAGGTGAAGACATGCCCGGGTCATGCAAGTTTCAAGCAGGGAGTTCGACTTTATCCGCTGACCTTTTCTTTACACTAGCTAGAAAGCAACTTTGTATAAGTTAGTAGTATTAAATGCAATCTCAGTATCAAGCCTTTTAAGCATTCTGACACATGATGATTGCATATAGTCTATGTTTCAAGCATTTGAAATGTGACAGAATGTGGTACGTTGAAACATACTCACCATCCAAAGGTATTTTGGTCTTCTTCCAAGCGTATTGTCCATCAGTTCCAAGAGTCAGAAAAGAGCGTGAAAATGCCGACTTTTCGGGTCTACAAGACAAAAACATAAAATCATGTCATTGAATACATTGGGAGATAAGGGCATTATAGAAATGTATTAAAAGCAAAGCATTAAAGAATGATACATTGTGTACTTACTTTGACTTGGTGTTCACAAATGATGAATGTAGGCCTCAAATGTTCTTCACATCGCTTGCTTTTGAATTCTAGCTTGATAGAAGGTCCAAAATGTCTTCTAGTATCCAAAAGTTGAAAACGTTCCTTCGAAAGATACTGCAGAGCCATTCCATGGTTCCACAAAAGTGCATCAACCGTGTCATGGCTCATGCAATATGCAATAACAAAGGCCCATAGCTTTGTGCATGCACAACATTTCACAACATTGCAGTAAGAGCACTTCTTTGGCAAGTGCTTTTTACTGCATATAACATTGCAAAATGTGTGAACATTGCACAAGAAAACCCAGAAGTTAAAAATGTCCTTCTTACCTTAGTCTCATTGCAGACATACAGGCCTGGAATGGACAATATTTTTAGGCTGCAGGTGAAGACATGCCCGGGTCATGCAAGTTTCAAGCAGGGAGTTCGACTTTATCCGCTGACCTTTTCTTTACACTAGCTAGAAAGCAACTTTGTATAAGTTAGTAGTATTAAATGCAATCTCAGTATCAAGCCTTTTAAGCATTCTGACACATGATGATTGCATATAATCTATTTTTCAAGCATTTGAAATGTGACAAAATGTGGGACGTTGAAACATACTCACCATCCAAAGGTATTTTGGTCTTCTTCCAAGCGTATCGTCCATCAGTTCCAAGAGTTAGAAAAGAGCGTGAAAATGCCAAATTTTTGGGCCTACAAGACAAAAACATAAAATCATGTCATTGAATACATTGGAAGATAAGGGCATTATAGAAATGTATTAAAAGCAAAGCATTAAAGAAGGATACATTGTGTACTTACTTTGACTTGGTGTTCACAAATGATGAATGTAGGCCTCAAATGTTCTTCACATCGCTTGCTTTTTAATTCTAGCTTGATAGAAGGTCCAAAATGTCTTCTAGTATCCAAAAGTTGAAAACGTTCCTTCGAAAGATATTGCAGAGCCATTCCATGGTTCCACAAAAGTGCATCAACCGTGTCATGGCTCATGCAATATGCAATAACAAAGGCCCATAGCTTTGTGCATGCACAACATTTTACAACATTGCAGTAAAAGCACTTCTTTGGCAAGTGCTTTTTACTGCATATAACATTGCAAAATGTGTGAACATTGCACAAGAAAACCCAGAAGTTACAAATGTCCTTCTTACCTTAGTCTCATTGCAGACATACAGGCCTGGAATGGACAATAGTTTCAGGCTGCAGGTAAAGAGATGCCCGGGTCATGCAAGTTTCAAGCAGAGAGTTCGACTTTATCCGCTGACCTTTTCCTTACACTAGCTGGAAAGCAACTTTGTATAAGTTAGTAGTATTAAATGCAATCTCAGTATCAAGCCTTTTAAGCATTCTGACACATGATGATTGCATATAGTCTATGTTTCAAGCATTTGAAATGTGACAGAATGTGGGACGTTGAAACATACTCACCATCCAAAGGTTTTTGGTCTTCTTCCAAGCGTATCGTCCATCAGTTCCAAGAGTTAGAAAAGAGCGTGAAAATGCCAAATTTTTGGGCCTACAAGACAAAAACATAAAATCATGTCATTGAATACATTGGAAGATAAGGGCATTATAGAAATGTATTAAAAGCAAAGCATTAAAGAAGGATACATTGTGTACTTACTTTGACTTGGTGTTCACAAATGATGAATGTAGGCCTCAAATGTTCTTCACATCGCTTGCTTTTTAATTCTAGCTTGATAGAAGGTCCAAAATGTCTTCTAGTATCCAAAAGTTGAAAACGTTCCTTCGAAAGATACTGCAGAGCCATTCCATGGTTCCACAAAAGTGCATCAACTGTGTCATGGCTCATGCAATATGCAATAACAAAGGCCCATAGCTTTGTGCATGCACAACATTTCACAACATTGCAGTAAGAGCACTTCTTTGGCAAGTGCTTTTTACTGCATATAACATTGCAAAATGTGTGAACATTGCACAAGAATACCCAGAAGTTACAAAAGTCCTTCTTAACTTAGTCTCAATGCAGACATACAGGCCTGGAATGGACAATAGTTTCAGGCTGCAGGTAAAGAGATGCCCGGGTCATGCAAGTTTCAAGCAGAGAGTTCGACTTTATCCGCTGACCTTTTCTTTACACTAGCTAGAAAGCAACTTTGTATAAGTTAGTAGTATTAAATGCAATCTCAGTATCAAGCCTTTTAAGCATTCTGACACATGATGATTGCATATAGTCTATGTTTCAAGCATTTGAAATGTGACAGAATGTGGGACGTTGAAACATACTCACCATCCAAAGGTTTTTGGTCTTCTTCCAAGCGTATCGTCCATCAGTTCCAAGAGTTAGAAAAGAGCGTGAAAATGCCAAATTTTTGGGCCTACAAGACAAAAACATAAAATCATGTCATTGAATACATTGGAAGATAAGGGCATTATAGAAATGTATTAAAAGCAAAGCATTAAAGAAGGATACATTGTGTACTTACTTTGACTTGGTGTTCACAAATGATGAATGTAGGCCTCAAATGTTCTTCACATCGCTTGCTTTTTAATTCTAGCTTGATAGAAGGTCCAAAATGTCTTCTAGTATCCAAAAGTTGAAAACGTTCCTTCGAAAGATATTGCAGAGCCATTCCATGGTTCCACAAAAGTGCATCAACCGTGTCATGGCTCATGCAATATGCAATAACAAAGGCCCATAGCTTTGTGCATGCACAACATTTTACAACATTGCAGTAAGAGCACTTCTTTGGCAAGTGCTTTTTACTGCATATAACATTGCAAAATGTGTGAACATTGCACAAGAAAACCCAGAAGTTACAAATGTCCTTCTTACCTTAGTCTCATTGCAGACATACAGGCCTGGAATGGACAATAGTTTCAGGCTGCAGGTAAAGAGTTGCCCGGGTCATGCAAGTTTCAAGCAGAGAGTTCGACTTTATCCGCTGACCTTTTCCTTACACTAGCTGGAAAGCAACTTTGTATAAGTTAGTAGTATTAAATGCAATCTCAGTATCAAGCCTTTTAAGCATTCTGACACATGATGATTGCATATAGTCTATGTTTCAAGCATTTGAAATGTGACAGAATGTGGGACGTTGAAACATACTCACCATCCAAAGGTTTTTGGTCTTCTTCCAAGCGTATCGTCCATCAGTTCCAAGAGTTAGAAAAGAGCGTGAAAATGCCAAATTTTTGGGCCTACAAGACAAAAACATAAAATCATGTCATTGAATACATTGGAAGATAAGGGCATTATAGAAATGTATTAAAAGCAAAGCATTAAAGAAGGATACATTGTGTACTTACTTTGACTTGGTGTTCACAAATGATGAATGTAGGCCTCAAATGTTCTTCACATCGCTTGCTTTTTAATTCTAGCTTGATAGAAGGTCCAAAATGTCTTCTAGTATCCAAAAGTTGAAAACGTTCCTTCGAAAGATACTGCAGAGCCATTCCATGGTTCCACAAAAGTGCATCAACTGTGTCATGGCTCATGCAATATGCAATAACGAAGGCCCATAGCTTTGTGCATGCACAACATTTCACAACATTGCAGTAAGAGCACTTCTTTGGCAAGTGCTTTTTACTGCATATAACATTGCAAAATGTGTGAACATTGCACAAGAATACCCAGAAGTTACAAAAGTCCTTCTTACCTTAGTCTCAATGCAGACATACAGGCCTGGAATGGACAATAGTTTCAGGCTGAAGGTAAAGAGATGCCCGGGTCATGCAAGTTTCAAGCAGAGAGTTCGACTTTATCCGCTGACCTTTTCTTTACACTAGCTAGAAAGCAACTTTGTATAAGTTAGTAGTATTAAATGCAATCTCAGTATCAAGCCTTTTAAGCATTCTGACACATGATGATTGCATATAGTCTATGTTTCAAGCATTTGAAATGTGACAGAATGTGGGACGTTGAAACATACTCACCATCCAAAGGTTTTTGGTCTTCTTCCAAGCGTATCGTCCATCAGTTCCAAGAGTTAGAAAAGAGCGTGAAAATGCCAAATTTTTGGGCCTACAAGACAAAAACATAAAATCATGTCATTGAATACATTGGAAGATAAGGGCATTATAGAAATGTATTAAAAGCAAAGCATTAAAGAAGGATACATTGTGTACTTACTTTGACTTGGTGTTCACAAATGATGAATGTAGGCCTCAAATGTTCTTCACATCGCTTGCTTTTGAATTCTAGCTTGATAGAAGGTCCAAAATGTCTTCTAGTATCCAAAAGTTGAAAACGTTCCTTCGAAAGATACTGCAGAGCCATTCCATGGTTCCACAAAAGTGCATCAACCGTGTCATGGCTCATGCAATATGCAATAACAAAGGCCCATAGCTTTGTGCATGCACAACATTTCACAACATTGCAGTAAGAGCACTTCTTTGGCAAGTGCTTTTTACTGCATATAACATTGCAAAATGTGTGAACATTGCACAAGAAAACCCAGAAGTTACAAAAGTCCTTTTTACCTTAGTCTCAATGCAGACGTACAGGCCTGGAATGGACAATAGTTTCAGGCTGCAGGTAAAGAGATGCCCGGGTCATGCAAGTTTCAAGCAGGGAGTTCGACTTTATCCGCTGACCTTTTCTTTACACTAGCTAGAAAGCAACTTTGTATAAGTTAGTAGTATTAAATGCAATCTCAGTATCAAGCCTTTTAAGCATTCTGACACATGATGATGGCATATAGTCTATGTTTCAAGCATTTGAAATGTGACAGAATGTGGTACGTTGAAACATACTCACCATCCAAAGGTATTTTGGTCTTCTTCCAAGCGTATCGTCCATCAGTTCCAAGAGTCAGAAAAGAGCGTGAAAATGCCGACTTTTCGGGTCTACAAGACAAAAACATAAAATCATGTCATTGAATACATTGGGAGATAAGGGCATTATAGAAATGTATTAAAAGCAAAGCATTAAAGAATGATACATTGTGTACTTACTTTGACTTGGTGTTCACAAATGATGAATGTAGGCCTCAAATGTTCTTCACATCGCTTGCTTTTGAATTCTAGCTTGATAGAAGGTCCAAAATGTCTTCTAGTATCCAAAAGTTGAAAACGTTCCTTCGAAAGATACTGCAGAGCCATTCCATGGTTCCACAAAAGTGCATCAACCGTGTCATGGCTCATGCAATATGCAATAACAAAGGCCCATAGCTTTGTGCATGCACAACATTTCACAACATTGCAGTAAGAGCACTTCTTTGGCAAGTGCTTTTTACTGCATATAACATTGCAAAATGTGTGAACATTGCACAAGAAAACCCAGAAGTTAAAAATGTCCTTCTTACCTTAGTCTCATTGCAGACATACAGGCCTGGAATGGACAATATTTTTAGGCTGCAGGTGAAGACATGCCCGGGTCATGCAAGTTTCAAGCAGGGAGTTCGACTTTATCCGCTGACCTTTTCCTTACACTAGCTAGAAAGCAACTTTGTATAAGTTAGTAGTATTAAAAGCAATCTCAGTATCATGCCTTTTAAGCATTCTGACACATGATGATTGCATATAGTCTATGTTTCAAGCATTTGAAATGTTACAGAATGTGGGACGTTGAAACATACTCACCATCCAAAGGTATTTTGGTCTTCTTCCAAGCGTTTCGTCCATCAGTTCCAAGAGTTAGAAAAGAGCGTGAAAATGCCGAATTTTTGGGCCTACAAGACAAAAACATAAAATCATGTCATTGAATACATTGGGAGATAAGGGCATTATAGAAATGTATTAAAAGCAAAGCATTAAAGAAGGATACATTGTGTACTTACTTTGACTTGGTGTTCACAAATGATGAATGTAGGCCTCAAATGTTCTTCACATAGCTTGCTTTTGAATTCTAGCTTGATACAAGGTCCAAAATGTCTTCTAGTATCCAAAAGTTGAAAACGTTCCTTCGAAAGATACTGCAGAGCCATTCCATGGTTCCACAAAAGTGCATCAACCGTGTCATGGCTCATGCAATATGCAATAACAAAGGCCCATAGCTTTGTGCATGGACAACATTTCACAACATTGCAGTAAGAGCACTTCTTTGGCAAGTGCTTTTTACTGCATATAACATTGCAAAATGTGTGAACATTGCACAAGAAAACCCAGAAGTTACAAAAGTCCTTCTTACCTTAGTCTCAATGCAGACGTACAGGCCTGGAATGGACAATAGTTTCAGGCTGCAGGTAAAGAGATGCACGGGTCATGCAAGTTTCAAGCAGAGAGTTCGACTTTATCCGCTGACCTTTTCCTTACACTAGCTAGAAAGCAACTTTGTATAAGATAGTAGTATTAAATGCAATCTCAGTATCAAGCCTTTTAAGCATTCTGACACATGATGATTGCATATAGTCTATGTTTCAAGCATTTGAAATGTGACAGAATGTGGTACGTTGAAACATACTCACCATCCAAAGGTATTTTGGTCTTCTTCCAAGCGTATCGTCCATCAGTTCCAAGAGTTAGAAAAGAGCGTGAAAATGCCAAATTTTTGGGCCTACAAGACAAAAACATAAAATCATGTCATTGAATACATTGGGAGATGAGGGTATTATAGAAATGTATTAAAAGCAAAGCATTAAAGAAGGATACATTGTGTACTTACTTTGACTTGGTGTTCACAAATGATGAATGTAGGCCTCAAATGTTCTTCACATCGCTTGCTTTTTAATTCTAGCTTGATAGAAGGTCCAAAATGTCTTCTAGTATCCAAAAGTTGAAAACGTTCCTTCGAAAGATATTGCAGAGCCATTCCATGGTTCCACAAAAGTGCATCAACCGTGTCATGGCTCATGCAATATGCAATAACAAAGGCCCATAGCTTTGTGCATGCACAACATTTTACAACATTGCAGTAAGAGCACTTCTTTGGCAAGTGCTTTTTACTGCATATAACATTGCAAAATGTGTGAACATTGCACAAGAAAACCCAGAAGTTAAAAAAGTCCTTCTTACCTTAGTCTCAATGCAGACATACAGGCCTGGAATGGACAATATTTTTAGGCTGCAGGTGAAGACATGCCCAGGTCATGCAAGTTTCAAGCAGGGAGTTCGACTTTATCCGCTGACCTTTTCCTTACACTAGCTAGAAAGCAACTTTGTATAAGTTAGTAGTATTAAAAGCAATCTCAGTATCAAGCCTTTTAAGCATTCTGACACATGATGATTGCATATAGTCTATGTTTCAAGCATTTGAAATGTGACAGAATGTGGGACGTTGAAACATACTCACCATCCAAAGGTATTTTGGTCTTCTTCCAAGCGTATCGTCCATCAGTTCCAAGAGTTAGAAAAGAGCGTGAAAATGCCGAATTTTGGGGCCTACAAGACAAAAACATAAAATCATGTCATTAAATACATTGGGAGATAAGGGTATTATAGAAATGTATTAAAAGCAAAGCATTAAAGAAGGATACATTGTGTACTTACTTTGACTTGGTGTTCACAAATGATGAATGTAGGCCTCAAATGTTCTTCACATAGCTTGCTTTTAAATTCTAGCTTGATAGAAGGTCCAAAATGTCTTCTAGTATCCAAAAGTTGAAAACGTTCCTTCGAAAGATACTGCAGAGCCATTCCATGGTTCCACAAAAGTGCATCAACCGTGTCATGGCTCATGCAATATGCAATAACAAAGGCGCATAGCTTTGTGCATGGACAACATTTCACAACATTGCAGTAAGAGCACTTCTTTTGCAAGTGCTTTTTACTGCATATAACATTGCAAAATGTGTGAATATTGCACAAGAAAACCCAGAAGTTACAAAAGTCCTTCTTACCTTAGTCTCAATGCAGACGTACAGGCCTGGAATGGACAATAGTTTCAGGCTGAAGGTAAAGAGATGCCCGGGTCATGCAAGTTTCAAGCAGAGAGTTCGACTTTATCCGCTGACCTTTTCCTTACACTAGCTAGAAAGCAACTTTGTATAAGTTAGTAGTATTAAATGCAATCTCTGTATCAAGCCTTTTAAGCATTCTGACACATGATGCTTGCATATAATCTATGTTTCAAGCATTTGAAATGTGACAAAATGTGGGACGTTGAAACATACTCACCATCCAAAGGTATTTTGGTCTTCTTCCAAGCGTTTCGTCCATCAGTTCCAAGACTTAGAAAAGAGCGTGAAAATGCCGACTTTTTGGGCCTACAAGACAAAAGCATAAAATCATGTCATTGAATACATTGGGAGATAAGGGCATTATAGAAATGTATTAAAAGCAAAGCATTAAAGAAGGATACATTGTGTACTTACTTTGACTTGGTGTTCACAAATGATGAATGTAGGCCTCAAATGTTCTTCACATCGCTTGCTTTTTAATTCTAGCTTGATAGAAGGTCCAAAATGTCTTCTAGTATCCAAAAGTTGAAAACGTTCCTTCGAAAGATACTGCAGAGCCATTCCATGGTTCCACAAAAGTGCATCAACCGTGTCATGGCTCATGCAATATGCAATAACAAAGGCGCATAGCTTTGTGCATGCACAACATTTCACAACATTGCAGTAAGAGCACTTCTTTGGCAAGTGCTTTTTACTGCATATAACATTGCAAAATGTGTGAACATTGCACAAGAAAACCCAGAAGTTAAAAAAGTCCTTCTTACCTTAGTCTCAATGCAGACATACAGGCCTGGAATGGACAATATTTTTAGGCTGCAGGTGAAGACATGCCCAGGTCATGCAAGTTTCAAGCAGGGAGTTCGACTTTATCCGCTGACCTTTTCCTTACACTAGCTAGAAAGCAACTTTGTATAAGTTAGTAGTATTAAAAGCAATCTCAGTATCAAGCCTTTTAAGCATTCTGACACATGATGATTGCATATAGTCTATGTTTCAAGCATTTGAAATGTGACAGAATGTGGGACGTTGAAACATACTCACCATCCAAAGGTATTTTGGTCTTCTTCCAAGCGTATCGTCCATCAGTTCCAAGAGTTAGAAAAGAGCGTGAAAATGCCGAATTTTGGGGCCTACAAGACAAAAACATAAAATCATGTCATTAAATACATTGGGAGATAAGGGTATTATAGAAATGTATTAAAAGCAAAGCATTAAAGAAGGATACATTGTGTACTTACTTTGACTTGGTGTTCACAAATGATGAATGTAGGCCTCAAATGTTCTTCACATAGCTTGCTTTTAAATTCTAGCTTGATAGAAGGTCCAAAATGTCTTCTAGTATCCAAAAGTTGAAAACGTTCCTTCGAAAGATACTGCAGAGCCATTCCATGGTTCCACAAAAGTGCATCAACCGTGTCATGGCTCATGCAATATGCAATAACAAAGGCGCATAGCTTTGTGCATGGACAACATTTCACAACATTGCAGTAAGAGCACTTCTTTTGCAAGTGCTTTTTACTGCATATAACATTGCAAAATGTGTGAATATTGCACAAGAAAACCCAGAAGTTACAAAAGTCCTTCTTACCTTAGTCTCAATGCAGACGTACAGGCCTGGAATGGACAATAGTTTCAGGCTGAAGGTAAAGAGATGCCCGGGTCATGCAAGTTTCAAGCAGAGAGTTCGACTTTATCCGCTGACCTTTTCCTTACACTAGCTAGAAAGCAACTTTGTATAAGTTAGTAGTATTAAATGCAATCTCTGTATCAAGCCTTTTAAGCATTCTGACACATGATGCTTGCATATAATCTATGTTTCAAGCATTTGAAATGTGACAAAATGTGGGACGTTGAAACATACTCACCATCCAAAGGTATTTTGGTCTTCTTCCAAGCGTTTCGTCCATCAGTTCCAAGACTTAGAAAAGAGCGTGAAAATGCCGACTTTTTGGGCCTACAAGACAAAAGCATAAAATCATGTCATTGAATACATTGGGAGATAAGGGCATTATAGAAATGTATTAAAAGCAAAGCATTAAAGAAGGATACATTGTGTACTTACTTTGACTTGGTGTTCACAAATGATGAATGTAGGCCTCAAATGTTCTTCACATCGCTTGCTTTTTAATTCTAGCTTGATAGAAGGTCCAAAATGTCTTCTAGTATCCAAAAGTTGAAAACGTTCCTTCGAAAGATACTGCAGAGCCATTCCATGGTTCCACAAAAGTGCATCAACCGTGTCATGGCTCATGCAATATGCAATAACAAAGGCGCATAGCTTTGTGCATGCACAACATTTCACAACATTGCAGTAAGAGCACTTCTTTGGCAAGTGCTTTTTACTGCATATAACATTGCAAAATGTGTGAACATTGCACAAGAAAACCCAGAAGTTAAAAAAGTCCTTCTTACCTTAGTCTCAATGCAGACATACAGGCCTGGAATGGACAATATTTTTAGGCTGCAGGTGAAGACATGCCCAGGTCATGCAAGTTTCAAGCAGAGAGTTCGACTTTATCCGCTGACCTTTTCCTTACACTAGCTAGAAAGCAACTTTGTATAAGTTAGTAGTATTAAATGCAATCTCTGTATCAAGCCTTTTAAGCATTCTGACACATGATGATTGCATATAATCTATGTTTCAAGCATTTGAAATGTGACAAAATGTGGGACGTTGAAACATACTCACCATCCAAAGGTATTTTGGTCTTCTTCCAAGCGTTTTGTCCATCAGTTCCAAGAGTTAGAAAAGAGCGTGAAAATGCCGACTTTTTGGGCCTACAAGACAAAAACATAAAATCATGTCATTGAATACATTGGGAGATAAGGGCATTATAGAAATGTATTAAAAGCAAAGCATTAAAGAAGGATACATTGTGTACTTACTTTGACTTGGTGTTCACAAATGATGAATGTAGGCCTCAAATGTTCTTCACATCGCTTGCTTTTTAATTCTAGCTTGATAGAAGGTCCAAAATGTCTTCTAGTATCCAAAAGTTGAAAACGTTCCTTCGAAAGATACTGCAGAGCCATTCCATGGTTCCACAAAAGTGCATCAACTGTGTCATGGCTCATGCAATATGCAATAACAAAGGCGCATAGCTTTGTGCATGCACAACATTTCACAACATTGCAGTAAGAGCACTTCTTTGGCAAGTGCTTTTTACTGCATATAACATTGCAAAATGTGTGAACATTGCACAAGAAAACCCAGAAGTTAAAAAAGTCCTTCTTACCTTAGTCTCAATGCAGACATACAGGCCTGGAATGGACAATATTTTTAGGCTGCAGGTGAAGACATGCCCAGGTCATGCAAGTTTCAAGCAGGGAGTTCGACTTTATCCGCTGACCTTTTCCTTACACTAGCTAGAAAGCAACTTTGTATAAGTTAGTAGTATTAAAAGCAATCTCAGTATCAAGCCTTTTAAGCATTCTGACACATGATGATTGCATATAGTCTATGTTTCAAGCATTTGAAATGTGACAGAATGTGGGACGTTGAAACATACTCACCATCCAAAGGTATTTTGGTCTTCTTCCAAGCGTATCGTCCATCAGTTCCAAGAGTTAGAAAAGAGCGTGAAAATGCCAAATTTTTGGGCCTACAAGACAAAAACATAAAATCATGTCATTGAATACATTGGGAGATGAGGGTATTATAGAAATGTATTAAAAGCAAAGCATTAAAGAAGGATACATTGTGTACTTACTTTGACTTGGTGTTCACAAATGATGAATGTAGGCCTCAAATGTTCTTCACATCGCTTGCTTTTTAATTCTAGCTTGATAGAAGGTCCAAAATGTCTTCTAGTATCCAAAAGTTGAAAACGTTCCTTCGAAAGATATTGCAGAGCCATTCCATGTTTCCACAAAAGTGCATCAACCGTGTCATGGCTCATGCAATATGCAATAACAAAGGCCCATAGCTTTGTGCATGCACAACATTTTACAACATTGCAGTAAGAGCACTTCTTTGGCAAGTGCTTTTTACTGCATATAACATAGCAAAATGTGTGAACATTGCACAAGAAAACCCAGAAGTTAAAAAAGTCCTTCTTACCTTAGTCTCAATGCAGACATACAGGCCTGGAATGGACAATATTTTTAGGCTGCAGGTGAAGACATGCCCAGGTCATGCAAGTTTCAAGCAGGGAGTTCGACTTTATCCGCTGACCTTTTCCTTACACTAGCTAGAAAGCAACTTTGTATAAGTTAGTAGTATTAAAAGCAATCTCAGTATCAAGCCTTTTAAGCATTCTGACACATGATGATTGCATATAGTCTATGTTTCAAGCATTTGAAATGTTACAGAATGTGGGACGTTGAAACATACTCACCATCCAAAGGTATTTTGGTCTTCTTCCAAGCGTATCGTCCATCAGTTCCAAGAGTTAGAAAAGAGCGTGAAAATGCCAAATTTTTGGGCCTACAAGACAAAAACATAAAATCATGTCATTGAATACATTGGGAGATGAGGGTATTATAGAAATGTATTAAAAGCAAAGCATTAAAGAAGGATACATTGTGTACTTACTTTGACTTGGTGTTCACAAATGATGAATGTAGGCCTCAAATGTTCTTCACATCGCTTGCTTTTTAATTCTAGCTTGATAGAAGGTCCAAAATGTCTTCTAGTATCCAAAAGTTGAAAACGTTCCTTCGAAAGATATTGCAGAGCCATTCCATGGTTCCACAAAAGTGCATCAACCGTGTCATGGCTCATGCAATATGCAATAACAAAGGCCCATAGCTTTGTGCATGCACAACATTTTACAACATTGCAGTAAGAGCACTTCTTTGGCAAGTGCTTTTTACTGCATATAACATTGCAAAATGTGTGAACATTGCACAAGAAAACCCAGAAGTTAAAAAAGTCCTTCTTACCTTAGTCTCAATGCAGACATACAGGCCTGGAATGGACAATATTTTTAGGCTGCAGGTGAAGACATGCCCAGGTCATGCAAGTTTCAAGCAGGGAGTTCGACTTTATCCGCTGACCTTTTCCTTACACTAGCTAGAAAGCAACTTTGTATAAGTTAGTAGTATTAAAAGCAATCTCAGTATCAAGCCTTTTAAGCATTCTGACACATGATGATTGCATATAGTCTATGTTTCAAGCATTTGAAATGTTACAGAATGTAGGACGTTGAAACATACTCACCATCCAAAGGTATTTTGGTCTTCTTCCAAGCGTTTCGTCCATCAATTCCAAGAGTTAGAAAAGAGCGTGAAAATGCCGAATTTTTGAGCCTACAAGACAAAAACATAAAATCATGTCATTGAATACATTGGGAGATAAGGGCATTATAGAAATGTATTAAAAGCAAAGCATTAAAGAAGGATACATTGTGTACTTACTTTGACTTGGTGTTCACAAATGATGAATGTAGGCCTCAAATGTTCTTCACATAGCTTGCTTTTGAATTCTAGCTTGATACAAGGTCCAAAATGTCTTCTAGTATCCAAAAGTTGAAAACGTTCCTTCGAAAGATACTGCAGAGCCATTCCATGGTTCCACAAAAGTGCATCAACCGTGTCATGGCTCATGCAATATGCAATAACAAAGGCCCATAGCTTTGTGCATGCACAACATTTCACAACATTGCAGTAAGACCCCTTCTTTGGCAAGTGCTTTTTACTGCATATAACATTGCAAAATGTGTGAACATTGCACAAGAAAACCCAGAAGTTACAAAAGTCCTTCTTACCTTAGTCTCAATGCAGACGTACAGGCCTGGAATGGACAATAGTTTCAGGCTGCAGGTAAAGAGATGCCCGGGTCATGCAAGTTTCAAGCAGAGAGTTCGACTTTATCCGCTGACCTTTTCCTTACACTAGCTAGAAAGCAACTTTGTATAAGTTAGTAGTATTAAATGCAATCTCTGTATCAAGCCTTTTAAGCATTCTGACACATGATGATTGCATATAATCTATGTTTCAAGCATTTGAAATGTGACAAAATGTGGGACGTTGAAACATACTCACCATCCAAAGGTATTTTGGTCTTCTTCCAAGCGTTTTGTCCATCAGTTCCAAGAGTTAGAAAAGAGCGTGAAAATGCCGACTTTTTGGGCCTACAAGACAAAAACATAAAATCATGTCATTGAATACATTGGGAGATAAGGGCATTATAGAAATGTATTAAAAGCAAAGCATTAAAGAAGGATACATTGTGTACTTACTTTGACTTGGTGTTCACAAATGATGAATGTAGGCCTCAAATGTTCTTCACATCGCTTGCTTTTTAATTCTAGCTTGATAGAAGGTCCAAAATGTCTTCTAGTATCCAAAAGTTGAAAACGTTCCTTCGAAAGATACTGCAGAGCCATTCCATGGTTCCACAAAAGTGCATCAACCGTGTCATGGCTCATGCAATATGCAATAACAAAGGCGCATAGCTTTGTGCATGCACAACATTTCACAACATTGCAGTAAGAGCACTTCTTTGGCAAGTGCTTTTTACTGCATATAACATTGCAAAATGTGTGAACATTGCACAAGAAAACCCAGAAGTTAAAAAAGTCCTTCTTACCTTAGTCTCAATGCAGACATACAGGCCTGGAATGGACAATATTTTTAGGCTGCAGGTGAAGACATGCCCAGGTCATGCAAGTTTCAAGCAGGGAGTTCGACTTTATCCGCTGACCTTTTCCTTACACTAGCTAGAAAGCAACTTTGTATAAGTTAGTAGTATTAAAAGCAATCTCAGTATCAAGCCTTTTAAGCATTCTGACACATGATGATTGCATATAGTCTATGTTTCAAGCATTTGAAATGTGACAGAATGTGGGACGTTGAAACATACTCACCATCCAAAGGTATTTTGGTCTTCTTCCAAGCGTATCGTCCATCAGTTCCAAGAGTTAGAAAAGAGCGTGAAAATGCCGAATTTTGGGGCCTACAAGACAAAAACATAAAATCATGTCATTAAATACATTGGGAGATAAGGGTATTATAGAAATGTATTAAAAGCAAAGCATTAAAGAAGGATACATTGTGTACTTACTTTGACTTGGTGTTCACAAATGATGAATGTAGGCCTCAAATGTTCTTCACATAGCTTGCTTTTGAATTCTAGCTTGATAGAAGGTCCAAAATGTCTTCTAGTATCCAAAAGTTGAAAACGTTCCTTCGAAAGATACTGCAGAGCCATTCCATGGTTCCACAAAAGTGCATCAACCGTGTCATGGCTCATGCAATATGCAATAACAAAGGCGCATAGCTTTGTGCATGGACAACATTTCACAACATTGCAGTAAGAGCACTTCTTTGGCAAGTGCTTTTTACTGCATATAACATTGCAAAATGTGTGAACATTGCACAAGAAAACCCAGAAGTTAAAAAAGTCCTTCTTACCTTAGTCTCAATGCAGACATACAGGCCTGGAATGGACAATAGTTTCAGGCTGCAGGTGAAGACATGCCCAGGTCATGCAAGTTTCAAGCAGGGAGTTCGACTTTATCCGCTGACCTTTTCCTTACACTAGCTAGAAAGCAACTTTGTATAAGTTAGTAGTATTAAAAGCAATCTCAGTATCAAGCCTTTTAAGCATTCTGACACATGATGATTGCATATAGTCTATGTTTCAAGCATTTGAAATGTGACAGAATGTGGGACGTTGAAACATACTCACCATCCAAAGCCATTTTGGTCTTCTTCCAAGCGTATCGTCCATCAGTTCCAAGAGTCAGAAAAGAGCGTGAAAATGCCGACTTTTCGGGTCTACAAGACAAAAACATAAAATCATGTCATTGAATACATTGGGAGATAAGGGCATTATAGAAATGTATTAAAAGCAAAGCATTAAAGAAGGATACATTGTGTACTTACTTTGACTTGGTGTTCACAAATGATGAATGTAGGCCTCAAATGTTCTTCACATCGCTTGCTTTTTAATTCTAGCTTGATAGAAGGTCCAAAATGTCTTCTAGTATCCAAAAGTTGAAAACGTTCCTTCGAAAGATATTGCAGAGCCATTCCATGGTTCCACAAAAGTGCATCAACCGTGTCATGGCTCATGCAATATGCAATAACAAAGGCCCATAGCTTTGTGCATGCACAACATTTTACAACATTGCAGTAAGAGCACTTCTTTGGCAAGTGCTTTTTACTGCATATAACATTGCAAAATGTGTGAACATTGCACAAGAAAACCCAGAAGTTACAAATGTCCTTCTTAACTTAGTCTCATTGCAGACATACAGGCCTGGAATGGACAATAGTTTCAGGCTGCAGGTAAAGAGATGCCCGGGTCATGCAAGTTTCAAGCAGAGAGTTCGACTTTATCCGCTGACCTTTTCCTTACACTAGCTGGAAAGCAACTTTGTATAAGTTAGTAGTATTAAATGCAATCTCAGTATCAAGCCTTTTAAGCATTCTGACACATGATGATTGCATATAGTCTATGTTTCAAGCATTTGAAATGTGACAGAATGTGGGACGTTGAAACATACTCACCATCCAAAGGTATTTTGGTCTTCTTCCAAGCGTATCGTCCATCAGTTCCAAGAGTTAGAAAAGAGCGTGAAAATGCCGAATTTTTGGGCCTACAAGACAAAAACATAAAATCATGTCATTGAATACATTGGGAGATAAGGGCATTATAGAAATGTATTAAAAGCAAAGCATTAAAGAAGGATACATTGTGTACTTACTTTGACTTGGTGTTCACAAATGATAAATGTAGGCCTCAAATGTTCTTCACATCGCTTGCTTTTTAATTCTAGCTTGATAGAAGGTCCAAAATGTCTTCTAGTATCCAAAAGTTGAAAACGTTCCTTCGAAAGATACTGCAGAGCCATTCCATGGTTCCACAAAAGTGCATCAACTGTGTCATGGCTCATGCAATATGCAATAACAAAGGCGCATAGCTTTGTGCATGGACAACATTTCACAACATTGCAGTAAGAGCACTTCTTTGGCAAGTGCTTTTTACTGCATATAACATTGCAAAATGTGTGAACATTGCACAAGAAAACCCAGAAGTTAAAAAAGTCCTTCTTACCTTAGTCTCAATGCAGACGTACAGGCCTGGAATGGACAATAGTTTCAGGCTGAAGGTAAAGAGATGCCCGGGTCATGCAAGTTTCAAGCAGAGAGTTCGACTTTATCCGCTGACCTTTTCTTTACACTAGCTAGAAAGCAACTTTGTATAAGTTAGTCGTATTAAATGCAATCTCAGTATCAAGCCTTTTAAGCATTCTGACACATGATGATTGCATATAGTCTATGTTTCAAGCATTTGAAATGTTACAGAATGTGGGACGTTGAAACATACTCACCATCCAAAGGTTTTTGGTCTTCTTCCAAGCGTATCGTCCATCAGTTCCAAGAGTTAGAAAAGAGCGTGAAAATGCCAAATTTTTGGGCCTACAAGACAAAAACATAAAATCATGTCATTGAATACATTGGAAGTTAAGGGCATTATAGAAATGTATTAAAAGCAAAGCATTAAAGAAGGATACATTGTGTACTTACTTTGACTTGGTGTTCACAAATGATGAATGTAGGCCTCAAATGTTCTTCACATCGCTTGCTTTTTAATTCTAGCTTGATAGAAGGTCCAAAATGTCTTCTAGTATCCAAAAGTTGAAAACGTTCCTTCGAAAGATACTGCAGAGCCATTCCATGGTTCCACAAAAGTGCATCAACTGTGTCATGGCTCATGCAATATGCAATAACAAAGGCGCATAGCTTTGTGCATGGACAACATTTCACAACATTGCAGTAAGAGCACTTCTTTGGCAAGTGCTTTTTACTGCATATAACATTGCAAAATGTGTGAACATTGCACAAGAAAACCCAGAAGTTACAAAAGTCCTTCTTACCTTAGTCTCAATGCAGACGTACAGGCCTGGAATGGACAATAGTTTCAGGCTGAAGGTAAAGAGATGCCCGGGTCATGCAAGTTTCAAGCAGAGAGTTCGACTTTATCCGCTGACCTTTTCTTTACACTAGCTAGAAAGCAACTTTGTATAAGTTAGTAGTATTAAATGCAATCTCAGTATCAAGCCTTTTAAGCATTCTGACACATGATGATTGCATATAGTCTATGTTTCAAGCATTTGAAATGTGACAGAATGTGGGACGTTGAAACATACTCACCATCCAAAGGTATTTTGGTCTTCTTCCAAGCGTATCGTCCATCAGTTCCAAGAGTTAGAAAAGAGCGTGAAAATGCCAAATTTTTGGGCCTACAAGACAAAAACATAAAATCATGTCATTGAATACATTGGGAGATGAGGGTATTATAGAAATGTATTAAAAGCAAAGCATTAAAGAAGGATACATTGTGTACTTACTTTGACTTGGTGTTCACAAATGATGAATGTAGGCCTCAAATGTTCTTCACATCGCTTGCTTTTTAATTCTAGCTTGATAGAAGGTCCAAAATGTCTTCTAGTATCCAAAAGTTGAAAACGTTCCTTCGAAAGATATTGCAGAGCCATTCCATGTTTCCACAAAAGTGCATCAACCGTGTCATGGCTCATGCAATATGCAATAACAAAGGCCCATAGCTTTGTGCATGCACAACATTTTACAACATTGCAGTAAGAGCACTTCTTTGGCAAGTGCTTTTTACTGCATACAACATAGCAAAATGTGTGAACATTGCACAAGAAAACCCAGAAGTTAAAAAAGTCCTTCTTACCTTAGTCTCAATGCAGACATACAGGCCTGGAATGGACAATATTTTTAGGCTGCAGGTGAAGACATGCCCAGGTCATGCAAGTTTCAAGCAGGGAGTTCGACTTTATCCGCTGACCTTTTCCTTACACTAGCTAGAAAGCAACTTTGTATAAGTTAGTAGTATTAAAAGCAATCTCAGTATCAAGCCTTTTAAGCATTCTGACACATGATGATTGCATATAGTCTATGTTTCAAGCATTTGAAATGTTACAGAATGTGGGACGTTGAAACATACTCACCATCCAAAGGTATTTTGGTCTTCTTCCAAGCGTTTTGTCCATCAGTTCCAAGAGTTAGAAAAGAGCGTGAAAATGCCGACTTTTTGGGTCTACAAGACAAAAACATAAAATCATGTCATTGAATACATTGGGAGATAAGGGCATTATAGAAATGTATTAAAAGCAAAGCATTAAAGAAGGATACATTGTGTACTTACTTTGACTTGGTGTTCACAAATGATGAATGTAGGCCTCAAATGTTCTTCACATCGCTTGCTTTTTAATTCTAGCTTGATAGAAGGTCCAAAATGTCTTCTAGTATCCAAAAGTTGAAAACGTTCCTTCGAAAGATACTGCAGAGCCATTCCATGGTTCCACAAAAGTGCATCAACTGTGTCATGGCTCATGCAATATGCAATAACAAAGGCGCATAGCTTTGTGCATGCACAACATTTCACAACATTGCAGTAAGAGCACTTCTTTGGCAAGTGCTTTTTACTGCATATAACATTGCAAAATGTGTGAACATTGCACAAGAAAACCCAGAAGTTAAAAAAGTCCTTCTTACCTTAGTCTCAATGCAGACATACAGGCCTGGAATGGACAATATTTTTAGGCTGCAGGTGAAGACATGCCCAGGTCATGCAAGTTTCAAGCAGGGAGTTCGACTTTATCCGCTGACCTTTTCCTTACACTAGCTAGAAAGCAACTTTGTATAAGTTAGTAGTATTAAAAGCAATCTCAGTATCAAGCCTTTTAAGCATTCTGACACATGATGATTGCATATAGTCTATGTTTCAAGCATTTGAAATGTGACAGAATGTGGGACGTTGAAACATACTCACCATCCAAAGGTATTTTGGTCTTCTTCCAAGCGTATCGTCCATCAGTTCCAAGAGTTAGAAAAGAGCGTGAAAATGCCAAATTTTTGGGCCTACAAGACAAAAACATAAAATCATGTCATTGAATACATTGGGAGATGAGGGTATTATAGAAATGTATTAAAAGCAAAGCATTAAAGAAGGATACATTGTGTACTTACTTTGACTTGGTGTTCACAAATGATGAATGTAGGCCTCAAATGTTCTTCACATCGCTTGCTTTTTAATTCTAGCTTGATAGAAGGTCCAAAATGTCTTCTAGTATCCAAAAGTTGAAAACGTTCCTTCGAAAGATATTGCAGAGCCATTCCATGGTTCCACAAAAGTGCATCAACCGTGTCATGGCTCATGCAATATGCAATAACAAAGGCCCATAGCTTTGTGCATGCACAACATTTTACAACATTGCAGTAAGAGCACTTCTTTGGCAAGTGCTTTTTACTGCATATAACATTGCAAAATGTGTGAACATTGCACAAGAAAACCCAGAAGTTAAAAAAGTCCTTCTTACCTTAGTCTCAATGCAGACATACAGGCCTGGAATGGACAATATTTTTAGGCTGCAGGTGAAGACATGCCCAGGTCATGCAAGTTTCAAGCAGGGAGTTCGACTTTATCCGCTGACCTTTTCCTTACACTAGCTAGAAAGCAACTTTGTATAAGTTAGTAGTATTAAAAGCAATCTCAGTATCAAGCCTTTTAAGCATTCTGACACATGATGATTGCATATAGTCTATGTTTCAAGCATTTGAAATGTTACAGAATGTAGGACGTTGAAACATACTCACCATCCAAAGGTATTTTGGTCTTCTTCCAAGCGTTTCGTCCATCAGTTCCAAGAGTTAGAAAAGAGCGTGAAAATGCCGAATTTTTGAGCCTACAAGACAAAAACATAAAATCATGTCATTGAATACATTGGGAGATAAGGGCATTATAGAAATGTATTAAAAGCAAAGCATTAAAGAAGGATACATTGTGTACTTACTTTGACTTGGTGTTCACAAATGATGAATGTAGGCCTCAAATGTTCTTCACATAGCTTGCTTTTGAATTCTAGCTTGATACAAGGTCCAAAATGTCTTCTAGTATCCAAAAGTTGAAAACGTTCCTTCGAAAGATACTGCAGAGCCATTCCATGGTTCCACAAAAGTGCATCAACCGTGTCATGGCTCATGCAATATGCAATAACAAAGGCCCATAGCTTTGTGCATGCACAACATTTCACAACATTGCAGTAAGACCCCTTCTTTGGCAAGTGCTTTTTACTGCATATAACATTGCAAAATGTGTGAACATTGCACAAGAAAACCCAGAAGTTACAAAAGTCCTTCTTACCTTAGTCTCAATGCAGACGTACAGGCCTGGAATGGACAATAGTTTCAGGCTGCAGGTAAAGAGATGCCCGGGTCATGCAAGTTTCAAGCAGAGAGTTCGACTTTATCCGCTGACCTTTTCCTTACACTAGCTAGAAAGCAACTTTGTATAAGTTAGTAGTATTAAATGCAATCTCTGTATCAAGCCTTTTAAGCATTCTGACACATGATGATTGCATATAATCTATGTTTCAAGCATTTGAAATGTGACAAAATGTGGGACGTTGAAACATACTCACCATCCAAAGGTATTTTGGTCTTCTTCCAAGCGTTTTGTCCATCAGTTCCAAGAGTTAGAAAAGAGCGTGAAAATGCCGACTTTTTGGGCCTACAAGACAAAAACATAAAATCATGTCATTGAATACATTGGGAGATAAGGGCATTATAGAAATGTATTAAAAGCAAAGCATTAAAGAAGGATACATTGTGTACTTACTTTGACTTGGTGTTCACAAATGATGAATGTAGGCCTCAAATGTTCTTCACATCGCTTGCTTTTTAATTCTAGCTTGATAGAAGGTCCAAAATGTCTTCTAGTATCCAAAAGTTGAAAACGTTCCTTCGAAAGATACTGCAGAGCCATTCCATGGTTCCACAAAAGTGCATCAACCGTGTCATGGCTCATGCAATATGCAATAACAAAGGCGCATAGCTTTGTGCATGCACAACATTTCACAACATTGCAGTAAGAGCACTTCTTTGGCAAGTGCTTTTTACTGCATATAACATTGCAAAATGTGTGAACATTGCACAAGAAAACCCAGAAGTTAAAAAAGTCCTTCTTACCTTAGTCTCAATGCAGACATACAGGCCTGGAATGGACAATATTTTTAGGCTGCAGGTGAAGACATGCCCAGGTCATGCAAGTTTCAAGCAGGGAGTTCGACTTTATCCGCTGACCTTTTCCTTACACTAGCTAGAAAGCAACTTTGTATAAGTTAGTAGTATTAAAAGCAATCTCAGTATCAAGCCTTTTAAGCATTCTGACACATGATGATTGCATATAGTCTATGTTTCAAGCATTTGAAATGTGACAGAATGTGGGACGTTGAAACATACTCACCATCCAAAGGTATTTTGGTCTTCTTCCAAGCGTATCGTCCATCAGTTCCAAGAGTTGGAAAAGAGCGTGAAAATGCCGAATTTTGGGGCCTACAAGACAAAAACATAAAATCATGTCATTAAATACATTGGGAGATAAGGGTATTATAGAAATGTATTAAAAGCAAAGCATTAAAGAAGGATACATTGTGTACTTACTTTGACTTGGTGTTCACAAATGATGAATGTAGGCCTCAAATGTTCTTCACATCGCTTGCTTTTGAATTCTAGCTTGATAGAAGGTCCAAAATGTCTTCTAGTATCCAAAAGTTGAAAACGTTCCTTCGAAAGATACTGCAGAGCCATTCCATGGTTCCACAAAAGTGCATCAACCGTGTCATGGCTCATGCAATATGCAATAACAAAGGCGCATAGCTTTGTGCATGGACAACATTTCACAACATTGCAGTAAGAGCACTTCTTTGGCAAGTGCTTTTTACTGCATATAACATTGCAAAATGTGTGAATATTGCACAAGAAAACCCAGAAGTTACAAAAGTCCTTCTTACCTTAGTCTCAATGCAGACGTACAGGCCTGGAATGGACAATAGTTTCAGGCTGAAGGTAAAGAGATGCCCGGGTCATGCAAGTTTCAAGCAGAGAGTTCGACTTTATCCGCTGACCTTTTCTTTACACTAGCTAGAAAGCAACTTTGTATAAGTTAGTAGTATTAAATGCAATCTCAGTATCAAGCCTTTTAAGCATTCTGACACATGATGATTGCATATAGTCTATGTTTCAAGCATTTGAAATGTGACAGAATGTGGGACGTTGAAACATACTCACCATCCAAAGGTATTTGGTCTTCTTCCAAGCGTATCGTCCATCAGTTCCAAGAGTTAGAAAAGAGCGTGAAAATGCCAAATTTTTGGGCCTACAAGACAAAAACATAAAATCATGTCATTGAATACATTGGAAGATAAGGGCATTATAGAAATGTATTAAAAGCAAAGCATTAAACAAGGACACATTGTGTACTTACTTTGACT